>NC_067134.1:6262435-6569935 GCF_021347895.1 Acanthochromis polyacanthus | reverse complement strand
TGGACTCTGAGCTGCTGCTTCTTCAGCGTTTGGATTATTTCACCTGGACTCAGGTAAGACCGGCTTCAGCTGCAGCTTTTCCTGCACCGAGACGCTTTAAACAGCCTGAATTATTCCACACAGGAAAACTTTAGCCGACAGCAATAAAGTTTATCAAATGAACGCGTCTTAAAGCAGGTTTTTATTTGACGTTTCTGCATCAACGGCCGGTTAAACCGTGTTTTACATTCATTTTGTCTTATTCATGAAGATTCTAGGAGGAGATTTAATGATTGTTTATTTAAAAGCAGTTTTTAATAAAATAAAAGACATAAATATAATACTATAATAGTAAAACACAACATTTTACATCTTAAAGAGTTTTCTCGGGATTCGAATTCTTTAAAGATTACATCTGAAATATTTCCTCAAACACTGATTTTAATTTCTCACAGTTAATTTTTGTCTTAATTTTTCCTGAATAAACTCAAAAACCTGCAGTGAAATAAACCTGAAAAACTTCGTAACAGTTTCTGATATTTTTCTAATTAATGAGTTCAGATTTTTTTCATAAAACAGAAAATTAATCCACACTGTTTAGTGGTAATTTTCACAATAAAAGCTAATTATCCGATTTAGTTTGACCTTTTAAAGTCAAAGTGCTGTCAGAAATAAATGATTTCCTGCAGAATAAACAGAATAAAACAAATAACTCGTCTGAGCGGCGTTTCAAATAGAAAGCTTCAGACGGCTGCATTCATCATAAATGTTTCCTGTAACTGACCATTTTAACTCATTATTACTGATGTAAAGATACATTTATGATTTTAATTAATTACATTTGGTCTTTAAATTGTGTGGAATGAAAATGCCTTAAATGGAAAAATAATTATTAATTGCAGCAGCGCCTTGATAAAATGATCATTATGATTATTTAAGCAGCGTCTGAATAGAATAATGAGTATTAATAAAATAATAATAATTATCATCTACAGCAGAGTCTTAATTAAATAATAATAATTATTCCTGATTCTACGGCAGAGTTTCTGCTCGAACGGACAAAGAAAATGAACGCAGACGGAGTGAAAAGACGTCAGGAAATCAGATTTGTGATTTCTGTGGATTCAAATTAAACAGAATTCAGCTTTTAGGGATCAGAAATCAGATTTTAAATCCAGTTTAGTGATGAAACGTACAGAAAATGTCAGAGAATTAAAAACTGAATGAAATGAAAACTGCACAGATTCATGTTTTATTTTATCAGCAGGAATAATTCCACATTCGGCTCATTTCAGGCTGATTTTAATCCACTAAACGGATTAATTTGATAATAAACTGTTGAAACTTGTTGGATTTAAATAATTAATGGATTCATTTAGAGAACGGATCCGTTTAAAGCTTTAAATCCTCCAGAGAGTCATTTTAAAACGAACTCCGATACGTCCTGAAATAGGCTTTATTTACACAATTATTTAGGTTTAATTATTAGAACTAATTCAGGTTTTATTATTATATTTATTCAGGGTTTATTTATAGAACTAATTCAGGTTTTATTATTATATTTATTCAGGTTTTATTTATAGAACTAATTCAGGTTTTATTATTATATTAATTCAGGTTTTATTTATAGAATTAATTCATGTTTTTAATCTTCAGACGTCAGTAAATGAAAGAATCCTTTTATTAGTTTGGATCATTTCAAGCTGCAGCTTTGTATCCACTGATTTCATAAACATAAATTATAATAATCATTGTTGGTTTAAACAATAATAATTGTTATTGTTAACATTATTATTATTATTTCTGGATCTTCGATGTTTTTATGTGATTCTGTGGAATAAATCTGTAGAATTTATGAACAACCTTCTGACTGATTGACTGATTGATTGATTGATTGATTGATTATTGATTGATGTTTGCTGAGACCAATTCTGTGGGTTCTCTGTGTGTTTTGTGTGTGTTCTCTGAGGGTTCTCTGTGGGTTCTGTGAGGGTTCTCTGTGGGTTCTGTGAGGGTTCTCTGTGGGTTCTCTGTGGGTTCTCTGAGGGTTCTCTATGGGTTCTCTGTGTGTTTTGTGTGTGTTCTCTGAGGGTTCTCTGTGGGTTCTGTGAGGGTTCTCTGTGGGTTCTGTGAGGGTTCTCTGTGGGTTCTCTGTGGGTTCTCTGAGGGTTCTCTGTGGGTTCTGTGAGGGTTCTCTGTGGGTTCTCTGAGGGTTCTCTATGGGTTCTCTGAGTGTTCTGTGAGGGTCTCCTGTGTGCTCCTCTGTGGTCCAGGATGAAGGTGGAGGGTCTGCAGGAGGATGGGGACTCCTCCTCGGGTTCTGGAGCGGACCGGACCAGCCCCGGCTCGGCAGAACGCTGCATGTCTCGGCTGCTGAGCGCCGTGGAGAACGAGCTGCAGGCCGGCCGGGAGAAAGGAGACCCAACGGAGAGGGAGCTGAGGGTGGTTCTGGAGGACGCCGAGCTATGGAGGAAGTTCCAGCAGATCACCAACGAGATGATCGTCACCAAGAACGGACGGTGAGAGCAGAACCTCAGACCTTAAAGAGCAGGAAGAGCGTCTCCTGAAGTGTTGGACAACATCTGGTCTAGAACCTCCACTCAGATCCTCACTTTGTCTTCATTGGTTTCCACTCAACAAGTCCCCTGAAACTCTTCAAGACTCTCAACAAACACCTCTAGAACCTTCTTCATTAGTTCTGAAAACCTCTAAAACCTCCACAGCCTCAACAAGAACCCCACTGAAAGAACAGCGGGTCTCCAAGACCTTCAGAACCTCAGCAGACACATCAGTGGACAGCTAAAGAACCTTCATCTGTACCTCTGGAACCAAGAGGTTGGTCCCCCAGAGCTAACAAAGGAGGTTCTAGAGGTGTCTGTTGAGGTTCTTCATTACACAGATTAGAAATTATAAATGAGACTTTTAGAAGTTCCAGGGATCATAAATCAGATTTTTTTTAGAGGTTCCAGGGATTATAAAGAGCTTCCTGGAGGTTGTAGAGGTAAGGAAGGAGGCTTCACATTGATTTGTTGAGGTTCTTTAGGTCTTAAGGAGGTTTATTATGTGTTTGTTCAGGTTCTTGAAGAGGTTGCAGGTTCTTTGCTGAGGCTGGGGAGAATTTATTAGTGGTTCTAGAATCAGTGAAGGAGGCTTTACATTTATTTGTTGAGGTTCCGTAGATCTTAAAGAGGTTCACATTTTTCAGGAGGTTTAATATGTTTGTTCGGGTCCTTAAGGAGGTTCTATAGGTCTTAAAGAAAATTATTTTGTGTTTGTTGGGATTCTTAAGGAGGTTCAGATTCTTTCAGGAGGTTCGAGAGGTTGAAGGAAGAAGCTCAGGGTTTCAGTGAAGTCCCAAAGATGATTCTCTGATAATGAAGTCCTGATTTTATCAGCAGGTTTGGAACGACAGATTTTCTTTCAATTTAGCAGAATGAGTGGACACAAGAAGAAGACGTACTGACCAGATGTTCTCTGGGAGGAAGGAACCCTGACTGGAACAGAGGAAGTGGTTTTCAAAGGAAAGCCAAAGAAATCCTGCTTCTGCTGCTTCTCCTGCTTCTCCTGGTTCTGCTCAGTCCAGATGTGTTGTTCTGACTGTTTTCTACAACCCAGTGTTCTGCAGAGTTTAGTGAATACTGAAGGAATATTTGGTGGATCATTATGCTGCTAATTGAGGTTCTTCATTAGCCTCATTATCGGGTCAGCGTGGGGTTCTCTCGTTGTTCTCTGGATGTTCTCTGGCTGTTCCCTGGGTGTTCTAGCCAAGGTGTGCTGATCTGCAGAGAAACTCTCCATTTACACCTGCAGCGAACACTTCAGCCGCTGTCAGTGGAAACCTCTATGTGAGAGGTTTAGATTCACATGGATTTTATAAAAATCATAAAACAAACACACCTCCAGTAACGACCCTAAAACAAACGCAACTCCACTAACGACCCTAAAACAAACGCACCTCCAGTAACGACCCTAAAACAAACGCACCTCCAGTAACGACCCTAAAACAAACGCACCTCCAGTAACGACCCTAAAACAAACGCACCTCCAGTAACGACCCTAAAACAAACGCACCTCCAGTAACGACCCTAAAACAAACGCAACTCCACTAACGACCCTAAAACAAACGCACCTCCAGTAACAAAACTAAAACAAATGCACCTCCAGTAACGACCCTAAAACAAACGCACCTCCAGTAACGACCCTAAAACAAACGCACCTCCAGTAACGACCCTAAAACAAACGCACCTCCAGTAACGACCCTAAAACAAACGCACCTCCACTAACGACCCTAAAACAAACGCACCTCCAGTAACGACCCTAAAACAAACGCACCTCCACTAACGACCCTAAAACAAACGCACCTCCAGTAACGACCCTAAAACAAACGCACCTCCACTAACGACCCTAAAACAAACGCACCTCCAGTAACGACCCTAAAACAAACGCACCTCCAGTAACGACCCTAAAACAAACGCAACTCCACTAACGACCCTAAAACAAACGCACCTCCACTAACGACCCTAAAACAAACTCACCTCCAGTAACGACCATAAAACAAACGCAACGCAACTCCACTAACGACCCTAAAACAAACGCACCTCCAGTAACGACCATAAAACAAACGCAACTCCACTAACGACCCTAAAACAAACGCACCTCCAGTAACGACCCAAAAACAAATGCACCTCCAGTAACAAAACTAAAACAAACGCACCTCCAGTAACGACCATAAAACAAACCCACCTCCAGTAACGACCCTAAAACAAACGCACCTTCACTAACGACCCAAAAACAAACGCACCTGCACAAATGACTCTAATACAAACGCACCTCCAGTAACGACCCTAAAACAAACGCACCTCCACTCACGACCCTAAAACAAACGCAACTCCACTAACGACCCTAAAACAAACGCACCTCCAGTAACGACCCAAAAACAAACGCACCTCCACTAATGACCCTAAAACAAACGCACCTTCACGAACGACCCTAAAACAAATGCACCTCCAGTAACGACTCTATAACACACGCACCTCCAGTAAGGACCCTAAAACAAATGCACCTCCAGTAAGGACTCTAAAACAAACGCACCTCCAGTAATGACCCTAAAACAAACGCACCTCCACTAACGACCCTAAAACAAACGCACCTCCAGTAACGACCCTAAAACAAACGCACCTCCAGTAAGGAATCTAAAACAAACGCACCTCCACTAACGACTCTAAAACAAACGCACCTCCAGTAACGACCCTAAAACAAACTCACCTCCAGTAACGACCCTAAAACAAACGCACCTCCAGTAAGGAATCTAAAACAAACTCACCTCCAGTAACGACCCTAAAACAAACGCACCTCCAGTAAGGAATCTAAAACAAACGCACCTCCACTAACGACTCTACAACAAACTCACCTCCAGTAATGACCCTAAAACAAACGCACCTCCAGTAATGACTCTAAAACAAACGCACCTTCACTAACAACCCTAAAACAAACGCGCCTCCAGTAACGACTCTTAAACAAACGCACCTCCACTAACGACCCTAAAACAAATGCACCTCCAGTAACGACCCTAAAACAAACGCACCTCCAGTAACGACCCTAAAACAAACGCACCTCCAGTAACGACCCTAAAACAAACGCACCTCCAGTAAGGAATCTAAAACAAACTCACCTCCAGTAACGACCCTAAAACAAACGCACCTCCAGTAAGGAATCTAAAACAAACGCACCTCCACTAACGACTCTACAACAAACTCACCTCCAGTAATGACCCGAAAACAAACGCACCTCCAGTAACGACTCTAAAACAAACGCACCTTCACTAACAACCCTAAAACAAACGCGCCTCCAGTAACGACTCTTAAACAAACGCACCTCCACTAACGACCCTAAAACAAATGCACCTCCAGTAACGACTCTAAAACAAATGCACCTCCAGTAACGACCCTAAAACAAACGCACCTCCAGTAACGACTAAAACAAACGCACCTCCAGTAACGACTCTAAAACAAATGCACCTCCAGTAACGACCCTAAAACAAACGCACCTCCAGTAACGACCGTGAAACAGACAAGCTGCTAGAACAGAAGTCTTTTTTTCTTTTCCAATCAAACATATTTATAGATTTAATTTAAAATAGAATTAACTGAGATAACAGATGCATAATAATAACAATAACCATCATAAATAACAATAAAAAGAATAACAGTAATAAAAAGGGTGATGATAACAATGATAGTAATGAACCAGATGAAGCTAAATCTAAAATCTCAGCAGTTTTAACCTGAATGGATAAAAACGATCCAGTAAAATATTCTAATGAACGTTTAGACGAGTTAAAGCTGCAGCCTGATGGACTGAAGTTTTATTAAGGTTAGTTTAATGTTTCCCTCAACAGATCTAATCCAGAGAAGATCTGCTTCCTTCAGAGACCAGATCTGGTTCAGTGATGAATAAATCAGACATTTACCTCCTGTTTGTCAGTTCCTCAGTCAGAAAGAGGCTTTTCTCTTAATTGATGTAATTTATAGAAACAACCTGCAAGTTCTAAGACAGAAAACAAAATCAGAATGAAACCAGAATCAGAGGAAGAAAATAATACAAAAAAAATGAAAATCTGTCAATTAAAGCCTCAGTTTATGCCAGTCAGAGATAAACCAATGAACAAAGTTTATAATTTATCAGCTGAATGGACAGATTTTCTTCTGGAGCTGGACTAAACCAGATGTTTTTGACAGAACCAGATGTTTATACTTCTACATGTGACTGAATGTCCTCAGTGATGGACTTCTTGTCTCCTCCAGGAGGATGTTCCCGGTGCTGAAGGTCAGCGTCTCCGGTCTGGATCCCAGCTCCATGTACTCCTTCCTGCTGGACTTCGTTCCGGCTGACAGCTGTCGGTGGAAGTTCGTGAATGGGGAGTGGGTGGCAGCCGGCCGGGCAGAGGGGCGGGGCGAGGGGCGGGGCCATGGCGGCATCTACATCCACCCAGACTCTCCCAACTTTGGGGCTCATTGGATGAAGGCAGCCGTGACCTTCAACAAAGTCAAACTGACCAACAAGGTGAACGGAGGAGGACAGGTGAGGTTCTGACTAAACCACTGATTCATTCTTTATTAAGTCCTTCAGATGTTCCTCTTCAGTCCTCTTCATGAAGGAACCCGAGTCCACTCATTTCTGCTCACATCTTCTCACATTCTTCTCTGGTTTCTTCAGCTGCTCTTTACTGGAGGGGCTCTACCTTTCTCTGGAGAACACCTCAAAAGTTCTGCTGGCTTCAGGATTCACACTGTCCAGGTCCTGGTTCCTCTTGGTTCTAGATGAGAAACCCACCTCCATGCTTCACCGTCAGGACCATGCATCCACTGTGGTAGTCCTGGTCAGGTTCTCACCAAACATCTGGACTCCATCTGAGCCCAACTCATTGATCTTCATCTGACCAAAGAATGTTCTCCAGCATCCATCAGGCTTCTTCTCATGTTCTTCAGCAAACTTTTATCTGGAAGTTTAGTTCTGAGCAGCAAAGAGGTTTAGTTCTGGTCCTCCGTCCATAGAGGTTGATGTTCTGAAGGTTCCTTCACACTGTCTGAGCTTCACACTAACTCTGGTTTCCATAGAAACCCCTGAAACCAGTATGAAGCAGCTGATGTATGTTTTTACAGCTGGATGGAGAAAGTAGTTCACTGTCTGTGGAGTCATTTTAGGAGCTCTGATTAGTGAAACTATGACTCCTTCTAGACCTCCTGATTAGTGAAACTATGACTCTTTCAAGACCCCCTGATTAGTGGTACTATGACTCCTTCTAGACCTCCTGATTAGTGGTACTACGACTCCTTCTAATACTCCTGATTAGTGGTACTATGACTCCTTCTAATACTCCTGATTAGTGGTACTATGACTCCTTCTAGACCTCCTGATTAGTGGAACTATGACTCCTTCTAGACTCCTGATTAGTGGTACTATGGTTCCTTCTAGACATCCTGATTAGTGGAACTATGACTCCTTCTAGACCTCCTGATTAGTGGAACTATGACTCCTTCCAGAACTCCTGATTAGTGATTCTATGACTCCTTCTAGACCTCCTGATTAGTGGAACTATGACTCCTTCCAGAACTCCTGATTAGTGATTCTATGACTCCTTCTAGACCTCCTGATTAGTGGTACTATGACTCCTTCCAGAACTCCTGATTAGTGATTCTATGACTCCTTCTAGACCTCCTGATTAGTGGAACTATGACTCCTTCTAGACCTCCTGATTAGTGGAACTATGACTCCTTCCAGAACTCCTGATTAGTGATTCTATGACTCCTTCTAGACCTGATTAGTGGAACTATGACTCCTTCTAGACCTCCTGATTAGTGGTACTATGACTCCTTCCAGAACTCCTGATTAGTGATTCTATGACTCCTTCTAGACCTGATTAGTGGAACTATGACTCCTTCTAGACCTCCTGATTAGTGATTCTATGACTCCTTCTAGACCTCCTGATTAGTGGTATTATGACTCCTTCTAGACCTCCTGATTCCTGCTGACTCTGTGCTTCTCTGGTTTTCAGTTGCTCACTGATCTTCCTGGATCTTTTTCCATCTTTATCGAGTCTCTCCGTCAGATGTTTCTCTTCCTCTGTTCAGGTCTTCTCCATGTGGACTCATGATGCAGACATAGATAGATCCAGTCCATAGGTCCAGAAGTGAGAAGGTTCTGTTGTTCTCAGCTCCGTTTAGAACCATGTTCATCAGTTAGACTGACTGGAATCACAGCTGGACCCTTAAATATTGTCTTTATAAATTCTTCTCATCATTGATCAGAGTACATGTTCTGCTGTTGTTCTTTCAGTAATCAGATTACTGTGAGGTATTTCAGAGTATTCTGGTACTCGGTATTGCAGTACTTGTAGTAAAGTGTGAAAGTTTTTCGACCATCTGTGGATCAGTTGGAGGTAGTTCCAGCGTCAGTCAGTCAGAAGGGTTTATGGAGTGGAGCCATCTTTGTCTTTTGGCCCAAACACTCTTTTATCCATCTGTCTTTTCTCCCTCATCCATCAAGCCCCCCCTCGCTAACGAGGCCAATTAACCAATGGGAGCTCTCGGAGCGGCCGACAAAAACAAACAGTTTTCTATTGAGATTGAGAGGCTGGCTTCAGATGTGACCCGGCTGGCGGACCACATTAGCTGGAGTGTGTGTGGGCTCGCTGTGAATATAGTTTACCTCGCTCTGCCTGCAGCATCTCAAGCATGATGGCCAAATTAATTTCCCGGTAAAAAACATAATTACCATAATGTACAAATAAGCTGAGCAATTATTTCATTACAGCGAGCCTCTGTGTTCCAGCTCGCATTACGGCAGCGTGTGCGTGTCATGTTTGGACACGGATAATGGGTAAACACAAACAACAGCATGTGTGTGTGTGTGTGTGTGTGTGTGGTGAACAGCTCTCGACAGGAAGTGCATTAAACTGCCGCCGGCCAATTAAGAGCTGTTTATCCCGTTCCCGTGGTTACGAGGGGGCGAGCAGGTGAAGTGAGCGAGGAGAGGGACTGAAGTGGTTAATTAGAGGCTGTAGTCTCTCGCCCACTAAAGGACAACACAGAGAGACTCTCAGCATGGAGAGGATGATAATGGACAGGAGGAGACGAGGAGAAGAAGAGGAGAAGAAGACGAGAAGAAGAAGAACAAAGAAAGAAGAGCCTCAAAGAACCAAACTATGATTCCAGTCAGTCTAACTGATGAACAGGATTCTAAACGGAGCTGAGAACAACAGAACCTTCTCACTTCTGGACCTATGGACTGGATCTATCTATGTCTGCATCATGGCTCCACATGGAGAAGACCTGAACAGAGGAAGAGAAACATCTGATTGAGAGACTCGACAAAGATGGAAAAAGATCCAGGAAGATCAGTGAGCAACTAAAAGCTAGTGAAGCACAGAGACAGCAGGAATCAGGAGGTCTAGAAGGAGTCATAGTACCACTAATCAGGAGGTCTAGAAGGAGTCATAGTTCCACTAATCAGGAGGTATAGAAGGAGTCATAGTACCACTAATCAGGAGGTATAGAAGGAGTCATAGTTCCACTAATCAGGAGGTCTAGAAGGAGTCATAGTACCACTAATCAGGAGGTATAGAAGGAGTCATAGTACCACTAATCAGGAGGTCTAGAAGGAGACATAGTTCCACTAATCAGGAGGTCTAGAAGGAGTCATAGTACCACTAATCAGGAGGTATAGAAGGAGTCATAGTACCACTAATCAGGGGGTCTAGAAGGAGTCATAGTTTCACTAATCAGGAGGTCTAGAAGGAGTCACAGTACCACTAATCAGGAGGTCTGGGAGGAGTCATAGTTCCACTAATCAGGAGGTCTAGAAGGAGTCATAGTACCACTAAGGAGGTCTAGAAGGAGTCATAGTACCACTAATCAGGAGGTCTAGAAGGAGTCACAGTACCACTAATCAGGAGGTCTAGAAGGAGTCATAGTACCACTAAGGAGGTCTAGAAGGAGTCATAGTACCACTAAGGAGGTCTAGAAGGAGTCATAGTACCACTCAGGAGGTCTAGAAGGAGTCATAGTACCACTAATCAGGAGGTCTAGAAGGAGTCATAGTTCCACTAATCAGGGCTTCCAGATGAAAGTTTGCTGAAGAACATGAGAAGAAGCCTGATGGATGTTGGAGAACATTCTTTGGTCAGATGAAGATCAATGATTTGGGCTCAGATGGAGTCCAGATGTTTGGTGATAACCTGACCAGGACTACCACAGTGGATGCATGGTCCTGACTGTGAAGAACGGAGGTGGGTTTCTCCACTAGAACCAGGTGGAACCAGGACCTGAACAGAGTGAGTCCTGAAGCCTGCAGAATCTTTGAGGTGTTCTCCTGCTGTTCACTGTAAGTTCTATGAACAAGTACTGACAGTATAACCAGGTTTAACAAGGTATCACCAGGTATAAACTGTCTCTTCTCTTTGTTTCTTCCAGATTATGTTGAACTCTCTCCATAAATACGAGCCTCAGCTCCACATCGTTTGTGTTGGTTCTCGTCATCGTTTGGTGTCCAACATTTCCTTCAAAGAAACTCAGTTTATCGCTGTCACTGCCTACCAGAATGAAGAGGTACTAACACTCTGATTTATTAAACCAGATTAAAGAAGAATAAACCAGATTAAAGAAGAATAAACCAGATTAAAGAAGAATAAACCAGATTAAACAGAATTTGACCAGATTCAACCAGAATAAACCAGATTCAATCAGATTCAACCAGATTAAACCAGAAGAAACCAGATTAAACCAGAAGAAACCAGAAGAAACCTGATTAAACCGGAATAAACCAAATTAAACAGGATTTGACCAGATTCAGCCAGATTAAATCAGATTAAATGAGCCTGTCCTCAAACAAAAAACGACCCCATAGGTTGTCTGTACACGCCCGTATTACGACCGATTGTTACGTTTTGACGTTAAGCGACCTCTAGCGGTTGAGTAAATATCGACACTCTGGTGTCGCAGGTGAAATGTCACCATGAACAAACTTTTACTTAACACTATCCCTAACCCTAACCCTAAACCCGTGTTGCGAAAGCCAGAAAAAAGCCGTTTCACGAGGGAAAAGCCGTTTCGTGAATTAAATCCCGTAATGCGTTCCTTTTCCCCGTAGGGGCGCTAACGTAAATTCGCTCTCATGGGTCGTATTCCGGTGCACGTTACATACGACCTGTGTGGTCGTATGAATTGGAGGACTTGTTGGATTAAACCACATATAGTGATAAATGTCACCGATGGTCTCAGTTCTGTAGAATGTCTACTTTGTTGTTTCACTGAAATAAAGAATTAATTTACCAGATAGATCAGAGGTAAAACCTTTCCTCGTGTTCCTCTGTAGATCACAGCTCTGAAGATCAAATACAACCCGTTTGCTAAAGCTTTCCTGGACGCCAAGGAGAGGTACCAACACACACATAGAGTACATGTACACAAAATGCACAGCATATACACATAAATATTCAACATGTACTTCAAACACTATGTGATGGCAGCATCTGATTGGTCCTCAGGAACCCAGGGGGGCGGGGCTTACCGGACCCATCAGAGAATCGAGTTGGAATTCAATCCTGTGAGTTAAAAAGATGTTTTATCCTCCTGTGTACTTTTACCACCATTACTATTATTTACTGCAGTATAACGTGCATTATTTGCCTCTGTTATTACTATTTACTGCAGTATAACATGTATTATTACTATTTACTGCAATATATTATGTATTATTACTATTTACTACAATATAACATTTATTATTACTATTTACAGCAGTATAACATTTATTATTACTATTTACTGCAATATAACATTTAGTATTACTATTTAGTGCAGTATAACATTTATTATTACTATTTACTGCAATATAACATTTAGTATTACTATTTAGTGCAGTATAACATTTATTATTACTATTTAGTGCAGTATAACATTTAGTATTACTATTTAGTGCAGTATAACATTTATTATTACTATTTACTACAATATAACATTTAGTATTACTATTTACTGCAGTATAACATGTATTATTACTATTTACTGCAATATAACATTTAGTATTACTATTTAGTGCAGTATAACATTTAGTATTACTATTTAGTGCAGTATAACATTTATTATTACTATTTACTGCAATATAACATTTAGTATTACTATTTACTGCAGTATAACATTCATTATTACTATTTACTGCAGTATAACATTTATTATTACTATTTACTGCAATATAACATTTAGTATTACTATTTAGTGCAGTATAACATTTAGTATTACTATTTAGTGCAGTGTAACATTTATTATTACTATTTACTGCAGTATAACATTTATTATTACTATTTACTGCAATATATTATGTATTATTACTATTTACTACAATATAACATTTATTATTACTATTTACAGCAGTATAACATTTATTACTATTTACTGCAGTATAACATTTATTATTACTATTTACTGCAGTATAACATTTATTATTACTATTTACTGCAATATAACATTTAGTATTACTATTTAGTGCAGTATAACATTTAGTATTACTATTTAGTGCAGTATAACATTTAGTATTACTATTTAGTGCAGTATAACATTTATTATTACTATTTACTGCAGTATAACATTTATTATTACTATTTACTACAGTATGTATTATTTACCTCTGTTATTACTATTTACAGCAGTATAACATGTATTATTTAATTCTAATATTACTATTTACTGCAGTACAGCATGTGTTATTTAACAGATAAAGTTCTTCTGGTTGGTATTTTAGATTCCATGATGTGGACTTGGGTCCAGTGATGAGTTATGAGGTTCTGTTGCAGGTCGTATGTTATCAGGAGAAAAACCATGATGTTCCTTAAGGGTTAGGGTTAGGCTGGGGACACTGTCCAGTTAAATAGCAGACATTTAGTTTTCTTAGAACTGAGGAACAAGTGAAGGTCCTGAAAAGACTCCTGTACTGAAGTAAGGCTGAGTTAAAGGTAGAAGCAGCAGAGCGAAGTGATGGACCAGTGGAGTAAATAATGGTGTCATCAGCATAGAGCTGTATCTGGAGGCACCAATTGCTTTGGACACATCATTTATGGAGATGGAAGGCAAAGTTGGGCCCAAGATGGAGCCTTGAGGTGCACCCTTAGTGATGATCAAAGGTTCAGACATAAAGTTCTCTGACTTTACTCGTTGTATACGATCACTGAAGGTCTTGATGATGGTGGGTCGACCCGTCTGCTGGTGATGACCTTCATGTCCATGAAGATGAGCTGCTTCAGTTTGTTGTGTTGTGGTTGTTCAGTGTTGTGGTCAGCGGTGACCTTGGATCCTTTGATGTTTTTTTCAGGTTGGTCCTTGTGCTCGGCCGGAGGAGGTGGAGCTTTTCCTTATGGCAGCGGCCTCCCGCTGACATCACACCATCACCATGGTTACAAACACCATGGTTACCCTGGGAGACACACACCTTATCCATCCGCCTACCTGCCACACCGCTCACACTCATCAGGTAACATCATAGAAATACTTCAAAAGATATGTTTTAAATACAGCATGTAGAAACTGTTTATATGTTCAGTATACAGATGTGGACTTGTACTGTAATACTGAAGCAGTACTCAGAGTACATCTGATGCAGTACTGACTGTACCTGTAGTACTGATGCAGTACTCAGAGTACATCTGATGCAGTACTGACTGTACCTGTCGTAGTGAAACAGAACTCAGAGTATATCTGAGGCAGTACCAACTGTACCTGTAGTACTGATGCAGGACTCAGAGTACATCTCATGCAGTACTGACTGTGTGTCTTAAGGTGTCCAGGTCCTATCAGATGGTTGGACCAGTACTTCTCCTCGTCCTGCCTCCTCCTCCTCCTCGTCCCTTCCCCTGACCAGCGGTGCTCCTTCTTCACAGGCCCCTCCTCCCCACAGCTCCAGGTGAGGCTCCGGCCACGGCCACAGGTGTTGCATTAACCATACAGGTGATGTACAGGTGAACTAACTCTGTGTGCTTCCAGTCAGTATCCCTGTCTGTGGACGGTCGGCTGCAGTGAGCTAAGTCCCTCCCACTCACCATGCGGGGCTCTCCATGGACCAATCAGCAGCGAGAGCCTCATGCAACCCCCCAGTCACGGGAGAGTGGGCGGAGCTGGGTGGCCACCAAGTTCCACCCACTCCTTCTGAGAAGGGATGTGATTGGCTGAGATGAATCACACTGATGACCCACGAGGAGGTTATTAGTCACCACTGTTAATAGCTGGTTACCACTGGTAACCGTGGTAACCAGTGGCAGCCAGTGGTAACCGCTGGTAACCAGTGGTAACTAATGGTAACCACCATTGATACATATTTGTACATACTGGCAGCTAATAGTGAGTATTTGTGACTATTTGTAAAAACAGAAACTGCAAACAAATGACTTGTATTTAACCACATATACTAGTGGATACTAATATCTACTAGTGGCTACCAATATCTACTGGTGGCTTTTAATATCTGTTAGTGGCTACTAGTAACTATCAGTAACTACTAGTAACTGCCTGTGGTTCTGTGTACCTGCTGGTAGTTACTGGTCCAAACCAGTACTACCTGTAAATACCTGTAAATATGTTGTGGTGACCTTGTGGCTACTGGTTGGTGTTTTTGGCTACCTGTACCTGCAGGTAAATGTACCTGTAACCCTCATAGTGCTGATGTTGTGGCGCCCCCTGCTGTCTGATTTGCGTCCACGCTTCCTATTGTTGCCTCTGATTGTTGCTGAGAAATAGAAACCAACGATTGAACGTCTTTGTTGTTCTGATGTTGCTCTGCTCCATGTCAATAAAGATTTACTGACAGTTTGATAGTAGTATCTGGTCATTTCTCTACACCAAGCACATAGTACACCAAGTATACCAAATATTCAGTACACCAAGTACTCAGTACACCAAGTAGAACAGAGAACACTTGGAGGTTAACGAGCAGGTGGAACACCATCTACTCTGATTATCTTTACTGTGAAAACAATGAAACAAAATATGATAACAGCCCTGGATCGTTACACAGGTGAGCTCTAACAGGTGAGCTCTAACAGATGAGTTCTAACAGGTGACATCCTACAGGTGAGCACTAACAGGTGATGTCCTGTTAGAGCATCTGTCGGCAGCATCTGATTAGAGGAACATTTAATTCTGGTTTCAATAATTCAAGTACAGTCACCTGCCCCTTTTGCCCCTTGATGCCCAAAGTGCCCTTTTGTCAAAGTTCGATCTTTCAATTTCATTTAATTGTATTTAATTTAGTTTTTTATTTGTAAGTTTATGTGTGTGTAAAAGTATTTGAGGCCCAAAATAATAGATAAAACAAAAATAAAAATAATAACTGAGCTCTACCCTCAGTCAGTCACATGATCTACTGTCACACTGCCCTGACGTGTTTGTGTCCGGTGTATTCTAGATGACTGATGAAGTGAAGTGAGCATCCTGTGTGTGTGTCTGACTAACACACCTCTCATCAGTTATATCTGCTAGTTAACCACAGCGTGCTGAGAGGATAAAGGATGCCAGGATTCTTTTTGTTTCTGTGTGTTTCTGTTGTCAAAGTGCATCAGAGAGATGTATTATTTTACTGTCAGTGATCTGCAGTGTGTTTCCTGTTTCTAGAGGCCACGAAGCAGACGTTATTTATTTCACTAGAACTATGTACATGCATTTTCACATAATTTTGGACTTTTGCAGTATAAATACGATAACAATAATAATTAGAACAATTTGAATTGTGATTTTCTCAACCTGCCATTTAAAGATATCAGTACTTGTTTATAACATTTGTATATATAGACAAATTAAATATAATATGCATAAATATAAAGTATATAACTTTTATAACTTTGCAAAGAATAGTCAAACTGAATAAAAGCACAAATACATTTAAATACATGATTTCTGTATCATTTTTTAAAAATGTATTATTAGCACTATGAATAATATAGGACAGATTATGAATCATCTCTAAATTGTCCGTAGGTGTGAATGTGAGTGTGATTGTGTGTCTGTATATGTAGCCCTGTGACAGACTGGTGACCTGTCCAGGGTGTCCCCTGCCTTCACCAGAGCACTAAGTGGATGATGGATGGATGATGGATGGATGGATGATGGATGGATGGATGGATGGATGGATGGATGGATGGATGGATGGATGATGGATGGATGATGGATGGATGGATGGATGGATGGATGGATGATGGATGGATGGATGGATGATTGATGATGGATGGATGGATGGATGGATGGATGGATGATGATGGATGGATGGATGGATGGATGGATGGATGGATGGATGATGATGGATGGATGGATGGATGGATGGATGGATGGATGATGGATGGATGATGGATGGATGGATGGATGGATGGATGATGGATGGATGGATGGATGATTGATGATGGATGGATGGATGGATGGATGGATGGATGATGATGGATGGATGGATGGATGGATGGATGGATGGATGGATGGATGATGGATGGATGATTTATGGATGGATGTAAGGATGGATGATGGATGGATGGATGGATGATTGATGGATGGATGATGGATGGATGATGGATGGAAGGATGGATGATGATGGATGGATGGATGATGATGGCTGGATGGATGGATGATGGATGATGGATGGATGGATGGCTGGATGATTTATGGATGGATGATGGATGGATGATGGATGGAAGGATGGATGGATGATGGATGGATGGATGATGGATGATGGATGGATTGATGGATGATGGATGGATGGATGATGGATGATGATGGATGATTGATGGATGATGGATGGATGGATGGATACTGATGTTCTGTGAAGTCTCTCAGCAGTCAGTGAGGTTGAGTTCTGGTTTCTTCAGATATTCTAATAATGAAGCTTAAATGTTTTTTATGCACACTTACAGTCATAAGAAGAGAACTAAGCTGCTAGATCGGGGGTGTCAAACTCAGTTCCTGGAGGGCCACTATCCTGCATGTTTTAGATGCTTCCCTCTTCCAACACACCTGATTCAAATGATCAGGCTCATTATCAGGCTTCTGCTGAGCTTAATGATAAGCTGATCATTTGAATCAGGTGTGTTGTAAGAAGGAAACATCTAGAACATAGAGGATAGTGGTCCTCCAGGAACTGAGTTTGACACCCCTGTGCTAGATGCTACTAGGAATTAAATCCAGTCTTTGATTTCATTTAAAAACAGGACGAAGAAACCAAAACACTAAAACCAAGTTCCTGACTCCATGAAGAAAAAGTCCAAACATTCAGTTCTTTCCTTGTTGCAGTAAAATGTACTGAATTATCAACAGAAGCTGGAGATGTTTGATTTAAGTTTTACTTTAGAGAATTATAAAAGATTAGACATAAAATAATCCCAAACAAATACAGAGTGACCAGAGCCCTAGAGATAGTAAGAGTTGCGACACTCCCATAGGGTGCCGTTGTACGCTTTCTTCCAGTCTACTTCCGGGTTGTGGAGGCTTGTTTAGTTCCAAGCACCGCTTCTACAGTGATATCCACCGTTTATTTGCACTGCAGGTCGTTGAGTATATGTGGAGGTAAGTTGATGAAATGCCTTCCTCTTTTGAATTGTCAACTGCCTATATTTTATCAGAGGCTCTTATGATGCACATGCTGAGCTTTATTTGTATTTGCGCAGCGTAATTATATATATTTTTTATCTTGGTAGACGACCGAATTTCTGCTACTTTTTTTAGCTCGACTCTGCTGTTAGCTGTGAAGTTATCTCCAGGGATATATTGACGGATTAATTGTTGATGAGTCGCTACCTCGTTTTAATTTTAACGTCTTTATATTATATCAGAAGCCCTTTGTGGTGCATACATTTATCTGTATTTGTGAATATTGGCAGATGACCGACTTTCAGGCATTGCCATGTGCTTGTTAGCTCTTCTTTGAAAGCTACCTAGCTACATCGCTACCTCTTTTTAATTGTCAAGACTACGTCCTTTATATGAGACCCTTTATAATGCATAAACTTATACTTGTAAGTATTTAACAAATATGTTTATTAATATCTATCGTATCTATCTATCCTCCAGCATCCCGAGAGCCCTCACTGAAGACATGAAGACCCTCATTGTTTCTCCCATTGTCAATAAAACATACTATTTCATTCATCAAAGCAGAATGAGTTGTTATTCTTGAATATATATATTGTGTATGTCTTAAAATGGTTATAGTGAGTCAACTCCTGCCTGGACACTATCTGCTGAATGGACTGTTGTTACTCTGCTTTTCAATAACTCCCAGACTACGGGTAAGTGAATCAGAGAAATATAGACATTGTCTGGAAATACAATAATCCAGCTGGGCAAAAATTAACATCTTCAATCATCTTACATTTCTGTGTAAAAGTTGATTTTCCATGCTAACACGAATGTGAAACATTCCCTCCAAAACCCCAAAAGTGTCTTTAATATGTCACCTTACGGCTCAAAATGTAAAACTGACATTTACATACATACTCCAAAGAATTAATAATCAAACAAGTACTTGGAGGTAGGCTGGCTACCACCAGCCTGAATCTCAAGTGAGATACAGGCTGGGTACCTGCTATTCATTTTCTTGTAGGGGTGGAGCAGTTTAAAATTTTCCACAGCCGTTGATTGGGCGCTGCATATGTCAGTCAGTCTGGGGCAGTTGAAGCTCACAGCCAATCGTGTCACTGCTAGCCGCTGACGTAAATGCAGAGCGACGGCAGCACCACGAAAAAGAATCATTGCTGTGTTTGCTCATGTGTTTGCTTCTTTCGCCATGTCGCCGGACGATTCTTGCCGTTTATGTAAAGTAAACATGAGGGAAAGTGGACCCCGTGTTTATGCACACTCCACAGATATGTTTGTGTCAAAAACAACGCCGACCATATCAGATAGGTTAGCGATGATGGACCTGATAGTCACCCCGGAGCCGGAGCAGTCAAACAGATGCTGCCAGCGCTGCACCTCCACACTCGGTCGGCTTGAAAAAGACTTTCCTTTATTCAGGCAATGGGAAGAGAACGTCCGGTTAAGCAGCGTATCGAAAAGACAACGTGAACCCACCCCGTCCAAGACACCGAGGACTTTGAAAAAGACCTGCCCAAACCCACCGAGTCCACTAGCTTGTTCCTTCGGAAACACGACAACAAAGGTAACGCTTCTTCTCAATTGTTCTCGTGTTTTGTTATGAACAACCCATCATGCATTGCGCGTAGTCGCTTAGTGTGCGTCATCGTCTAACTGTCCCTCCCCGTCCTGTGATTGGATCCCTGACTCAGGGACAAATTCAACCCCAGGTCGCCAGACTGCCTAGTAAACGAAATGACAATGAGTGCACAGGCAGTCTGGGTATTCCCAGACTAACTTGGAGGTGTGATTTTATTCCTTTTTTACCGTGAAATCGCCGCTCTCAGTCCCATAGAAGGAAATGACAGCGCTGCCTGTTTGGAACTATTCAGGCTTACATGAACCACGTGACCCCCCCGCTGCGAGAGTATGAGTGTCGCAACTCTGACTATCTCTGGAGCTCTGAGAGTGATATATTAAAATGAAAGCTTTTATTTTGGTATCAACTTTATTCTGAAAAATTACGGCCTGTCTTCCGGATGTCCGTCAGTCAAAGCGGTCCGGCTTCGTTTGTCAGTGCAGCGGACCGCAGCTGAAGGTTTTCGTCCTCAGGCTTCGTGTTGCTGGTTGGTAGTTGTTTGTTTGTTTTGTTGTTTGTTTGTTTGGCGTAGACGTGTTGTTTGTTTCCCTTAAAGCGACATTTTAACTGCGGCGGAACTAATGCTAACAGTTAGCCTGTTAGCTCCATGGTTCATTCATCCGGTGCAGCAAACGTTCCTTAACGGTTTAATTCACGTTCTGACAGTTAGTGTACGAATTCAAAACGTGTTTTAGGTTAAAAAGGGTCAGAACCTGTTTATCGTTTCAGGTTTTACTTCTTTAAACCATAATGATTTGCACAGACATTCTTGCACTGCTACACATTTTTATTTTGATTCTACGTTTATTGCTGCTGTAACAATGTGAATTTCCCCTGATATGGGGAGAAATAAAGGACTTATCTTATCTTGTCTTTAGAAAAACTGTTCAGGCTGAACTCTGGAAAATACAGAATACTTTACTGCTTTGGCCTTTAAAACTACAGTATTTAATCTCCTCTTTTCGTCTGTGATGCTGGGAAACACCAAAATCAGGAATATTAATCCATTAAAACACCAAAATCAGGAATATTAATCCATTTAAACACCAAAATCAGGAATATTTATCCATTAAAACATTAAAATCAGGAATATTAATTCATTAAAACATTAAAATCAGGAATATTAATTCATTAAAACATTAAAATCAGGAATGTGAATCTGTCTTTTCGTAATAACATTGATGTTGTTTTTGTATTTTAATGTATTTTTTTGTCTGTAATAAATAATAATTGTAGGAATAAATGACAGAACACCTGGACAGGTAGATGATCGTCTGTTTGTGTTTCCAGGTGGATCAGCTGATGTCATGGCTCACATCACCATTAACCAGTACCTGCAGCAGGTGACCTTCTTCTTCTTCTTCTGTGCTTTGATCGTCTGGTTCTTCGTCTGTGGTTTAATTGTCTGGTTCTTCTTCTGTGGTTGATCGTCTGGTTCTTCTTCTGTGGTTCCATCGTCTGGTTCTTCTTCTGTGGTTGATCGTCTGGTTCTTCTTCTGTGGTTTGATCGTCTGGTTCTTCTTCTGTGGTTCCATCGTTTGGTTCTTCTTCTGTGGTTCCATCGTCTGGTTCTTCTTCTGTGGTTCCATCGTCTGGTTCTTCTTCTGTGGTTCCATCGTCTGGTTCTTCTTCTGTGGTCTGATCGTCTGGTTCTTCTTCTGTGTTTTGATCGTCTGGTTCTTCTTCTGTGGTTCCATCGTCTGGTTCTTCTTCTGTGGTCTGATCGTCTGGTTCTTCTTCTTCTGTGGTTTCATCGTCTGGTTCTTCTTCTGTGGTTTGATCGTCTGGTTCTTCTTTTTTTTTTTTTTTTTTTTTTTTTTTTAATTGACAAATGAAGCTTATAAGCTAACAGCAATTTACATTCAGACAAAGTACTGATCGGTGTTAATAAACATTCGCATATCAAAACGAAACAGAACAATAATAATAAACAAAACAATGAAAGCCAACAACATCATGGTGCAACGGGGTTAAAGGACAGAGCAGACATGTCATTGTAGAGCCACATAGCTTTTTTTGAGTTACATAGTTTCAGAGAATCCTTCAGAATTAAAAGATCTTTTAAGAAAACAATAAAAGCTGGTTTGGCATCTCCAAATTTACATTTGTGTATAAAGAATTTTGCCATTACAATTAAATTATTAATTGTAAATTGTTTTTTCTTATTCTTCAATATAAGACCAAATTTAACATTAGAATAAGTCAAGGATGATATTCCCAGACCATTATAGTCTGCCCATATGCAAAAACTGTCCCAAAAAATTTTTGTAAAGATACAAGCAAAGAACAAATGTTCTTCTGTTTCGATATTACTGGTGCAAAAGGCACATTCGTTGTCCTCAATATTAAATATGGAATGCAAGTATTCTTTACAAGGGTAGATACTGTTTATATGTTTAAGATGCACTTCTTTAGCTTTAGGTGGGATAGGAAACTTAGTATAGTGACATCTAATGACCCTAATATTTTGACTTGTGAAACCATCCATTAACTTTCGTCTCCTGAGAGGTAATGGAAAGCATTCATTGGTTATAGTCATTCTTAAAAATTTGTTATTACATTTTTTGTCTACAAAGGGGCATTGTTGAATGGAAAGAGAGTGTAAACAGGGAACAATAGGACTATAAGATAGAGTACCTTTTAAAGTACATACAAGTGCCTGTGGTATTGCATTAATAACATCTGAAAATTGTTGGATTGAACAAGCAATGTTGTATTTACTTTGAAAGTCTGTATAATCAAGTAAATTCCCTCTTCCATCCATGAGGTGCAGTACCGACCATATCCCCTGATCAGCCCAATCTTTCCAGTAAAATGATTTTTTCTTAATGAGGATGTATCTATTGTTCCATATTGGAGTATCATGGGGTGTGAAATTATGTTTATAAACCAGTTTCCAGTAATTTAGGACTTGTTCATGAAATTTGGACAGTTTTATGGGTAATTTGGATAATTCAAAATCACATTTTAGGAGAAATTGAATACCACCAAGATTACAGAATAATTTAGACGGGAGATTAAACCAGATTGAATCCATATGAGATATAAAGTTTTGTAACCACCTTAATTTTAAAGCGCCATTCATTGGATCAAAATCAATCGCGTTAAAACCACCTTCTTCCAACGATTTAACCACGTCATTTCTCCTTATAAAGTGATGTTTGTTCTTCCAGATGAAGCTAAAGTTGTTTTGATTGATTTGTTTGATGAGGTTTTGAGGGACATCAAGTGAGTAGGCAGGGTAAATAATCCTTGAGAGACCCTCCATTTTAGAGAGGAATAATCTGCCAAACATGGAAAGGTCTCTCTGTAACCATATATTTAGAATATCTTTACTCTTCTTAATCGTATTATCAAAGTTGTTTTTTACTCTATCAACTGGGTTCTTTGAGATCATAATTCCTAAGTATTTGACTTGGTCTTTCACGGGAATGTTATACAATGATATTTGGGGATGGTCATGAATGGCCATTAACTCACATTTATCAATATTTAAGTAGAGCCCAGAGGCTTTAGAAAAACGGTCAATTACTTGTAGAGCAATGGGTATTTGTGCCTCATTTTTAAGAAAAAGGGTGGTATCATCTGCGAGTTGACTAATAGCAAGTGGCGTTCCTAAAACAGTTAACTTTTCAATTTCTTCACAATTTTTTATCATAATACTTAGAATTTCGGAAACCATAATAAACAATAAGGGCGATGCCGGACACCCTTGGCGAATACCTCTTTTAACACTGAAGCGCTTACAAGAACCAAAAGGGAGCAACACCGAGCTACTGATGTCACTATACAGCATTTGGATAAGGTCACAGAAGGGGTTTCCAAAACCATAATGATGTAATGTATCTAGCATAAAAGAGTGTTCAACTCTGTCAAATGCTTTACAGAAGTCCAAAAACAGAATGAAACCATCTTCTTCAATTCTGTCACGATAATCTAACAAATCGAGTACAAGTCTAATATTATTGTGAATAGAGCGACCTCTAAGAAAACCAGATTGAGATTCGCTTATAATGTGTGAGAGACCCTTTTTAAGCCTGTTGGCAATGACATGAGCAAGTAATTTATAATCTACATTGAGTAAAGTTATTGGTCGTAGGTTATGGAGATATCTTTTGTCTTTGCCACTTTTTGGGATCAATGAAATCAGGCCTTGTTTCATGGTGGTCATCAGAGATTTGTTTCTGATACATTCCTGTACTGCGAGGAAGAAAAGATCTTTTATGTCCTCCCAAAAGTGTTTATAAAAGTCTGATGAGATGCCGTCCTGTCCGGGAGACTTCCTTAGGGAGAGTTGTTTAACCGCAGCATCAAACTCAGACAATTCAATGGTCAAGTCACACATTTTCTTAAAGTCCACACTTATAGATGGAATGTTGTGGTTTATGCTGTCCAAAAGTGTGTCTCCATCACAGGGCGCAGGTGTATAAAGATCTTTATAAAATTTGTAGACCTCATCAGAAATTGTTTTTGGATCTGTGCATTCAACATCATTAATCATAAGTGTGCTAATCTGATTTCTTTCCTGTCGTCTTTTTTCAAGGCCACAGAAGTACGCTGTGTTACGTTCTCCATCTTCGATCCATTTCGCTCTTGACCTAATAAAGGCTCCTCTGGCCTTCCTGGAGCTTAATTCATCCAACTTACACTTGAGGTTTATGAAGGCAGCTTTGTCAGAGTCTAACATTGGGGTCTTTTTACAGTAATCATCCAAGTCTTGTATTAATTTCAATTCCTGTTCCCTTAGAGCCTTGCTTCTTTCTTTGCCAAATTGTATTGAAATCTGCCTAATTTTAAATTTAAGAAACTCCCATCTGCAACAGTAATTACCAATAGATACATCATATTTGATATCCGCAATCAGGCCTTTAATTGTTTCACAATAGTTTTGGTCTTTTAGTAGGTCCGTATTAAATTTCCAATATACATTTCTTTTATTAGCTGTGACATCTGGTTTTAGGTTGAGAGACAACAGACAGTGGTCAGTTAAAGGTGCCGTGGAGATTAGTACCTCTGAAACATAGCTAGCTAATCCTGGGGCACCTAACCACAAGTCAATCCTTGATTTGGTAGATCCATTAGGTTTGATCCAAGAGTATTGTTTAAGACTTGGATTTTTGTTCCTCCAGATGTCAATCAAGGAGAAAGTATTACAAAATTCTAGTAAAGTGGTATTATAATGATTAACATTAAATTTTGATGGATATCTATCTAGATAATCATCCGGAGCCAAATTAAAATCTCCCCCCAGTAATATTAAGTCTGTATGGTATAAGATTTTGTATTGAGAGATAATTTCAGTGATTTCTTGCAACAGATTCCTATTTTGGGTGGTATTATTATAACCATAAATGTTTGTCAGAATTATATGTGCATCATCAACTTTTATAACAACTGTCAGCCAATGGCCTTTATCATCTGCCTTATGGGAAAGTACATTACCCGGACACTTGTTAAGGCAGATGGCGACTCCTGCGGACTTGTTGCTGCCATGGCTGAAGAAAATTTTGTCTCCCCATTGTGTTGTCCAGAATGCGGCATCAGTGGCACACGAGTGAGTTTCTTGAAGGAGGACACAGTGTGATTTAAAACCCTTACAATGCAAAAAAATGGCTTTCCTTTTGAGATTGTCTTTAAGACCCCTTGAGTTCAACGAAACAAAACTTAAATTGGCTTTCAAAACATTCATCTGCTGGCAAACTTCGCCGCAATACAAATAAACAAATAAAATGTAACACGAGAAATCAAATGAAAGTGTTTAGTGACTTAAGGTTACTTGAAAAGTTGTCATTTCCTCCTATTAATGTTCTCCCACATGAAGCACTTGTAAGTAGCATTACTTAAGTTGTAATACGACGACCTTCAATGTATCCGTAGGGGCCTCGAAAGTACGCCTTCCTTCCCTCTTGGCGCGCTTGTTTGATGTGTGGCCATATCAGTTCTCTCGCCTCCTTGACCTCCTTGGTGAGATCTTCCCCGAACCGGATTCTAGCGTTTCGACAGACCTCTGAATCTTTTGTCATATCCCACATAGCATCTCTGTGTTGCCGTTTGGTGAACTGAACAATGATGTTTCTTACTCTTCCCTCCTCTTTGCGGCCAAGCCGATGCACAGTATCCACAATGTCATCCATTTTCTGAGCCCACTGAGGAGCTATTTTTGCGAACAGTTCAATGACTTCGCGTCTGGTGTTTTCATTCATGGCCTCTTTCATTCCTTTAATTTTGAGATTCCATCTTCTCTTATAAGTATCATGTTCTTTGCTTCTTTCTTTTAACACAATCATTTCAGCTTTTACAACCTCCAGTTCGTGTTCCAATGCAGTAATTTTCGCCTTTGAGTCTTTGATTTCTGCTGCATTGAATTCTGTTGTCTTGGCAAGGCTCGCTAGCATATCACAGTTTTGCGTTAGCTTAGCAGCAAACTCTCTCATGCGATCTTCTTGTGAATCAAATTTTATGTTTAGGTTGTTGATGGCAGCCAGGATAACAGAGCCAGTTACCTCTTCTTCATTTTGCTTGGATACTTTTCGTGGATGATCTTTAGACGGTGTTGGGGGAGAGAAGAGTCCTCTCGATCTCTCTTGTCGCTGTTGCGGTCTATTTCGATCGGCGTGGCGTTGACCATAGCATACCCGTGGTCAAACAGTTTCTGCGAAGACACAGTTGCGTTTTGTTTTGACATTTTGGTCTCAGTATAATTGCCAGTTGCTTTGCTAAGGCGAAATGTGGGGTTTCGTGGGAATTCCTCGTCAATATTAAGACTTTGGAGGGAATATACTTAGAGAAGACGAAAGACCGAACCGCTCAGAGCGCCGCCATCTTGCCCCTCGTCTGGTTCTTCTTCTGTGGTCTGATCGTCTGGTTCTTCTTCTGTGTTTTGATCGTCTGGTTCTTCTTCTGTGGTTCCATCGTCTGGTTCTTCTTCTGTGGTCTGATCATCTGGTTCTTCTTCTGTGGTTCCATCGTTTGGTTCTTCTTCTGTGTTTTGATCGTCTGGTTCTTCTTCTGTGGTTCCATCGTCTGGTTCTTCTTCTGTGGTCTGATCGTCTGGTTCTTCTTCTGTGTTTTGATCGTCTGGTTCTTCTTCTGTGGTTCCATCGTCTGGTTCTTCTTCTGTGGTCTGATCGTCTGGTTCTTCTTCTTCTGTGGTTTCATCGTCTGGTTCTTCTTCTGTGGTTTGATCGTCTGGTTCTTCTTCTGTGGTCTGATCGTCTGGTTCTTCTGTGTTTTGATCGTCTGGTTCTTCTTCTGTGGTTCCATCGTCTGGTTCTTCTTCTGTGGTCTGATCATCTGGTTCTTCTTCTGTGGTTCCATCGTTTGGTTCTTCTTCTGTGTTTTGATCGTCTGGTTCTTCTTCTTCTGTGGTTTGATCGTCTGGTTCTTCTTCTGTGGTTTGATCGTCTGGTTCTTCTTCTGTGGTTTGATCGTCTGGTTCTTCTTCTGTGGTTTCATCGTTTGGTTCTTCTTCTGTGTTTCCATCATCTGCTTCTTCTTCTGTGTTTCCATCGTGTGCTTCTTCTTCTGTGGTTTCATCGTCTGGTTCTTCTGTGGTTTCATCGTCTGGTTCTTCTGTGGTTTCATCGTCTGGTTCTTCTGTGGTTTCATCGTCTGGTTCTTCTCCTCTGGTTTCATCGTCTGGTTCTTCTTCTGTGGTTTGATCGTCTGGTTCTTCTTCTGTGGTTTCATCGTCTGGTTCTTCTTCTGTGGTTTCATCGTCTGGTTCTTCTGCGGTTTCATCGTCTGGTTCTTCTGTGTTTCGATCGTCTGGTTCTTCTTCTGTGTTTTCATCGTCTGGTTCTTTTTCTGTGTTTTCATCGTCTGGTTCTCCTTCTGTGGTTTGATCATCTGGTTCTTCTTCTGTGGTTCCATCATTTGGTTCTTCTGTGGTTCCATCGTCTGGTTCTTCTTCTGTGGTTTGATTGTCTGGTTCTTCTGTGGTTTCATCGTCTGGTTCTTCTTCTTTGGTTTCATCGTCTGGTTCTTCTGTGGTTTCATCGTCGGTAGTGTCTACAGATACGGACCCGTACCCGTAGCCTGTGGCCTACGGATACGGCACTTTCCCTTACCATAAATATTAATGAGCCGGACATAAATATTAATGAACCGGCTGACGATCGCGCTTCGTGATTGGCTGGTAATCCGACGGACATAAATATTAATGAGCCGGCGACGCTGATGAAGGCGCTTCCGTGATTCGAGGTGAATCTGCGGAATGAATGGTGGAAGTAACAGCCAGCAAACTATAAGTATTTTTTTTACCTTCAAAAGTAGCGACAGACTATTACATATTAACAACCTAAACAAAACCCTGACGTATTTTCTGCGTCTGTCAACACAGACACTGTCACAGTCACTTTAATGTTAGCGGACTCTGTTGAATGGCTAAGTTACATAACCACAAACAAATCTCACAATATCACAGTAAATCGAGTTTGTGGTTTTTTTTAATTCATGCCGAATTAAAGAGCTGCTCCTCACCATTCACGAGTGTTTGTTTCATATTCGACATCCTTAACTTTATCTTGTAAATTAGCGTCCGAAATTAAATGGGAACATTTGCAATGGAGTTCGTCAGCCGCTTCCACCACTGAACGCGGTAAACTAATTAATAGGAACTGGACTTCAAACAATTTAGACACGGCGTCTAAAAGAGTAAAAACTACATTGTCTAAAGTGTGAGAGGAGACGGTGTATTTTTAGTTAAATTACACAATGTTCGCCGTCAAAGTCATTCATATAAACTGCCTGTAATGTGCAGCAAATAGTAGTTAGCCGGCGCCAGCTCTTCAGTGACCTTAACGGGTCCGTACCTCTAGTACAGATGCTACAGGTACGGGTCCGTTCCTCTAGTACAGATGCTACAGGTATGGGTCCGTTCCTCTAGTACAGATGATACGGGTACGGGTCCGTACCTGTAGCATCAACCTTCATCGTCTGGTTCTTCTTCTGTGTTTTCATCGTCTGGTTCTTCTGTGTTTTCATCATCTGGTTCTTCTTCTGTGTTTCCATCGTCTGGTTCTTCTTCTTCTGTGTTTTGATCGTCTGGTTCTTCTTCTGTGTTTTGATCGTCTGGTTCTTCTTCTGTGTTTTGATCGTCTGGTTCTTCTTCTGTGTTTTGATCGTCTGGTTCTTCTTCTGTGGTTCCATCGTCTGGTTCTTCTTCTGTGGTTCCATCGTCTGGTTCTTCTTCTGTGGTTCCATCGTCTGGTTCTTCTTCTGTGGTCTGATCGTCTGGTTCTTCTTCTGTGGTTTCATCGTCTGGTTGTTCTTCTGTGGTTTCATCGTCTGGTTCTTCTTCTGTGGTTTCATCGTCTGGTTCTTCTTCTGTGGTTTCATCGTCTGGTTCTTCTTCTGTGTTTTGATCGTCTGGTTCTTCTTCTGTGGTTCCATCGTCTGGTTCTTCTTCTGTGGTTCCATCGTCTGGTTCTTCTTCTGTGGTTCCATCGTCTGGTTCTTCTTCTGTGGTTTCATCGTCTGGTTCTTCTTCTGTGGTTCCATCGTCTGGTTGTTCTTCTGTGGTTTCATCGTCTGGTTCTTCTTCTGTGGTCTGATCGTCTGGTTCTTCTTCTGTGGTTTCATCGTCTGGTTGTTCTTCTGTGGTTTCATCGTCTGGTTGTTCTTCTGTGGTTTCATCGTCTGGTTCTTCTTCTGTGGTTTCATCGTCTGGTTCTTCTTCTGTGGTTCCATCATTTGGTTCTTCTGTGGTTCCATCGTCTTGTTCTGCAGATCTACGAGGCCATCGATAACCACGACGGTTCGTTTTGCGCTGAGCTCCTGTCCTTCAAACATCCCCACGTGGCCAACCCCCGCCTGCAGGTGAGACCCCGCCTCCCAGGTGCTGTCAGCGTTGCTAGGATACAGACTCACCTGTGTTTGTGTTGCAGCTGGCGAGTCCAGAGGAGAAATGTCAGCAGGTTCTGGAACCGCCGTACGATGAGATGGTGGCAGCTCACCTCAGGTCACTGATTATTGATTATAGATTAATGATGATGGATTATTGATTACTGATGACTGATTAGTGATTATCGATTATTTATTAGAGATTAGTCAGCCAGATGTTCCTGTTCTGATAGAACCTTCTAGTTTTTTCCTCTGGCTGATAAAATATGATTAGTTTAACTGATTCAGAGCAGCATTTATTCCACGCTTTGATCACATTTATTGACCTACCTGAACGCTGTGATGTCATCGTTACAGGTGTACCTACGCTGTGGCCAATCACGACTTCGTTGAGGCCTACAAGTTCCAGACGCTCGTGGTTCAATATCCTTCAGAACTGCACAGAAACTGATCAATAACGATAATCAGTAATGCCAATCACTCCTAAAACTGATCAGTAATCAGCTCCTTGACCCGAAACGTCCTTCCTCAGAGCCTTCCAGTCCCACAAAGAGGAGAACTGGTGAGTAGAACGTAGTGGAACGTTGCAGGAATGTTATAGAACGTTTCAGAACGTTTCCGTGTTGTTTCAGGGCGCTGCCGGTGATGTTCTCCGTCACTCTGGATCTGAGGATCTTTGCCAACAACGTGAGACTTTTCTAGTTTTGTTGTTCTCAGACAGACTCAGTTCTCTACATCTAATATTTATGTTTCTTTATCATTAGTCTATTTGTATGGGAATAAAAACATAAATGTACTGAATATAATGAGCTGGACCTCTGAAGAAGAAGAAGAAGAAGAAGAAGAAGAAGACCTCCCTGTGTGGCTGAAAGCTCCAACATTAATGTTTCCAGGCTGAGCAGCAGCTGCAGAAGAAAGCGAAAGGTCAGCCAGGAGAGATGCTGGAGAAAGCAGCAGAACAACTGATGAGCTGCTTCAGGGTGTGTGCCAGTGACAAGTACGTGAAAACTACTGCAGTATTTACAGATACAGTTCTGTCTATCTGTATGCATACATATACATACATACATATATATATATATATATATATATATATATATATATATATATATATATATATATATATATATATATATATATATATGTATGTATTTACGTATGTAGTACTGTGTGTACTACATGTGTATATATATTACTGTATGTGCTACATGTGTGTGTGTACATATATATATATATATATACATACATACAGTAGGTACAGAAAGTATTCAGACCCCTTGAAATGTTTCACTCTGTGTCATTGCAGACATTTGCCAAAATCAAAAAAGTTCATTTTATTTCTCATGAATGTACACTCAGCACCCCATCTTGACAGAAAAAACAGAAATGTAGAAATTTTTGCAAATGTATTAAAAAAGAAAACCTGAAATATCACATGGTCAGAAGTATTCAGAGCCTGTGCTCAGTACTGAGTAGAAGCTCCTTTTCAGCTCGTACAGCCATGAGTCTTCTTGGGAACAAGTTTTTCACACCTGGATGTGGGGATCCTCTGCCATTCTTCCTTGCAGATCCTCTCCACTTCTGTCAGGTTGGATGGTGAACGTTGGTGGACAGACATTCTGAGGTCTCTCCAGAGATGCTCCATTGGGTTTAGGTCAGGGCTCTGGCTGGGCCAGTCAAGAACGGTCACAGAGTTGTTCTGAAGCCGCTCCTTTGTTATTTTAGCTGTGTGCTTAGGGTCATTGTCCTGTTGAAAGGTGAACCTTCGGCCCAGTCTGAGGTCCTGAGCACTCTGGAAGAGGTTTTCCTCCAGGATATCTCTGTACTTGGCCGCATTCATCCTTCCTTCAATTGCAACCAGTCGTCCTGTCCCTGCAGCTGAAACCCCCCCCACAACATGATGCTCCCACCACCATGTTTCACTGTAGGGATTGTATTGGGCAGGTGATGAGCAGTGCCTGCTTTTCTCCACACATACCGCTTAGAATTAACACCAGAAAGTTCAATCTTGGTCTCATCAGACCAGAGAATCTTATTTCTCATAGTCTGGGAGTCCTTCATGTGTTTTTTCAAACTCTATGCGGCTTTCATGTGTCTTGCACTGAGGAGAGGCTTCCGTCGGGCCACTCTGCCATAAAGCCCCGACTGGTGGAGGGCTGCAGTGATAGTTGACTTTGTGGAACTTTCTCCTATCTCCCGACTGCATCTCTGGAGCTCAGCCACAGTGATCTTTGGGTTCTTCTTTACCTCTCTCACCAAGGCTCTTCTCCCACCATTGCTCAGTTTGGCTGGACGGCCAGGTCCAGGAAGAGTTGTGGTCGTCCCAAACTTCTTCCACTGGAGGCTTATGGAGGCCACTGTGCTCTGAGGAACCTTGAGTGCTGCAGAAATTCTTTTGTAACCTTGTCCAGATCTGTGCCTTGCCACAATTCTGTCTCTGAGCTCCTTGGGCAGTTCCTTCCACCTCATGATTCTCATTTGCTCTGACATGCACTGTGAGCTGTAAGGTCTTATCTAGACAGGTGTGTGCCTTTCCTAATCAAGTCCAATCAGTTTAATTAAACACAGCTGGACTCCAATAAAGAAGCAGAACCATCTGGAGGAGGATCAGAAGAAATGGACAGCATGTGAGTTACATATGAATGTCGCTGCAAAGGCTCTGAATACTTCTGACCATGTCATATTTCAGTTTTTCTTTTTTAATACATTTGCAAAAATTTCTACATTTCTGTTTTTTTCTGTCAAGATGGGGTGCTGAGTGTACATTAATGAGAAATAAAATGAACTTTTTTGATTTTGGCAAATGGCTGCAATGACACAGAGTGAAACATTTCAAGGGATCTGAATACTTTCCGTACCCACTGTGTGTGTATATATATATATATATGTATATATATATATGTGTGTGTGTGTGTGTCAGGGTAGAGACTGCGATTTGGTAGAATTGGAGTCTCTACCAGTAGAAACTCCAATCCTACCAGTAGAGATGGAACTTTAAATCTGACCCCTGACCCTAACCTTAAAAAAATTACTGTGTGTACTACATTTGTATATATATTACTGTGTGTACTACATGTGTGTGTATATATAGTACTGTGTGTACTGCATGTATATATTTTCTACTCTCCAGTCGTGCAGGAATTGAGGACTCAAAGAAATGGGGCATGATGTTTCTGAGCAACCAGCTGTTCAAGATTTACTTCAAGGTGAGGTTTAAGGATTGATGGTTGATTGGAGCCTATTGATTGATTACTGATTGATTGATTGATTGAAATGTTTATTTCGAATAAAACAAATAAAAAACAATTCAGAAATTAAACTGATTACAAAACATATTATTAAAAAAGGAGTAGGTTGAAGTGAAACTTATAGAAACCTACCCCCTTTACAATCTTATATTCATGAAATTAAATTGACATACTGTTTTAGCAGCATACAACTGAATTACTTATTCTCAGCAATCTCCAGTAAAGGCATAATGAACATTTACAGCAAAACATATGCAACATTAATATTGAAAACGAAATACCTTGTTATATTTCATTTCTAGCATATTTACAAAGGACAAATGTTTTAGAATTTCTTTTAAATAATTGAATATTTGTACTTCTTTTTATGTCATCACTTAACTTGTTCCACATTTTAACCCCGCAAACAGAAAGACACTCTCTTTTTAGCTTTGTCAGCATACATTTCTTTAAAATTAAGTTCCCCTCTCAAATAATAACCCCCTTCTCTATCATGAAACAGTTTTTGAACTTCACTCGGTAGTTCATTTTTCCTTGCCTTATACACAATTATAACAGTTTTATACTGAACCAAATCAAAAAAATTCATTTCTTGTCATTTTAAAAACAGTTCATTTGTATGTTCTTTATATCCAACATTATGAATAATTCTTAGTGCTTTTTTCTGAAGTATAAACAAAGGTTGTAAATTTGTCTGGTAAGTGTTACCCCATACTTCTAAACAATAATTTAGATATGGCATTACCAATGCAGAGTATAATATGTACATCGCTCTATATGGAAAAAAATGCCTTGCTTTACCCAGAACTCCAATACTTTTTGCCAGTTTAATCTTTACATTTTGAATTTGCGGTTTCCAACAAATTTTTTCATCGAGCAGTACTCCCAAAAATTTTATTTCTGACACTCTCTCAACTATTACTCCATTCAAGCTGATCCGCGCCTCAGTATTACATTGTTTGTTTCCAAACAACATGTATTTGTTTTTTCCAAATTAATTAACAGCATATTTACTTTAAACCATTGGGTCACTTTTTCCATTTCCTGTATAACCTCTTCAATCATTTCTTTTAAGTTTTCCCCTGAACAAATAATATTTGTATCATCGGCGAATAAGATAAATTTCAATTATCAGTGTGTCTGGTAGTAATGGTTGATTGGAGCCTATTGATTGATTATCAGTGTGTTTGCAGATCAATAAGCTCCATCTGTGTAAGCCTCTGATCAGAGCCATCGACAGCTCCAACCTGAAGAATGACTACAGCCCTGCTCAGAAGGTCACCTACAAATACTACGTGGGCCGCAAGGCCATGTTCGACAGCGACTTCAAACCAGGTTATTGATCTTTTTTATTAACATTTGTTAGTATGTAATATCAAGCATTCAGAAATGTCTAACATGTGAAATAGTGAAGTGTACTGCATTTACAGAATGTGAACAGCAGGTAAACCTTACTTACACCTGACTTAAGCTTGAGTTAAGCCCAACCTAAACCTGACTTACACCTGACCTAAACCCAACCTAAAACTGACCTAAACCCAACCTAAACCTGACTTTAACCTGACCTACACCTGACTATAACCTGACTTTAACTTGTCTTTAACCTCACCTACACTTGACTTTAACCTGACTTTAACCTGACTTTAACTTGACTTTAACCTGACCTAAACCTGATGTTATCCTGACTTAAACCTGACTTTAACCCGACTTTAACCTGACTTACACCTGACTATAACCTGACTTAAACTTGACTTTAACTTGAATTTAACCTGACTTTAACTTGTCTTTAACCTGACCTACACTTGACTTTAACCTGACTTAAATCTGACTTTAACTTGACCTAAACCTGACTTTAACCTGACCTAAACCTGACGTTATTCTAACTTTAAGCTGACTTCAACCCAACTTTAACCCGATGTTGTCCTGACCTAAACCTGACTTAAACCCAACTTTAACCTGGTTTTAACCTGACGTCATCCTGACCTAAACCTGACTTGAACCTGACCTAAACCTGTTTTAAACCCCGACTTTAACCTGACTTTATCCTGACTTGAACCTGACCTAAACCTGACTTAAACCTGCAGTCTAGAACTAGTTTAGTTCAACCTGGTTTTGTTCCTGCAGCTGAAGAGTTCCTGTCCTTTGCCTTCCATCACTGCCATCGGTCGAGTCAGAAGAACAAGAGGATGATCCTGATCTACCTGCTGCCAGTCAAGATGCTGCTGGTTAGAGGGTTTTACTGGTTATACTGGTTAGGCTGGTTTTACATGTTCGACTGGTTCTACTGGTTAGATTGGTTCTACTGGTTTTACTGGTTATACTGGTTAGAGCCTTTATACTGATTACACTGGTTAGATCCTCTATACTGGTTCTACTGGTTTTACTGGTTAGACTGGTTCTACTGGTTAGACTGGTTCTACTGGTTAGTCTTTATATTGTTTATACTGGTTATACTGGTTAGAGCTGATATACTGGTCATTCTGGCTTCATCTAGGTTATGCTGGTTAGACAGTCCTGGTTCAAACTGATTGTACTAGTTCCAAGTTCTCCCAGTTTGACTGCGGGTTGTTGTTTCAGGGCCACATGCCGACCCATCAGCTCCTCAGGAAGTACGACCTCATGCAGTTTGCTGACGTCACCACGGCTGTGAGGTAAGCAGGGGGCGGGGCTTCAGGTGATGACATCACAGCATCAGGTGGTCTGACAGGTAATGATGTGTTGCAGTGAAGGAAACCTGCTGCTGCTGAACGAAGCTCTGAACAAACATGAGACCTTCTTCATCCGCTGCGGCATCTTCCTGATCCTGGAGAAGCTGAAGATCATCACCTACAGGAACCTGTTCAAGAAAGTGTGAGTTACCAAAATAAAGCTCCTAAATTTTACCTACAGGAACCTGTTCTCCAAAATAAAGCCCCTAAATGTCACCTACAGAAACATGTTCAAGGAAGTGTGAGTTACCAAAATAAAGCTGATATCACCTACAGGAGCCTGTTCTTCAAAATAAAGCTCCTAAATTTTACCTACAGGAACCTGTTCTCCAAAATAAAGCCCCTAAATGTCACCTACAGAAACATGTTCAAGGAAGTGTGAGTTACTAAAATAAAGCTCCTAAATATCACCTACAGGAACCTGTTCTCTAAAATAAAGCCCTTAAATGTCACCTACAGAAACATGTTCAAGGAAGTGTGAGTTACTAAAATAAAGCTCCTAAATATCACCTACAGGAACCTGTTCTCTAAAATAAAGCCCTTAAATGTCACCTACAGAAACATGTTCAAGGAAGTGTGAGTTACTAAAATAAAGCTCCTAAATATCACCTACAGGAACCTGTTCTCTAAAATAAAGCCCTTAAATGTCACCTACAGAAACATGTTCAAGGAAGTGTGAGTTACCAAAATGAAGCTCCTAAAAATGACCTACAGGAACCTGTTTCAGAAAGTGTGAGTTACCAAAATAAAGCTCCTAAATATCACCTACAGGAACCTGTTCTCCAAAATAAAGCCCCTAAATGTCACCTACAGGGACGTGTCGAAGGACATGTGAATTACCAAAATAAAGCTGCTAAATATCACCTAAAGGAGCCTGTTCTCCAAAATAAAGCTCCTAAATGTCACCTACAGCAACGTGTTCAAGGAAATGTGAGTTACCAAAATAAAGCTCCTAAAAATCGCCTACAGGAACCTGTTTCAGAAAGTGTGAGTTAGCAAAATAAAGCTCCTAAATGTCACCTACAGGAACGTGTTCAAGAAAAAGGGGGTTGCCAAACTAAAGCTTCTAAATATCACCTACAGGAACCTGTTCTCCAAAATAAAGCTCCTAAATATCACCTACAGGAACCTGTTCAAGAAAGTGTGAGTTATCAAAATAAAGCTCCAAAATATCTCTTACAGGAACCTGTTAAAGAAAGTGTGAGTTAGCACAATAAAATTCCTGAATATCACCTACAGGAACCTGTTCAGGAAAGTGTGAGTTACCAAAATAAAGCTCCTAAATATCAAAAGCCAGGATCCTGTTCTTCTAAAGGTCCTTACACACCGGGAGCGATGCGAATAAACGATGCGAAATTGCGAAATATTCGGATGCGAGTTTTGACGCACCTGTCCATACATATCAAGCACGATGCGTTTTTGCGACTTTCCGAAGGGGAGGAAGACGTTGCCGTAATGTATTTCCACCTCTTCTTCTGTTTTCCACCTGCCTGGCCACTCCTCGTCATTTCTCCCTCCTCTCTCTTCTCTCTCACGTACGTGTCCCTCAAATTCCTCCACATCTTCTTCACTTCTTCAACTATAAAGTATGAATAATAATAATATCTACCATATGCCACAGATACTAAAAGCAGAAAACACAACACCGGACGGATTATTTTCAGTTCTGATTAGATGCGTTGCGATGTCTTTCTGTCTTGATATCATGTACTGTAATGTGAGTCGGGGCCAGTACCGGGTAAGCACAACATTAAACTATAATCCATAAACGTAAGGTAACAACCGAGACCTAATTGATGACCGTGACATCAACGCAATTGACAGTGAAAAGTATGTTGTATGCCGGTGAATGGGATGTCGCAACAACACGCAATCTGATTGGTCAGAAGTGGTCACAAAGAATGCGAAACTTTAGAAAAATCGACCATGATCCGAAAAAATAAATGCCGCAAAATCGCTGAGCAAGAAAACGTTGCCGATGTGAACGCGTGTATTGACAGGATACAGGTTCGAAAAAAAATATTGACGTCCGAAAAAAACGCACGTAAAAAACGCACCCGGTGTGTAAGGACCTTTAATGAAACTCCTGAATATTACCTACAGGAGCCTGTTCAAGGAAAATGATGGATGGATGGGTGGATTGATGGGTGGATTGACGACTTTACGTTCTCTGGTATCTCCAGGTATCTCCTGCTGAGGACCCACCAGCTGCCTCTGGATGCCTTCCTGGTGTCTCTGAAGATGATGCAGGTGGAGGACGTGGACATCGATGAGGTTCAGTGCATCCTGGCCAACCTGATCTACATGGTGAGGACCTACAGGTAGACTCACCTGAGCAGCAAGTGGAGTGGAGCTGATCTTTTCCTTCTTCTTGTCTCCTCAGGGCCACATTAAAGGCTACATCTCCCAGCAGCACCAGAAGCTGGTGGTCAGCAAACAGAACCCGTTCCCTCCTCTGTCCTCGGTCTCCTGAACCCTGTTACCCACAATCCTCTGGACTGTTGCACACCTCAGCCCTCCTTTTCTACTCTTTTATTTTGTACTGTTGAATAAATCTCTGCTGGTTTGTAGAACGTCCGTCTGATAGGTTATTCTCTGAGCATTCTGGGTAATGGAGTCTGTTTCAGTAGAATTTCTAAACACTTTATTAACCCTTTAAGCTTCAGTCAATTCCAGCCGTTTTCAGTACAAAAAATCGCTAATATTCTATTTTTAAATAAAAAAAATTACGAAAAATACAGGGAATATTGGACGGGCATCGCGAGGTGCATTTCCTTGAAAATGACCGATTCGGGGATTTTATACGACTTCAGGACATGTTTTGGACAAAATAGTTTACTGGCTTGTGTCATCTGGATGTAAAAGGTTGGATTATGGCCGTTTTTTGTGGAATCTTTTTTTTTGTGTGTAATAATGAACCCGGAAATGTGAGTCGCGCTGTGTGCGTTGAAGCCGTGTATAGAGAACGGATGGATGAATATTTGTTTTTGTCGGACAAATGTGTTTTTCTCACCCGCTGTAGTAATCGCATCTGAAAGTGGTTTATACCGGCAGATTCATGAGAATCTAAGCTTTCCATCGGCGTATAGTGTTTGTATAATCGTGTTTGCAGCCGTCGGACATTCTTGAAATTCCTATGCAAATTAGTAGGTGTACCGCCGGCGGTACACCTACGACGCACTGAAGCGTAAAGGGTTAAGGTCCTGCAGCTCTGAGGAACCAGAACAAGTCAGTGATGTCTTCTGCTCTAAGATCATTTCTGAAGGTTTCAGAAGGTCTTGTTCCAACATCGTCAACCTGAGACTCGTCAAACGTTCCAACGTCTACCTGAGACTCATCAAACGTTCCCACATCGGCAACCTGAGACTCATCAAACGTTCCCACATCGTCAACCTGAGACTCATCAAACGTTCCCACATCGTCTACCTGAGAGTCATCAAACGTTCCCACATCGTCTACCTGAGAGTCATCAAACATTCCCACATCGTCTACCTGAGACTCATCAAACGTTCCCACATCGTCTACCTGAGAGTCATCAAACGTTCCCACATCGTCTACCTGAGAGTCATCAAATGTTCCATCGTCTACCTGAGACTCCTCAAATGTTCCCACAGCGTCTACCTGAGACTCATCAAATGTTCCCACATCGTCTACCTGGGGGTGGAATGGCTCAGTGGGTAGAGTGGCCGTCTTGCAACCGAGGGTTGCAGGTTCGATCCTCGGCCCGTCATGCTCATGTTGAGGTGTCCCTGAGCAAGACACCTAGCCCCTAATTGCTCCTGATGGGTCGTGGTTAGCACCTTGCATGGTACACTTTCAGTGTGTGAATGTGACGTAAAGCACTATATAAATACAGACCATTTACCTGAGACTCATCAAACGTTCCATCATTACCTGAGGCTCATCAAATGTTCCTTCGTCTTCTGTGTCCTTAAACCAGAGAAGGAACACTTCATTTTACAAAAGTGTTACAGTCCTGGAACCATCTCCAACATTTCTGTCATTTTCCATCTGTTTGTTTGGATGTTCTGCATCGTTATTGAATCTTTACATCTATTTTACCCAAAATACAGGAAAAAGAACTTGAAATCAACATATCAAAGCTCTTCGTGATCATCCTTGGTCATTTTGTGCTGCAGTTGAGTTGTTTTCCATCTTGTTTTGGCTTTTTCTTGCCACATTTTGGCCCTTTTACATCCATTGTGTTAGATTTGCATCTCATTTGGGTTTTTCCATAATTTTTCTGGTCATTTTCTCTCCCATTATGGTTGTTCATAAAGAAAATAATATTTTTACAATGATTATAGAACCTGGAACCAGCATGTTTTCAGACATTACCAACACTGGAAATAATGGAAAACACCTTTAGACCTGTTTTGGGTTCAGAGAGTTGAAACCTCATTCAGACATTTATTTTAATGTATTTATTCAAAGTCAGCAAATGTAAGTTTACACATTTCAAATAGAACTTCCTAAAGGAAACATCTGAGACTTCATGTTTCTGCAAATCATCGACCATAGAACAAACGTGTGGTTATTATCAGATTAAAATATCTAAATTCTATGATTTTAGCTTCAGTGAATATTTACTGGTTCCTCGGAGACCCGAGAGGAACTTTGGATCAGCTGATCGGTTCTCCAGAAGATGGTCCTAGATGTTAGTCTCAGCTCTGTTGGCTTTAAATAAACAGTCTGAAGGTAGCGGCTCAGCGGACCTCGGGGTATTGGCCGGAGGTCATGTGACTCAGTAGACCTCGGGGTATTGGCTGACCTGGGAGGTCATGTGACTCAGTAGACCTCGGGGTATTGGCTGACCTGGGAGGTCATGTGACTCTCGGCGGCCTCCAGCCTCGGTCGGATCCAGTTCAGGTACCGGGACAGTTTGGTGAAGACGAAGCCACCGGAGGACGATGACTTCAGCAGCCCAGTCAGGAAGGCCGTCCCTCGCTCCACCGTGGCGACCGGCGTTCCCAACAACAGCCCGTCAAATGACCAGCCCACCTCAGACCTCGACTCGGCAGGTAAGGGTTCCTGGTTCTGGAGCTTCAAGGTTCTGCCAAGGCTCTGAGACCCATTCTGAGCGTTTTGGGTTTGGTTCTGGATCCGGTGCCCTAAAGGTCCACCTGATCTCTGGGTCTCAGTGTGGTTCCCTGAAGGTACATGGGACCTGCTGTGAGATCTGTTTGGGCTCTGTCGGGTTCTGTGTTGGTTCCCTGAAGGTTGGGTCTTCATGCAGAACATCTTGTTACTGAGCGGATGTGAAATGTTTAAGTGCCTGCGACACTCGTCCAGCGTCATGTAGACCAGGTCCTGGTTCTGATTCTGGTTCCAGTCCCGGGTCAGTCTCTTGGCGACGCCGGTCCTCCCAGAATGCATCAGGATGTTCTCGCTGAAGTCCTTGGTGGGCAGGCAGAGGTGGATGAGGGCGGGGCCAAAGGGCAGCAATCCGTCTAGTTGAAGGAGGGCGAGGTCGTTGTCATGGCGATCCGCCTGGAAACGGTTGTGGAGGAACAGCGCTCGGACAGGGAGGAGGATCTTCCTGTTGCCTAGGAGACGAGATAAGACAGGTGAGTGAACTCTTATTGTGAAAATGAAGCAGGATGTTCATAGTCGGCGGTCGGCACCGGTGAGCACGAAGAAGTCGGAAGGTTTGGGGTTGGAACCAGAGGCAAGGAGGCAGCGGGACGCGGTGAGGACGGAGCGCCGGCCCAGAACCACGCCTCCACAGAGCTCCGCCCCCCTGCTGCTGCTGCTCAGCAGCGACACCTGGAGGCAGAAACAAGCACTATCTGCACCATGTTTGGTTTATTGGGGTTAAATGTCTTCTTCAGGGCTTACCTGCCAGGGACAGTTTCCATGGCGACAGGTGGAGGCGGCGGCGTCCGGAAGGCGTCCGCAGGGAAACTCCGCTGAGGACACAAAGACCTTCAGTTATTGGTCGGTTAGTGGGAGCTGTTTGTTCAACTTTTATCTTGAAGCCCACCTTCAGGTTGGCAGCTCCTCCCATCGCTCTGCAGCTTGAAGCCCGACATGCAGGAGCACCTAAAGCTGTGAAAGGACGCTGTGCACAGCTGGTCGCACGCCGCCGGGCCTCCAGTCGGACACTCGGACACCTCTGGAAGAGACCCATCAGTCAACACAACTAACCCGACTCTGCGGTGGAGAGGTGGGCGTGGTCCTACCTGGTTGCTTGTACTGTGGTGCGATGGGTGGCGGCCCTCCGTCTCCCAGTTCTCCCGGTTCAACCAGTTCACAGAGCCGTCCGTGGCGGGGGGCGGGGCAGGAGCAGCTGAAACCGCCCACCATGTCGGTACAGTTCCCTCCGTGAAGGCAGGGGTTGGGTTCACACTGGTCACCGTCTCCATGACAACAACACCTCTTAGTACTTGGGTACAAGTACTTCATAATAATCATTTACTTAGAGTTGAAAGTTAAAGTAGTAAATACTCAACACGTTGAATCTCACTGTAAGTATTCAACCATCCAGTTTAGGCTGAGCAGAGAAACGTTGATCTGTTGTTAGTTTTTACTAATTAAAACAGTCGCTAGTTAGTTACCAGTTAGTTGCCAGTTAGTAAAACTAAACTCATCATAACAAACCATCCAAACTAAATATTGATCACTCCTACAGCTGAATACTAACGTGTTACAGGTGTGTTGTTCTTGACGTGTTATAGGCGTGTTGCAGTTGACATGTTACAGGTGTGTTGATGTTGACATGTTACAGGTGTGTTGTAGTTGATGTGTTACATGTGTGTTGTAGTTGACGTGTTACAGGTGTGATGATATTGATATCTTAAAGGTCTGATGTAGTTGATGTGTTACAGATGTGTTGATGTTGATGTGTTACAGATGTGTTGCAGTAGACGTGTTACAGGCGTGTTGTAGTTGACGTGTTACAGGTGTGATGATATTGACATCTTAAAGGTGTGATGTAGCTGATGTGTTACAGATGTGTTACAGGCGTGTTGTAGTTGACATGTTACAGGTTTGTTGTAGTAGATGTGTTACAGATATGTTGTAGTACACGTGTTACAGGTTTGTTGTAGTTGATGTGTTACAGATGTGTTGATGTTGATGTGTTACAGGCGTGTTGTAGTTGACATGTTACAGGTTTGCTGTAGTAGATGTGTTACAGATATGTTGTAGTACACGTGTTACAGGCGTGTTGTAGTTGACATGTTACAGGTTTGTTGTAGTAGATGTGTTACAGATATGTTGTAGTACACGTGTTACAGGTTTGTTGTAGTTGATGTGTTACAGATGTGTTGATGTTGATGTGTTACAGGCGTGTTGTAGTTGACATGTTACAGGTTTGTTGTAGTAGATGTGTTACAGATATGTTGTAGTACACGTGTTACAGGTTTGTTGTAGTTGACATGTTACAGGTTTGTTGTAGTAGATGTGTTACAGATATGTTGTAGTACACGTGTTACAGGCGTGTTGTAGTTGACATGTTACAGGTTTGTTGTAGTAGATGTGTTACAGATATGTTGTAGTACACGTGTTACAGGCGTGTTGTAGTTGGCGTGTTACAGGCTTTAGTTTTCAGTTAAACGGAACTCACCGCAGTAAATGGTCCAGAACTTGATCTGTAAACAAACAAACAAGTCAGAGCGGTTTGATGGTTCTCGTGTTCTCGTGCTCTAGTCAGTCTGTCTAAACCAACCGTCTGGGTCGTGTCCTCGAAGTATTCTCGAGCCTCCTCGTAGCTGCACATCTCCTCGTAGCATTCCCTCTCCAGGTTCCCTTGCAGGATCTCCTCCAGCAGGAACCGATTGGCCCGTTTGGACCGCAGGAACCCGCCCACGGCTTCAGGTTCTGTGCGGAAAACTGACACCAGAACCCCACCTTACTGGAACTAATGATGCTCTGAGGTCCACCAATCAGACGCTCTGTGTTTACATACGTGTTTATTACACTAGATTCATGTTTACATATGTGTTTATTACAGTGTGTTCTATGTTTACATACGTGTTTATTACAGTCTATTCTATGTCTACATACGTGTCATTACAGTCGGTCCCATGTTTACGTTTAGTACAGTCTATTCTATGTTTACATACGTGTTCATTCATATATTTCTATCAGTCCAATCACCATTAGTTGTCTGTATGACCACCACTTTAATTGATTATTAATAAGTGATTGAATTATTGGTGAAGTCTTACCGTCTCCGTGGACCTGAAGGAAACATCTGAGGAGGCCGATGGCGATCAGAAATGCTGCCATGATGCCGACGACGACACACTGACTGCAGCCTAACACACACACAAACACACAACCAGTACACACACACACACACGCACACACACTCACACTCTGCTGTTCACAGCTCTGACAAACAGCTGCTTACAGTCAGTTAAACTGTTTAACTGCTGCAGATTTATTGAACGTCTTCTTTTATCTCATCTCTAATTGTTTATCTTCAGCTCGTCTCCTGAGTTTCTGAGTTCCTCAGTTCCTCTAAAGAGTTAACTCGGTTCTCAGGTTGTTCTGGACTTTGTTCAGGAAGAACTTCACCAAACAAGCAGCGACCTCTGAAACTGTTTATTTGAGGTAAACAAGGCTTCATCAGCAGATTAATCATTTCATGGGTTCAGGTTTTTTAGCTGAAGCTCAGAGATCCAGGAGCTGCAACCGATTTACACTGCAGCCCTTAGTTTATATTAGTATTATTATTATTAATGTACTGATCCACTCTCAAACTTTCTGTCCACATTTTTAAAACTGAGGTTGTGAAATTCATTTTTTCAGTAAACATTTTCTCCTTCATGCTGGAAAATCAGAATCATTTCATCCAGAAGTTTTTACAGTTGGACATAATGTTCTACATTAGTTCTAAAGTTCTCCATGATGCTGATAAGAAACGTTTGGTTCTCGGTTTTTATTTCATCTTCAGCTCATTTCAGGCAAAAACAAGAAAGACAAAACACAGAAACAGGCTTTTGGTTGACAGAAGATTAAAGACTAAACTAAGTTCTACTGGAAGCTGCAGGATTCAGTTTAACACGTGATGAAATATGTGAAAGTAGAACCTGTTTAACCGTCAGACATCTCAAACTAGAACCAAGAACTGGTTTTCGTTGAAGAAACAACAAACTGGTTTCATGTTTTTCTGTTCGATGAAGAAACAGATTCTTCTCCACGTGTTTCCAGCAACGGTTCTGCTGCCTCATGTCTAGAACCACAAAGAACATGTGAAGAACCGAGAGGAGAACCTAGAGAACTTCACCAGCTGCTGACTGGACCAAAGTCAACGTTGGTTCTGTGGCTCAGATATGATCTGTCCTCCAGTTGGGTACTGACGTGTTACAGGCATGTAATAGACATGTTACAGGTGTGTTGATGTTGATGTGTTACAGGCATGTAATAGTAGACATGTAATAGATGTTTTACAGGCCTGTTGTAGTTAATGTGTTACAGGCATGTAGTAGATGCATTACATTTGTTGTAGTAGACGTGCTAAAGGCATATTGTAGTAGCCGTGTTGCAGGTGTGTTGATGTTGATGTGTTACAGGCATGATGTAGTTGACGTGTTACAGGCATGTTGTAGTTGACGTGTTACAGGTGTGTTGTAGTTGACGTGTTACAGGTGTGTTGTAGTTGACGTGTTACAGGCATGTTGTAGTTGACGTGTTACAGGCATGTTGTAGTTGACGTGTTACAGGTGTGTTGTAGTTGACGTGTTACAGGTGTGTTATAGTAGACATGTCACAGGTGTGTTGTAATAGACGTTTTACAGGCCTGTTGTAGTTAATGTGTTACAGGCATGTAGTAGATGCATTACATTTGTTGTAGTATACGTGTTACAGGTGTGTTGTACTTGAAGTGCTATAGGCATGTTGTCAATGTGTTACATGTGTTGTAGTAGACATGTTACAGACGTGTTGTAGACGTGTTACAGTTGTATTATAGTAGACATGTTACAGGCAATAGAGTATTACAGAAATGTTCCAGGCGTGCTACATGACCAGCCTCTTGATGGCGCTGTGGTTCCTCTTCCGGCGGGTTCCGTTCTTGTCCTGGGGAACCAGCCGGCTGACGCCCTCTCGGATCCAGCGCGTGAACTTGGACACCTGGGTGTAGATGCCGTACTTCCCATCGCGGGCGCAGCCTTCGCCCCAGCTCACGATACCCGTCACGAAGTAGGTGTCCCGGTAGCGTGTGACGTGTGGTCCGCCGCTGTCGCCCTGACAGGCGTCCTTGGCGATGGAGTCGTACCCGGCGCAGAACATGCGGGCGGAGATCTTCAGCCTTGTGGACTCCAAGCAGGTCTTTCGATCGACGTATGGAAGTGTGAGGCGCTGCAGGATGGTGGACGGCCGCCGACCTTCACCCAGACGCCCGAAACCGCTGACTATCCCATCGGGCTGATTCATCAGGACCTGAGAGGATCAAGGAGGAATGCCACGTTACCGTCAAAACCCTGCTGAACCTCACCTCAACTACCTTTGAAGATCATCTCCAGAAGTTTCAGAGACTCTCAGATTTTCTAACGATGTGCGGGAGCCAAGAAGAAATGCCCCTCTTCCGTAGATCAGGAAAGACCTGGAACCACCATGGTTATCAGATGATAAACTCTGGAACTAGTCTCCTCATACTCTAGATGTTTCTCCAGACGTTTCCTCTCTGCTCACTAATTCGTTTTTTGGTGTCTCATTTTAGACCTTCTAAATCCTGTTTGTGTTGTATAAATCTTCAAAATTTCATTCATGTTGTTTTGGACCTTCTAAGTCCTTGGGACTTCATTAAACATGTACACACATACGACTTCACATTTTCTGACATAAACCACAGCCGAACAAACATTGGCCATGTCCATGCTAAGCTAGCATCATGAGACAATAGCTGGTCTGGAGGTTCACCTTTTCGGCGAAGTCCTGCTCAGGTAGACAGGCTGGCAGGATGTACCTGCTGAACTTGATGGGCGTGGCCAGTTTGATGAGGGCGATGTCGTTGTGGTAGGTGTTGGGTTGGTACCTGTTGTGGGTCACGATGGTCTCCACCGTGTGGTCGACTTCGTTACTTTCATTCACCAACCTGTCAAACTCACCTGGAACAACCAACAGGTGAGTCTCTGGTCATTATAAACACAAATAAACTAATTCTGATGTTCAGACACTTTCTGAGAAGATCCTGACTCATTTTACCCACTGTGGACTCATTTTATTCCACTGTGGACTCAGGTTAACCCACTGTGGACTCATTTTTAACCCACTAGTGACTCATTTGAACCCACTATGGACTCATTTTAACCCACTGATGACTCACTATAACCCACTGTGGACTCATTTTAACCCACTGTGGACTCACTATAACCCACTGTGGACTCATTTTAACCCACTGTGGACTCACTATAACCCACTGAGGACTCATTTTAACCCACTGTGGACTCACTATAACCCACTGGACTCATTTTAACCCACTGTGGACTCACTATAACCCACTGAGGACTCATTTTAACCCACTGTGGGCTCACTTTAACCCACTGTGGACTCAGGTTAACCCACTGTGGATCATATTTGCTCTCTAATCTCAAACATTTTGTGATGGTTTAACCCTTTAAGCTTCAGTCAATTCCAGCCGTTTTCAGTACAAAAATCGCTAATATTCTATTTTTAAATTAAAAAATTACGAAAAATACAGGGAATATTGGACGGGCATCACGAGGTGCATTTCCTTGAAAACGACCGATTCGGGGATTTTATACCGACTTCAGGACATGTTTTGGACAAAATAGTTTACTGGCTTGTGTCATCTGGATGTAAAAGGTTGGATTATGGCCGTTTTTTGTGGAATCTTTTTTTTTTGTGTGTAGTAATGAACCCAGAAATGTGAGTCGCGCTGTGTGCGTTAAAGCCGTGTACAGAGAACGGATGGATGAATATTCGTTTTTGTCGGACAAATGTGTTTTTCTCACCCGCTGTAGTAATCGCATCTGAAAGTGGTTTATACCGGCAGATTCATGAGAATCTAAGCTTTCCATCGGCGTATAGTGTTTGTATAATCGTGTTTGCACCCGTCGGACATTCTTGAAATTCCTATGCAAATTAGTAGGTGTACCGCCGGCGGTACACCTACGACGCACTGAAGCGTAAAGGGTTAATAATTATTGTTTTTCTGACTTGCTGAGTCACAGACAGAGCTTACAGTGTGCTGGACTGTGATTGGCTGTTGAACCTACCGAGCTTGACGTAGATGTACTGTGATTGGTTCATGCAGTGGGCGGCGGTCAGGATGATGTATTCGTTGAGGATTGTTCCACCACAGAACCCCTGGTGATCCTCATTGAGGAGCAGAGCCTGGGAAGATAAAACTCCATTTATGATGTACAATGAAGTTAATTGGTGGAAACATCAGCTACAGCTGGAAACACCTGATTGACTGGCAGGTGCTCCATCTGGTATCTGCTCAGCCACTTGAGTCTTTACCTGCCATGGACATTCTCCAGGTGGACAGTCTTCTCCGTTGACGATGCGAGTCATTCCGGCCATCTGAGAGATGATCCTCTGCTCGGTAACTCTTGGTAAGATGGTCTTTGCGGAGGACAGAACGTCCATGTCTCGCTGCTCAGTGTTGTTGATGGTACCGTTCAGACCCATCACGTTCTCCACCGTCGCATTGACCGTCGTCACATTGGCCGTCATGTTCCTCTCGTACCTGAAGACGCTCCGGATGTTTTCCGTGATGAGGGCTCCACATTTGAATTTCTCTGGAGTTGGAGAGAAGTTTAGAGGATTTTTGAGGAGTTTCTTCAGTGAAAGAACCTTGAGGTGGGATTGAGAGCAAACTGGAGAACATGGCTGCCATCAGACCTCCTTGGTTCCTGAGTCTCACCGTTGGAGTCGCAGGATTTATCGTCCGATGCTAAGAAGTATCCGTCAGCGCAGGAACACTGGACGCTGCCTCGGACCACGTTGCAGAAATGTTCACAGCCGCCGTTTGTGTTTTCACAGAGTTCAGGAATAACTGCAGAACAGAAGAAACACAGTTTAAACCACCAGTGGAGCACCTGGACCTTCTAACAACAGCACCTGGACCTTCTGTCCAAACCGCTGAACGCGTCAGGAAGGGGAGGCAGGGCTTTGCTCAGGCTGTGTATAGCCGGGGTGGAGAACTGTTGACCCGCACTGGGGACATTGGTGGACGATGGAAAGAGGACTTTGAGGAACTCCTGAATCCGGTAAACATGTCCTCTATGGATGAGGCAGAGCCTGAAGACTCTGGGTGATCTTTGTCCATATCCGTGGTAGAGTTTGCTGAGGTAGTTAAGAAGCTCCTCAGTGACACCAGGTGTGAATGAGATCCTCCCTGAGATGCTGAAGGTTCTGGACGTCGTTGGACTGTCTGATCCTCTTTGTGGTCTTCATGGATCTCAAGGATCAGCCTCAATGAGAAGGGTGTCTGGTTTGGGGACCTCAGGATCTCTGCTTTTAGCAGATGATGTCGTTCTGTTGGTTCCTCTGACCTTCAGCAGTACTGGAGCGGTTTGCAGCAGAGTATGAAGCAGTGGAGATGAAGATCAGAACCTCCAAGTCTGAGGCCATGGTTCTCTGATGGAAACTGGTGGATTGCTCCCTCTGGGTTGGGGGGAGTTACTTCACCAAGTGAAGGCATTCAGGTATCTCAGGATCTTGTTCAGTAGTGATGGAAAAATGGAGCTAGACATGGACAGGAGGATTGTTGCAGCGTCAGCAGTAATGGAGGCGTTGTATCAAACCATCGTGGTGAAGAGGGAGCAGAGCCTCAAGGAGAAGATCTCAGTTTACCATCCATCTACGTTCCAACCCTCACCTATGGTCATGAGCTCTGGGTAGTGACCCAAAGAATGAGATCATGGATACAAGCGTCTGAAATGAGCTTCCTCTGTAGGGTGTCTGGGCTCAGCCTGAGAGATAGGAGGAGAAGATCAGACATCTGGAGGGAGCTCAGAGTAGAGCTGCTGATCCTTCACCTCTAAAGTAACCAGTGGAGGTGGTTTGGACATCTGATTCTGATCCTCCAGGGAGACTTCCTTTGGAGGTTTTCTGAACACGTCCTCCTGGGAGGACACCCGGGGTAGAACCAGAACTCTCTGGAAGGATTATATATCTCATCCGGCCTGGGAACGCCTGGGGATCCCCCAGGAAGAGCTGGAAAGTGTTGCTGAAAGGAGGAAAGTCTGGAATGACCTGACCCTGGACAAGAGGAAGAAGATGGATGGATGGATGGATGGATGGAGACAGTTGTACACTCCAGCAGAACCTCCTATGGGGTTCCCTAGAGAAGACAGTTGTAGGTCTAACTCCTCTAATTCCCTCAGCTGCTCTGCAGGATAAACTGTTCCACGACCATGAAGGAATGACACGGTTCCTCCTGAATCTGAAGTTTGACAAGAGATCACATATCTCATCTGGCCTGAGAACACCTCGGGTTCCCCCAGGAACCAAATACTTCTGGTAAAGAAACATCTGGAATGATCTACTGCCACCAAGAGAGTCTGAATCAGAAGATGGATGGAAGTTCTCCAAGACTGTGATGGAACCTTTATTAAAACCCAACCTCACCTCCAACTGAACCTTTGATTCAATGAATGTTCTGCAGCAGAACTTTTGATTCAATGAATGTACGTTCAGAGTTGTTCTCACCGACTTGGCAGTTGAAGCCCTTGTAGCCCTCCTGGCAGTAGCAGGTGTAAGTACCAATCCCATCTTTGCAGCGTCCGCCATGATCACACGGCTGCGACTCGCAGGCATCGCCATCTGCAGGACCAGCAGAGCAGGTTCAATTTGTTCTGCTGGAGAACGTCGGTACTGCATCGCGTTCTCACCAGAGGCCAGAACACACAAACTTTAGAACTTGAGCATCTTTATGTTTCAGGGTTTCTGAAAGAACTTCCTTACCCACATATTTGGCCCAGAAGTCATTCTGAAAAAAACAAAACAAAAAAAACCCCAGACGGTTTAGAAAAACTTTAGAATGGATCAGAACATTTTAGTTTATCAGAAACTGAACAGACTAGGATTCTGGTTAGAACTCTAGTCTGTCTGTTCTAAATGTTGGATTTAGTTTCAGATCAGTCAATAAAATCAAGAAATGTTCCAAAACTTGATTTAGTTGAACCTGGTTCTACTTAGATGTTTTTTAAAAAGCTGTCAGTGTGGTTCTACGTGTTCTGGTGGTCTGAGGGTGGAGGAGGTTCTTGTAGTGTCCTGTTGGTGTGGTTCTATGTGTTTTGTTGATGTGGTTCTATGTGTCCTGTTAGTGTGGTTCTATGTGTTCCCTTGATGTGGTTGTACGTGTCCTATTAATGCCGTTTTACGTGTCCTGTTGGTGTGGTTCTACGTGTTCTCTTAGTGTTGTTCTGCGTGTCCTGTTGATGTTGTTCTATGTCTTCTGTTGATGTGGTTCTACATGTCCTGTTGGTTTGGTTCTATGTGTTCTGTTGATGTGGTTCTACGTGTTCTGCTGATGTGGTTCTATCTGTTCTCTTAGTGTGGTTCTGCGTGTCCTGTTGGTGTGGTTCTATGTGTTCTGTTGATGTGGTTCTACGCGTTCTGCTGATGTGGTTCTATCTGTTCTCTTAGTGTGGTTCTGCGTGTCCTGTTGGTGTGGTTCTATGTGTTCTGTTGATGTGGTTCTACGTGTTCTGCTGATGTGGTTCTATCTGTTCTCTGAGTGTGGTTCTGTGTGTCCTGTTGGTGTGGTTCTGTGTGTTCTGTTGGTGTGGTTCTACGTGTTCTGTTGGTATGGTTCTATGTGTTCTGTTGATGTGGTTCTATGTGTCCTGTTGGTGTGGTTCTATGTGTCCTGTTGATGTGGTTCCATGTGTTCTCTTAGTGTGGTTCTACGCGTCCTGTTGGTGTGGTTCCATGTGTTCTCTTAGTGTGGTTCTACGTGTCCTGTTAATGCCGTTCTACGTGTTCTGCTGATGTGGTTCTATCTGTTCTCTTAGTGTGGTTCTGCGTGCCCTGTTGGTGTGATTCCACATGTCCTGTTGATGCTTCCACATGTTCTGGGAGGTTCCTACCGTCTTCTCTCTGTTCTCAAAGATCTCCCGGGCTTCCTCCCAGTCACAGCGCTCCTCTATGCATTCTCTCTCCATGTTTCCTTGTTTGATCTCCTCCAGGAAGCTGTTGGCTCTCCTGGACCGGATCAGAACCTGGCTGGCTGCCGGGCCGTCCAAGAACACTGGAGAGAGAACTGAGACGTGGATTAATGGGAACACATTCCTGCAGAACATGTTCAGTGTCACCTGGATCTCAAACTATCAGTTATTAACAGTCCTGATGGTGGAGCATGGAGGTGGTGGTATAATGATGCTAATGGCATTTCTGGATGAAGGTCTGAGGAGGAACCGGATGCAGAAGAGGAACATTCCAGCAGGAGAATATCCACAGAACAACATCACATCAGAGCTTCTCCACTAGAACCTAGTAGAACCAGAACGTCTAAAACAAGACGATTATTTTCCCAGACGAGTCGGAAGACAAGTCGCTCAGAATTACTTCAGATCAGATCAAAATGACTTTAATTCAGTGTAAAATGACTTCAATTCAGTTTAAAATGACTTCAATTCAGTTTAAAATGACTTCAGATCAGTTTAATTGACTTTGAATCAGATTCCTCCATCTTGGTCCAACAGTTTCCTCCTTTAGTTCCACGGAGTTCCTGCTGTGGATCCTGAATCTAGATACAGTAAGCTAATCTGTTAGAAGTAATCTGATTACTGTGAGGGGCTTCAGTTCCCCTTTATCTCAGCAATGAGATCAACATCATCAGACACAGAACGGATCCACAACCCTCCAGAACCTGAATGAGAACCCTCCAGAACCCAGATCAGAACCTACCATGAGCAGAGGCCGGCCGGAGCAACAGGAGGCCCAGAACCAGACGGAAACACCAGAACATGACGGACAGAACCTGAAGAAGCTCAGAGGACTGTAGAGTCTGACTGGAAGCAGCAGGAGGACGATGACCTGGAGGGGCGGGAGTCAGCTGACCTACTGGGAGGGGCTTATCTGGGGCTACCAGGAAGAGAACTACAGCTCCCAGAATGCTCTGCTGCTAACGTATACACATTAGAGAACTGCAGCTCCCAGAATGCCCTGCTGCTAACGTATAAACATTAGAGAACTACAGCTCCCAGAATGCCCTGCTGCTAACGTATAAACAGTAGAGAACTACAGCTCCCAGAATGCCCTGCTGCTAACGTATAAACAGTAGAGAACTCCAGCTTTAACAGAGTTAAACTGCTGCAGCTTCATCAAACAGAAGAACAAAAAGGTGGGAGGAGCCTCAGCGCTGCAGCAGCCAATCAGCTTGATGAACCTCCACCAGGAAGTTCATCTGACCAGAAATGAAAACGTTTTATAGTAAAAGAAAAACAAACATGGAAACGGTCAAAATAACATACAGATAAATGAATTTAAAGCAAATTCTGTGATTAATTAATGCTTTAAATGTAGAAAACTGGACGTCTTATAATAACAAATCTAACTAAAAAGACAAACAGAAAGCAAATATTTCATTAATGAGTCATAAAAATCTGCTTTATTGGTTTTGTTTTGTTTTTTGTTTTTTGTTTTTTTACATCAAACTGATTTTATTTCCATAAAATAAAATTAGAAAATAAACATAAACATCAAACATCAAAGATTCTGGTTTGTAAACAGAAAAATCATCTTAGCTCAAATCTGACCTTTCAAAATAAGAGTCAATTAATCATTAAATAGGAGCCAAGGATGTTTTCTTTAATTATTTTACCTTAATTACTTGTTATTTTATTATATTTATTATTACAGGATGGTTATTTTTTATTTGTCTTATTTAACTGTAATATGTTTTATTTTTATTGTATTTATTATTACAGAATGATTATATTTATTTTATCTTATTTAATTGTTATTTTATTATATTTATTATTAGAGGTTGTTATTGTTTATTGTCTTGTTTACCTTTTATATGTGTTATTTTTATTGTATTTATTATTACAGAATGATTATATTTATCTTATTTTATTTACTTATTTTATTTATTATTACAGAATGATTATATTTATTTTTTCTTATTTACCTGTTATTTTATTATATTTATTATTACAGGATGATTATTGTTATTTTATCTTATTTACTTGTTATTTTATTGTATTTATTGTTACCGGATGATTCTTTTATTTCTCAAACGCGCTGACCAGTTTACATCTAAACCAGTTTCTGGTCCATCGGGGGTCCTGGTGTCACCGGGTTCTTCATCACTTCCTGGACCCAGTCCACCAGCGCGGCCATGTTGGCGTACAGCCCATAATACCCCGGCTGAGCGCAGCCCCGCCCCAGGCAACCACGCCGGTCAGGAAGTGGGTGGAGCCGAACAGCGTGACCAGCGGGCCGCCGTCGTCGCCGCGGCAGCTCTCCTGCTGGCCCTGCAGGTAGCCGGCACACAGCATGGTACCGGTCAGGTTGAACTGGGCCCGCTGGGAGCACTGGGAGTTCTGGATCAGGGGGACGGTCATCCTGCGGAGGACGGGCGAGGAGACGGCGCTGCTCGGCCCGGCGCCAGTCCTCCTGCCCCACCCCGACACGCTGTGGTACCGGACCTGGAGCAGCTCCCGCTCTGCCAGGGCCCGGGTCGGCAGGCAGACCGGAACCACCAGCCGGGTCAGAACCAGGGGGCGGAGCAGCCGCAGCAGACCCACGTCACTGTCACCTGTCGCCCTGACGAAGCCGGGATGAACCATCACCATGGAAACAGATACCCTCTGTTCAGTACCGTCGTCTACGTCCAGGTTCTGTTCCCCTGGAAACGGAGGATTACAAAATAAAATGCTGTAATATTCATAGAACTACAAAATAAAATGCTGTAACATTTATAGAATTACAAAATAAAATGCTGTAACATTTATAGAATTACAAAATAAAATGAAGTCATATTTATAGAATTACAAAATAAAATGCTGTCATATTTATAGAATTACAAAATAAAATGCTGTCATATTTATAGGATTACAAAATAAAATGCTGTCATATTTATAGAATTACAAAATAAAATGCTGTCATATTTATAGAATTACAAAATAAAATGCTGTAACATTTATAGAATTACAAAATAAAATGAAGTCATATTTATAGAATTACAAAATAAAATGCTGTAACATTTATAGAATTACAAAATAAAATGATCTCCAGTTCTCTTAAACTCTCGGATACCTGCCACCACCGTCAGGTTGTCGGGGTTGTTGCTATGGATACAGTGGGCGGCGGTGATGACCCAGTCAGGTCGGACCAGAACTCCTCCACAGTGACTGTTCCCATTCAGCTGGACCAGAACCTGACCAGAACCCAGAGGAAGAACCTTAATGTTCAGGTACAGGTGAGTCAGCAGGTATGTCGGGAATAAAGTCAGAGTCTTCAGGATCATGAAGGTGTCTCTGTTCAACCTGGCTATGTCTCCATGGTAACTGATGCTGTGGAGCTAGATCTCCATGGTAACTGATGCTGACAGAACAGATCTTGATATGTTGAAGTGACTTCCTAGTCCAGGTGTGCAGGTGTGGTTACCTGCCAGGGACACTCTCCTGGAGGACAGTGGTTTCCTCCAACCACTCGGGTCTGAACAGCATCCGTTTGGTTGAGTCCAGGTTCTTCTCGAACCAGCTGACCACATGGAAACTCCACTGAAACAACAGGAAGTGGTCATCTAGAGAGAAGCTACCAGAACCTTTAGACACCAGGAGACTGGGGCTTCTAACCAATCGTATCTAACCATCACCATGACATCGTTGCAGCTACGTCCTCATGTGTAGAGGCTAAATCTTCTTCTATTCACATCTGAACAATCAGAGGAGAAAAAACTCCAGAATTACTTTGTGTCTTGAGTTTGATCGTTATGAAGGAAACAACATATGAATGAGTGAATGTTAGCTTTCTAGAGGAGATACACCCAAATATTACTGTAAAAAACATCTAAAACCTGAATATTAATGTAATAAAACATCTAAAACCTGAATATTAATGTAATGAAACATCTAAAACCTGAATATTAATGTAATAAAATATCTAAAACCTGAATATTAATGTAATGAAACATCTAAAACCTGAATATTAATGCGATAAAATATCTAAAACCTGAATATTAATGTGATCAAATATCTAAAACCTGAATATTAATGTAATAAAATATCTAAAACCTGAATATTAATGTAATAAAATATCTAAAACCTGAATATTAATGTAATAAAACATCTAAAACCTGAATATTAATGTAATAAAATATCTAAAACCTGAATATTAATGTAATAAAATATCTAAAACCTGAATATTAATGTAATGAAACATCTAAAACCTGAATATTAATGTAATAAAACATCTAAAACCTGAATATTAATGTGATGAAACATCTAAAACCTGAATATTAATGTAATAAAACATCTAAAACCTGAATATTAATGTAATAAAACATCTAAAACCTGAATATTAATGTAATGAAACATCTAAAACCTGAATATTAATGTAATAAAATATCTAAAACCTGAATATTAATGTAATAAAATATCTAAAACCTGAATATTAATGTAATGAAACATCTAAAACCTGAATATTAATGTAATAAAACATCTAAAACCTGAATATTAATGTGATGAAACATCTAAAACCTGAATATTAATGTAATAAAACATCTAAAACCTGAATATTAATGTAATAAAACATCTAAAACCTGAATATTAATGTAATGAAACATCTAAAACCTGAATATTAATGTGATGAAACATCTAAAACCTGAATATTAATGTAATAAAACATCTAAAACCTGAATATTAATGTAATGAAACATCTAAAACCTGAATATTAATGTAATAAAACATCTAAAACCTGAATATTAATGTAATGAAACATCTAAAACCTGAATATTAATGTAATAAAACATCTAAAACCTGAATATTAATGTAATAAAATATCTAAAACCTGAATATTAATGTAATAAAACATCTAAAACCTGAATATTAATGTGATGTAACATCTAAAACCTGAATATTAATGTAATGTAACATCTAAAACCTGAATATTAATGTAATGTAACATCTAAAACCTGAATATTAATGTAATGAAACATCTAAAACCTGAATATTAATGTAATAAAATATCTAAAACCTGAATATTAATGTAATAAAACATCTAAAACCTGAATATTAATGTGATGTAACATCTAAAACCTGAATATTAATGTAATGTAACATCTAAAACCTGAATATTAATGTAATGTAACATCTAAAACCTGAATATTAATGTAATGTAACATCTAAAACCTGAATATTAATGTAATAAAACATCTAAAACCTGAATATTAATGTAATAAAACATCTAAAACCTGAATATTAATGTAATAAAACATCTAAAACCTGAATATTAATGTGATGTAACATCTAAAACCTGAATATTAATGTAATGTAACATCTAAAACCTGAATATTAATGTAATGTAACATCTAAAACCTGAATATTAATGTGATGTAACATCTAAAACCTGAATATTAATGTAATGTAACATCTAAAACCTGAATATTAATGTAATAAATGTCGGATATCTAGCTCTTCTTTGGAACCTTTGGAACGTCTGGTTTAAGTTCCTGAACTTGGTCTGTAAACCGGCTGCAGATGAACATGAACATTAGAACCCAGCCTCCTTTGGTTCTAGATAAATGTGTTCTATCGTAGATAAATGAAGGTGGAACCCTGAGCCACGCAGCTCCGTCCGTCTTCTGCCAGCTGGTACCCTTCAGAACAGAAACATCTCCGACGTTCTCCAGAACCGTCACAGAACTGGTCACAGAGTCCGTTCAGGTAGAGACACTTCAGAGAGTCCTTAAACACTGAGGAGAACCACAACCAGCATCAGTCGAGCATTAGCAGAACCTTAGCAGAACCTGTTCTCATGTGTTCTGCTTCCTGGTCAAACCTTCTGAAGGTTCTGAAGGTTCTACCTGTCTGACAGTACCGTCCCTCGAAGCCCTCAGAACACTGACACTCATACGAGGTTCCCATGTAAACACAGGTTCCGTTGTTCTGACACGGGTTCACCAGGCAAGGATCCCGACCTGACGGGACAGAACATCATAATATTAGATCATTAGAACTTCATGACATTAGAACATCAATCACAGAACACGATCATTTATAACTATAGAAACGACCTGACAGAACATCAGAACATGAGATCATTAGAAAATCAGAACATTAGATCATCAGTCATAGAAAACGATTAATTATAACTATAGAACCAACCTGATGGAACATTAGAACATTAGAACATCAGTCAAAGCAAACAATTAATCATAGCTACCTGACGGAACCTCAGAACATCAGGTAATTAGAACATTAGAACATTAATCACAGAAGCAAATAAATTTAACTACAGAACCGACCTGACAGAACCTCAAAACAATAGAACATCAGAACATTAGAACCTCTGAAAATTGAAACATTAGAACATTAATCACTGTGCTTGGATTAGGAAAATTTGTCTCTAGCCACTGTGGCTAAAGTGCTAGAATTTATCCACACTTTTTCAGTATCTGTACTGCGGCGCGCAAAGTTGTGGACAAAAGACAAGACAGTTGAGGACATCATCTTGGGCTTTGGGAAATACTGATACAATATATTTTTCACCCTTTTCTGACAGTTTATAGAACAAATAATTAATCACTCAATTGAGAAAGTAATGGACAGATTCATAAACAATGAAATGACCAATTAACGCCAGCCAAATAGCAGCTGAAGGCCTGAATAGCAATAATACAGGAAGAAAAAACGCATGGGTTAACAAGTTGGGATGCACAAGGACCAGGGGATTGGGGATGAGGGAAGTGTGTGTGTGTGTGTGTGTGTGTGTGTGTGTGTGTGTGTGTGTGTGTGTGTGTGTGTGTGTGTGTGTGTGTGTGTGTGTGTGTGTGTGTGTGTGTGTGTGTGTGTAGCAAAGGGAGAGGGGTGTTGGTGGAAATGGAGTAAGCCAGGTGCAGAGAGCGAGAGCTGTAGTCTGAATCCTTTTTTCTGATTGGCTGAGTGTGCATCTATTAATGATCGGAAGCATTCGGGTCGTTCCGGTTATACTCGGTAGCGCTCCTCAGTAAAGGAGACGCGGTTTGTTATTTTCCTTAATTATCGCTCTGCAAATTACGAAAAGTTGTAAGTTAACCTTTTTTTCACATTTATTAGGCAAAATTAGCGTCGCCACCGTGGCTAAACATGCTAAAAATGGCTTCGCCATCCTGAGGAAGGCTTCGCCTATGGAGAAGTGGCAAATGGCTAGCGCAAGCACAGAATCATAGAAAATAATTAATCATAACAACAGAACTGACAGAACCTCAGAACATGAACCATAGAGAACAATAAGTTTCTAGTGTCTCTGTGGTGGTTCTGTCTCCTTGTCCTGTCGATGTTCTTCTATCTCCATGGTTCTTCAGGTGTTAAACCTGAACTGATGGTATCTCCTCATCCTTCTGTTCATGTTCTCAGTCATCCAGTTCCTGGAGATGGTAGGAGCAACTGGAGGTTCTAGAAACATCTTCCAGAACCTCCAGTTGGTTCCTTCTGAAGCTCCTACTATCTCATCCTGTAGATGTTCTTCTATCTCCATGGTTCCAGAGGTTCCTCTCTACTCTGCTGTAGAACCCCTCTGTGATGTGTTCAAGGACCGTTGGACTGTTGGCCTGCTGATCTGCTGATCCTTTGTGTTTTCCTTTGTGTTCTGCTGACTCATCGGATGGTTCTGGTGTTCTTCAGATATCTGCTGGGTGTTTGGTGGTTGAAGGTTCTGCTGATATGTTGGATGGTTCTGGTGTTCTTCAGATATCTGCTGGGTGTTTGGTGGTTGAAGGTTCAACTTTGAGTCAAAGTTGATCAGAGATATGACTCTGAAAACAAACTGCTGCAGACAGAACAATTGAGAACCAGGAAGAACTAACAACAGACGGAGGTACTTACGTTCATATGTGAGCCAGAACTGCCTCTGGAGAACCAACAGAACATAGTTAAGTATTATGCTATGTTATGGTTCTGCTGTTAAACTAGAACCAGAACGTTTCTGACCGTCTTGTCGTCGTTCTCGAACACCTCTCTGGCCTCCTCGTAGTCACAGATCTCCTCGATGCATTCTCGTTCTAGGTTCCCCTGTTTCAGCTCCTCCAGGAAGCCGCTGTTGGCTCGGCGGCGCCGCAGAACTGAGTCGGCCTTGGGCTTCTGGAGGAACACTGGAACAGAGAACATTTTGGTTTAAAGACCTCAGGAACAAGGAGGAACCCTGGAACATGTAAACCTGAACCGGAAGCCTTAATGCTGACATGACAAACTGATCCCAGTCCAGTCTGATCTCCAGTAGACCAGTAGAACCACATTAGAACCACCTCTAAAGAACCACAACTCCTAATGGTTCCTGACGTTCACATTTAAGGAATAATCTTTTTACTAAACATCCTCAACAACCTGAAATTTATCCAGAAAAATATATTCAGTTTCATCAACATCCTCAGTTTATCATTTCCACATTACAACTTCCAGATCACAGAGTGTCTACAAAGGAACACAACATTTAGTCACCTGGAGCTGAACCATGGAGGATTTACTGGAGGATCACAAAAAAGACCAAAAAACACAAAATACAACAAAAATGACGGAAAAAAAACGAGACAAAAAACAAAAGTCAGAAAACAAAAGACACAAAGCAACAAAACCAAGACAAAATATTCCAAAAATGAGACACAAAAAGAAAAAAGAGAAATCTAGTATTTTACTTTCTGATCCAAACAACTTGTCATGGTCTAGAAATGGTTTTAAATTTATAGTTTTACTAATTTACAATCTGCAGTTAATGTCTTCTCTGGAATTTTTACACTTTGAGGGCCAGATTGGACCCTATGGAGGACCTGATTGGACCCTATGGAGGACCTGATTGGACCCTATGGAGGACCTGATTGGACCCTATGGAGGACCTGATTGGACCCTCTGGAGGACCTGATTGGACCCTATGGAGGACCTGATTGGACCCTATGGAGGACCGCTTTTGGCCTGTGGACCACATGTTGGACACCCTGGTTTCCTGTGTCCACATTCAGCTTTTTAGAAACTGCAGCTGGAGATTTATTTTCATGATAAACTCTCTTGAAACCCAAAGATAACAAAGCAGAGCTGAACGTCTTACACAGAATGTTTACTGTAGAGTGATCAATAAATTCAGTCTTTGACCTCAAACACAGATTTAGAACACAGAAGGAGGATTTTTCTGCTCAAAACAGAAACCAGAGAAAACAAGATAACAGTTTTAGTTTCATGTTCAGACCTGCAGCAGCAGCAGAGAAACCCAGAACCACCAGAACCACCAGGAACCCGAAACAGCTCCTCGTCAGCAGCATGACGGCAGATCTAACCCCAACCTAACCCTCCACCGCAACCACAGGGTTTATTCAGGCCCCGCCCACCCACTATGCACCGCCCACAGACAGCTAGTTAAGACCCGCCCACCGAGCTGTCACTTGGCCCCGCCCACTGACCCTCTGAATCATGAAAACAACAAGATCAGTAAACAAAGGAGGACATGGGTTCTCCGAAGAACCTAAACAGCTGAAATAATCAACTGTAATCATTAATCTGATTGTAAATCATCGTTTATTGTTTATTATCTAAGCTTTATCTGTTGATTTTAGATTAAACGCAGAATTTAATGGTTCTGGATTGTTCTCCTGATATCCACTGAAATCCATATTATTGTGTATCTGTGATGAGACAGGACCCAGTCAGGCTGGTGCACATCTTTCAAGAGGTGGCAGGAGTTGGTAGTGACAGACATGGTTTAGACCTTTCTGCTAATACATGGATCATTGTGATGGTGGAACCTGGGTTCTAGTTAGAACATTTTGGATCATTGTGATGGTGGAACCTGGGTTCTAGTTAGAACATTGTGGATCATTGTGATGGTGGAACCTGGGTTCTAGTTAGAACATTGTGGATCATTGTGATGGTGGAACCTGGGTTCTAGTTAGAACATTTTGGATCATTGTGATGGTGGAACCTGGGTTCTAGTTAGAACATTGTGGATCATTGTGATGGTGGAACCTGGGTTCTAGTTAGTTAGTTAGTCTACTAACACCTGGTTTGTCTTTGGTCAATATGTTTTAAAGAGGTAATATTTTACCCTGTGTATAACTTTAGGAACTGTTGGCATGTTATTTGATATTTTAACATATTTATATAATTGTCTACCTGAGAAGGTTTTTCTTTTTTCTTTTTTCTTTTTTTTTTTGGAGGTTGTCTTCTCTCAAACCCCTTGAGGGATTTTTGGCAACCCTCCTTCACACTTTTAATGTAAGAAATGCGAATTGTTTGTTTAACTTTGTGTGTGAAAAATAAATCAAATCAAATCAAATCAAACCTAGTAAATCATTGTGATGGTGGAACCTGAGTTCTGGTTAGAACCTTGTGGATCATTGTGATGGTGGAACCTGAGTTCTGGTTAGAACCTTGTGGATCATTGTGATGGTGGAATCTGGGTTCTAGTTAGAACATTGTGGATCGTTGTGATGGTGGAACCTGGGTTCTAGTTAGAACCTTGTGGATCATTGTGATGGTGGAACCTGAGTTCTGGTTAGAACCTTGTGGATCATTGTGATGGTGGAACCTGAGTTCTGGTTAGAACCTTGTGGATCATTGTGATGGTGGAATCTGGGTTCTAGTTAGAACATTGTGGATCGTTGTGATGGTGGAACCTGGGTTCTAGTTAGAACCTTGTGGATCATTGTGATGGTGGAACCTAAGTTCTGGTTAGAACCTTGTTGATCATTGTGATGGTGGAACCTGGATTCTAGTTAGAACCTTGTGGATCATGTTGATGATTTTTTTAATAAACTCTCAGAGTCGTTGAAATACTTCTTTAATCAGTCGATCAATCGATCAGGAACAGTCAATAACTCATTAGTAGTCGGTTCTCTTCCGTCCCTCAGCTGGTTCTGTTGGCTGCTGGAGCCTGGGTGTGGTTCCTGGGTGGTTCTGTTGGTTCTGTGGCTGCGGTGTGGTTGTGGATCCAGTCCAGGTAGTTGGAGACGCGGGTGTAGATGCCGTAGTTCCCGGGTCGGGCGCATCCCTTTCCCCAGCTGACGATGCCCAGCAGGAACGTGGTGTTCTTGTAGCGGGTCACCAGTGGACCGCCGCTGTCACCTTTACACGAGTCCTGTCGGCCGTCGAAATACCCGGCACAGAACATGTTCTGGGTCAGCACCACGCCGCTCTGCTCCACGCAGTCCTGTGTCCGGATGCGAGGAACCTGGAGGCGGCGCAGCAGGTGGGAGGTGGGACCGTTCTCACTGCGACGCCCCCAACCGCTGACAGTGTGCAGACGGACCGCCCACAGCTCCCGGTTGGCCAGTGGCCGGGTCGGCAGGCAGGCCGGAATGGAGAACGGCGTGAAGACGATGGGAGAACCCAGACGCAGCAGAGCGATGTCGTTATCGGCCGTTCTGGGCTGGTAATCCTCGTGCATGATGATCTCTGAGACCTGGACCTCCTGCTCGCTGCCTTCATGGACCTCCGTGTTGTGTTCTCCTGCAGATCAAAACAGAACATCAGCCATCTTCAGGGTCTTACTGGAGAACATACCCTCAAAAAGATCCTATCAATATTAAGGACTGAAGGTTCTACTGTAGATTAAAGACCAGGTGAAGGTTCTGCTGTAGATTAAAGACCAGGTGAAGGTTCTGTAGATTAAAGACCAGGTTTGTGTGTTTGTTTGTTTTATTAAGATCCTCTATTAGCTTTTGCAAAGCAACAGCTATTTTTCCTGGGGTCTTCATAATTTCATTTGTGACAACACCAAAAAGCAACATGTACACAAGGTTCTATTGTGGATTAAAGACCAAGTGAAGGTATTTTCCTGGTTCTGGACTCTCTAACGGGTTCTTCAGGATTCATACCTGCGACCACCTTCAGGAACTGGATCTCGGTGTTCTCCAGGCAGTGCGACGCCGTAAGGATCCAGGTGGGTTTAAGGATCATTCCTCCACAGAACCCTTTGCCTTTGTAGAGCAGCAGAACCTTCAAACAGAACCAGCAGCAGTGAAGACTGTGGTTCTGCTGGATCAGAACTTGCAGCAGAACTCAGCCTACCTGCCACGGACATTCCCCTCTCGGACACTCGGTACCGCCAACGATCCGCAGATGGTTCTCCTTCTTTTCTCCCCCAAGAACCGGAACCATGCCGCACGCTATGGACTCTGCACCAACAACAACAACACAGCTGATGAGCCTTCTGTTTTGATGATCTCACCATGTTCTAGCAGTTCTATAGAACCTCAGTGGATGTTCTACCTTCAGCCTTGCAGTTCCGTCCGTCCTCATCCAGGAAGTATCCATCTGCACACGAGCAGTTCAGTCTCCGTCCGTCCACGTCCTCCTCACAGAAATGTTCACAGCCTCCGTTCTCCAGGTCGCATCTGTCGGTGTCCTGGAACTCTGAGAACATCTTACATTAAATCTGAAGAACTCGGAGAACATCTGAGATTAAACCTGAAGAACTCTGACATCTTCAGATCTGTTGTGTGTCTGTTGTGCGTCTCTGTGTGTTGTGTGTCTGTTGTGCGTCTCTGTCTGTTGTGTGTCTGTTGTGCGTCTCTGTGTGTTGTGTGTCTGTTGTGCGTCTCTGTGTGTTGTGTGTGTGTTGTGCGTCTCTGTGTGTTGTGTGTCTGTTGTGCGTCTCTGTGTGTTGTGTGTGTTGTGCGTCTCTGTCTGTTGTGTGTCTGTTGTGCGTCTCTGTGTGTTGTGTGTCTGTTGTGCGTCTCTGTGTGTTGTGTGTCTGTTGTGCGTCTCTGTCTGTTGTGTGTCTGTTGTGCGTCTCTGTGTGTTGTGTGTCTGTTGTGCGTCTCTGTGTGTTGTGTGTGTGTTGTGCGTCTCTGTGTATTGTGTGTCTGTTGTGCGTCTCTGTGTGTTGTGTGTGTGTTGTGCGTCTCTGTGTGTTGTGTGTCTGTTGTGCGTCTCTGTGTGTTGTGTGTCTGTTGTGCGTCTCTGTGTGTTGTGTGTCTGTTGTGCGTCTCTGTGTGTTGTGTGTGTGTTGTGCGTCTCTGTGTATTGTGTGTCTGTTGTGCGTCTCTGTGTGTTGTGTGTCTGTTGTGCGTCTCTGTGTGTTGTGTGTCTGTTGTGCGTCTCTGTGTGTTGTGTGTCTGTTGTGCGTCTCTGTGTGTTGTGTGTGTGTTGTGCGTCTCTGTGTGTTGTGTGTCTGTTGTGCGTCTCTGTGTGTTGTGTGTGTGTTGTGCGTCTCTGTGTGTTGTGTGTCTGTTGTGCGTCTCTGTGTGTCGTGTGTCTGTTGTGCGTCTCTGTGTGTTGTGTGTGTGTTGTGCGTCTCTGTCTGTTGTGTGTGTGTTGTGTGTCTCTGTGTGTTGTGTATGTGTTGTGCGTCTCTGTGTGTTGTGTGTGTGTTGTGCGTCTCTGTGTGTTGTGTGTCTGTTGTGCGTCTCTGTGTGTCGTGTGTCTGTTGTGCGTCTCTGTGTGTTGTGTGTCTGTTGTGCGTCTCTGTGTGTTGTGTGTGTGTTGTGCGTCTCTGTGTGTTGTGTGTCTGTTGTGCGTCTCTGTGTGTTGTGTGTGTGTTGTGCGTCTCTGTGTGTTGTGTGTCTGTTGTGCGTCTCTGTGTGTTGTGTGTGTTGTGCGTCTCTGTCTGTTGTGTGTCTGTTGTGCGTCTCTGTGTGTTGTGTGTCTGTTGTGCGTCTCTGTGTGTTGTGTGTCTGTTGTGCGTCTCTGTCTGTTGTGTGTCTGTTGTGCGTCTCTGTGTGTTGTGTGTCTGTTGTGCGTCTCTGTGTGTTGTGTGTGTGTTGTGCGTCTCTGTGTGTTGTGTGTCTGTTGTGCGTCTCTGTGTGTCGTGTGTCTGTTGTGCGTCTCTGTGTGTTGTGTGTCTGTTGTGCGTCTCTGTGTGTTGTGTGTGTGTTGTGCGTCTCTGTGTGTTGTGTGTCTGTTGTGCGTCTCTGTGTGTTGTGTGTGTGTTGTGCGTCTCTGTGTGTTGTGTGTCTGTTGTGCGTCTCTGTGTGTTGTGTGTGTTGTGCGTCTCTGTCTGTTGTGTGTCTGTTGTGCGTCTCTGTGTGTTGTGTGTGTGTTGTGCGTCTCTGTGTGTTGTGTGTCTGTTGTGCGTCTCTGTCTGTTGTGTGTCTGTTGTGCGTCTCTGTGTGTTGTGTGTCTGTTGTGCGTCTCTGTGTGTTGTGTGTGTGTTGTGCGTCTCTGTGTATTGTGTGTCTGTTGTGCGTCTCTGTGTGTTGTGTGTGTGTTGTGCGTCTCTGTGTGTTGTGTGTGTGTTGTGCGTCTCTGTGTGTTGTGTGTCTGTTGTGCGTCTCTGTGTGTTGTGTGTGTGTTGTGCGTCTCTGTGTGTTGTGTGTCTGTTGTGCGTCTCTGTGTGTCGTGTGTGTGTTGTGCGTCTCTGTGTGTTGTGTGTCTGCTGTGCGTCTCTGTGTGTCGTGTGTCTGTTGTGCGTCTCTGTGTGTTGTGTGTGTGTTGTGCGTCTCTGTCTGTTGTGTGTGTGTTGTGTGTCTCTGTGTGTTGTGTATGTGTTGTGCGTCTCTGTGTGTTGTGTGTGTGTTGTGCGTCTCTGTGTGTTGTGTGTCTGTTGTGCGTCTCTGTGTGTTGTGTGTCTGTTGTGCGTCTCTGTGTGTCGTGTGTCTGTTGTGCGTCTCTGTGTGTTGTGTGTCTGTTGTGCGTCTCTGTGTGTTGTGTGTCTGTTGTGCGTCTCTGTGTGTTGTGTGTGTGTTGTGCGTCTCTGTGTGTTGTGTGTCTGTTGTGCGTCTCTGTGTGTTGTGTGTCTGTTGTGCGTCTCTGTGTGTTGTGTGTCTGTTGTGCGTCTCTGTGTGTTGTGTGTGTGTTGTGCGTCTCTGTGTGTTGTGTGTCTGTTGTGCGTCTCTGTGTGTTGTGTGTCTGTTGTGCGTCTCTGTGTGTTGTGTGTGTGTTGTGCGTCTCTGTGTGTTGTGTGTCTGTTGTGCGTCTCTGTGTGTTGTGTGTCTGTTGTGCGTCTCTGTGTGTTGTGTGTCTGTTGTGCGTCTCTGTGTGTTGTGTGTGTGTTGTGCGTCTCTGTGTGTTGTGTGTCTGTTGTGCGTCTCTGTGTGTTGTGTGTGTGTTGTGCGTCTCTGTGTGTTGTGTGTCTGTTGTGCGTCTCTGTGTGTCGTGTGTCTGTTGTGCGTCTCTGTGTGTCGTGTGTCTGTTGTGCGTCTCTGTGTGTCGTGTGTGTGTTGTGCGTCTCTGTGTGTTGTGTGTCTGTTGTGCGTCTCTGTGTGTCGTGTGTCTGTTGTGCGTCTCTGTGTGTCGTGTGTCTGTTGTGCGTCTCTGTGTGTTGTGTATGTGTTGTGCGTCTCTGTGTGTTGTGTGTGTGTTGTGCGTCTCTGTGTGTTGTGTGTCTGTTGTGCGTCTCTGTGTGTCGTGTGTCTGTTGTGCGTCTCTGTGTGTCGTGTGTCTGTTGTGCGTCTCTGTGTGTTGTGTGTCTGTTGTGCGTCTCTGTGTGTTGTGTGTCTGTTGTGCGTCTCTGTGTGTTGTGTGTCTGTTGTGCGTCTCTGTGTGTCGTGTGTCTGTTGTGCGTCTCTGTCTGTTGTGTGTCTCACCCAGCTCACAGTTGATTCCACTGTATTGAGGTAAACAGCTGCAGATGTAAGAACCAGAATGAGTCGAACAACTTCCTCCGTTTAGACACGGTGCAGACCCACAACTGTCTGGGACTAAAACACAACAATAACACAATCACACAACAGTAACACAAGAGGAACACAACCGCTAACTCTCCAGTTACCGAGTGTTAATATTTGTGTTGACTGATTTTCTAATGAAGTTAAACTGAACTTACTGTTGTACAACTTCCAAAACTCGTCCTGAAGGAAACACAAACACAGTCAACACACACTGACACACAACAGCTACACAACTTCTGGTACCGCTACTAAGTTCTGGTACCGTTACTACGTTCTAGTACCGCTACTAAGTTCTGGTACCAGTACAAAGTTCTTGGACTATTATTAACTTGTGGTACCAGTACTAACTAGTGGTACCAGTTCTTACTTGTGGTACCAGTATTATGTTGTAGTACCAGTACTTAGTTGTGGTCCTAGCACTAACTCGTAGTACCAGTTCTATGTAGTAATAGCAGTACTTACTTGTGGTAGCATTTCTTAGTTGTGGTACCAGCATTATGTTGTAGTACCAGTACTTAGTTGTAGTCCTAGCACTAACTCGTAGTACCAGTTCTATGTTGTAATACCAGTGCTTAGTTGTGGTACCAGTACTAACTTGTGTTACCAGTACTATGTTGTGGTACCAGTTCTTAGTTGTGGTATTAGTACTAACTTGTAGTACCAGTGCTTAGTCGTGGTACCAGTACTTACTTGTGGCACCAGTAGTAAGTTGTAGTACCAGTACTATGTTGTTGTACCAATGCTTAGTTGTGGTATCGGTACTAAGTTGTGCTACCAGTACTATGTTGAAGTACCGGTACTACTTCGTACCGTCAGCTCCGTGTGCTCAAACACTTCTCGGGCCTCTTCATACGAACATTTCTCCTCCAGACATTCTCTCTTCAGGTCTCCCTTCTGAAGCTCCTCAAACCAGCCGGAGTTGAACCTGCGGGTCCGGACCAGAACCCCGTTGGCTCTGGCCGGGTCCACAAAGACCTTATGACCTGGGTCCCGGGGGACGTTCCAACCCAGGTCCAGGAAGATGTTCTGGCCCGGGTTCTGCAGGACTGAAGAACAAAAAACAGCAGCTCAGGTCAGAGTTTATGAAGAACCATTTCAGAGATCCAACTTCCTGTCTAAACTTTAAGCTTTTATTAAAGTAGTTTTCAATCAATAATCTGTCAATAGATTGACCGACCAACAGCTCTGAGGTCATTTGTTGATTTTCACCTCAAGAAGAAACATCTGTTGTTTGTTTGCAGATTATTTTGTGTTAGCTTGTAGCTGCTATTAGCATTAGCTCCTGTTAGCAATAGCGCCTGTTAGCTGCTCAACCAACAGACATAAATCAGGATAGAGAAAAGTTCTCAGCTGAACTCCAGATATCAGAGAAGTTTCTTTGGAATCATGTAAGGTTATTGTCATCGCAAAGACCAGATAATGACCAGATAAAGACCAGATAAACGTATGAGACTCTGATAGAGCCTGTATGAATGTATAAATATATAAAGGAGATGAATTAAAGCTCCACTTCAGATGTTCTGGTTTGGTTTTCTGACCTGCAGCCGATCGGCAGCCGTGGACGATGAAGACGAAGATGACGAGGACTTTGAGGATCATGGCTGCTGCTGCTCTGGAGGTGAAAGTCTGTTTGAAGCTGCTGGTCAGACTTTATTGATCTGTTTGGAAAAAACCTTTTCCTGCTCAGTGTGATGAAAACATGGAGTTTGTCCTCCAGAGCTGAGCAGGAATCTGAATAAACCATGACTAACGCTAACCCTTTGAACCAGAAACCTTGTAATCCTACAAACCATGATGGTCACTCGAAATAAAAATAAAGAGTGAAGGAAACCCTACACCAACTAATCCTACTAATCCTACTAACCATACTAACTCTACTAACCCTACTAACCCTAATGTGGATTTTTAATTAATTAAAAAATACCATTGATAGTAGAGAGAAAGCTAATTTTCCTAATCAGCGGTTTTAAAAATGTTTCAAACGAATGTGAACTCATAATAATATGACAACGTGTGTGTGTGGATTAAATCAGAAAGAACACGTCATATAATCATTAGATGAAGTAAATTAATCAGTTTGAGATGCGTTCAGGGCCTCACGTCACGTTGGAGTTTATAGAAACCAGAAACTTAAATCAGAACATCGACTCTTAAACTTCACAGAACAAATGTAGAACCAATGTGCAGATTGTGAGAAGAACCAAAAGTTTACTGTCAGAAGAAGAACATTTCAGAACATGGAGCCACAGAACATCACAAAACACCAGAATCACGTTACAGTCGCTGGCTTATAGACACAAGCCCCGCCCCCTCACATATACAAGCGACCCCCGCCCCCTCACCTTTCCAGATAGATAGATAGATAGAGCTAAACTATTTTAAAGGTATAATTTCAGTGAATCTAGAGTTCCGTTGTGGAACCAAACAGAACAGATTCAGAGGAGGATATCAGTTTAATCAGGATCTTTGGTGGACAGTAACTTTGGTTCTTCTTGTGTTTCAGCCCGTTGCCATGACGTTGTCGATCCAGTCCAGGAAGTTTCCGACCTTGGCGTAGACGCCGTACATGTTCTCATTGGCGCATCCCTTCCCCCAGCTGACCACGCCCGTCAGGAACCAGGTCTTCTTGTAGCGGGTCACCAGCGGGCCGCCGCTGTCGCCCTCGCAGGCATCCTGGCCGCCGCTCCGCTGCCCGGCGCAGAGCATGTTCCTGGTGATGTTGAGCTTGGTGTGGAGACGGCACTCCTGCAGAGGAACTCTTGGCAGAACCAGGCGCTGCAGGAACCGTGCCGCCGGGCCCAGCTGGGCCAGACGGCCCCAGCCCGACACAGTGGAGTGGCGGACGGTGGCCAGCGTCCGGCTAAAGGTGCTGTTCCGGGCGGGGAGGCAGATGGGAACCACGTGGCGACCCAGTTTGAATGGCCGGTGCAGCTTGAGCAGCGCCAGGTCGCTGTCAGAGCTGGAGTGGTTGTAGCCGTTCTGGACCAGAACCTTCAGAACCCGCCGCTGCTGCTCTGTCTTCTCATCCTCCTTCAGGTCGTGTTCACCTGCACAGGTAGGAACACAGGGAACATAGATCTGGTTAATTTAATCCATGTTTATTTACTTAATCCTGGTTTATTTTCTCAAAGTCTCAGGTCAACAGGTGAGTTTCAGGTCAACAGGTGAGTCTTACCTGCGGTGACATGGAAGATGGCGATAGGTTTGTGCCAAACACAGTGTGCTGCCGTTAGAATCCACTGATCTGATAGAACGATGGCTCCACAGGTGAACCTGTCGTGTTCCGTCAGCAGAGCCTGAACGGATCAATAATCAATCGATAAATTATCAACAATCAGTCAGTAATCAATAAATAATCAATCAATAGTCAAATGATCAACAATAAATGATCAACAATCAATCAATGGGGTTCTATAACAGACTCAGGTTCTTTAATGGACTCTGGCTCTTTAACAGACTCAGGTTCTTGAACAGACCTACCTGCCATGGACAGTGTCCTTTGGGGCAGATCTGTCCATTAACTACCCTGGGGGCGAAATGAACCAGAGGTTTTCCACAGACAACAGGATCTGATAGAAACATGAGAACCAAACAGATCAGAAGGTTTACAACTGTGGAACACGTTTTAATGCACAGTGTTTCTTTGAGGTCCTCAGATGGTTGCTATGGTGTTTAGGTTTGGTGCTATGGTGTTTGGGTGGTTCCTAGGGTGTCTAGGGTGGCTGCTATGGTGTCTACAGTGGTTGCTATGGATTCTAGCTGGTTGCTATGGATTCTAACTGGTTGCTATTTTGTCTGGATGGGTGTTATGGTGTCTGGGTAGTTGCTATGGTATCTAGGGTGGTTTGTATGGTGTCTAGGTGGTTTCGATGGTGTCTAGCTGGTTGCTATAATGTCTAGGTTTGTTTCTATGTATTCCAGCTGGTTGTTATGGGGTCTAAGGTGGTTGCTATGGTGAGCCTCTCACACCTTGCGGTCTACAGGTGCTGTTGTCCTGGTCCAGTCCGTATCCCGGAGCACAGAAGCAGAGGTGAGAACGATCCGGAAACTCTCTGCAGAAATGTTCACAGCCGCCGTTTCTATAGCGACAGCCATTGGAGGTCAGGCGGACTGGAAACACAAACAAGCTTCAGCTTCAGCGGTCGAATGTGGTTGTGGTGAGGGTTTGGTTGCCATGGCTCCTACCTTTGTCACAGTTGTATCCATGGAAACCAGGTGGACACTTGCAGATGTAGGTGCTGAGGTGGCGGGTGCAGGTGGCTCCGTTCTGACAGGGAGACGACAGGCAGCGATCTGCAGCTGGAACAGGAAGTAGAACATCAAACACCCGGACGTCCCTCGTCAGGGACTTATCAAACCAAACGTACCTGTGTAGGTTCTCCAGAAGTTCTCCTGAGCACAGAGAGAACACATGTTAGTGTACAAGTGGAGAACAAGTGGAGAACCGAGAGAGAACCCGGGTTGGGGTGAGTTTCCACTGACCAGCTGTTGGGGCAGAGCAAAGATCTCCTTGGCCTCCTCGTAGGAACATTTCTCCTCCATGCACTCACGCTCCAGGTTCCCCTGCCTCAGCTCCTCCAGCAGGAAGTTGGCCCGGCGGCTGCGACGCAAGAAGACGTCGGCCTCAGGTCTGTCCAGGAACACCTCACCTGTACCTGGAACAGGGCGGGGCTTAAACACCTGCACTCAGACTGATTCACATCAATGTTAGAGACCTTCTGATGGAACCCTGAACTCTAGAGGTTCCTGAAGATGTTTCACCTTCATTTCTAACTGGCTGCTGGGAGGTTCTAGATATTTATTCTAAGGTTCCACAGGAAGAACTGTGGTATAGCAACCCGGTCTCACAAGGATTCGTGAAACTGTCACGTAAATTAATCTATGGTTTCGTGCGCACCAACACGATTTTCTCATGTTTTTCGTGCTGCAAACAACGAAATTCAAACCAATGTATTTCAAGCGGAAGTTATTTCGTGCCACTCAGAACGTATTTCAAACAGATGTGCTACAACCGGAAAAACTACTGCAACGTCGGGTTTGATTTTATTTTCATATCTGAATCTTAATCACACCCAGCGGTGTAGTCTACGTGATACGCAGGTGTACGCCGTATACCCACTATAAATGTTCCAAATTTCTGTATACCCACTTAAAAATGTGCAAAGATACGTATACCCAGGGGTGTAAACACGCAGGTATACACCTTATACCCACTAGAAAAGGTCCTGAGTTTCCATATAACCACTTAAAAATGTGCAAACACATGTATCAGTATGTTTTATTGACATAACGTCCCCTTTTGAGTAAACTCTCTGAAAAAAAATATGCAAGGTCAGGGGGTGGTCTAGTAGGAGCGTGTCCGATTTGGTGTCACTAGACCCAAAAATGACCGAGCAGGAATGTTTTTTTACATGTTTGAAGGCCTCAGGCTTCTTCACTACTAGCAGGCCTCACTGCTGAATAAAACGGGTTCCCGTGGGGCTAGACCCTTGAAAACAGGTACAGTGCTTCATGTGACTGCTCTGAATAGTCCCACACAATATCAGACTTGAATTCCACTGGGAATGACTTTTATGATACTTGTTGCACAAAATGTCTCCTTCATTTGAAGTCTTCAGATTTACGGACCCTTGACCCCTTCAAAGGTGTTTTCACTGCAGACTTGATCCCAGAGCATTCAGCACACCCTGTTCTATGACTTTATGCACTTTGGTTGATGTTCTCACACTGTAAGGCACGCAGCAAGCAGTCACGTTACCCGTCATCAGGCCAATAGAAAATAATAGGGAGAAAAAAAGGTAAACATTTTACAATTTTCAGACCTTTATTGTGAGACCGTTACGTTTTGTTCTGTGGACAAACGTAGGTATTTCACATTTGGCTATGAGACTGGGTTGTCAAAGAAAATGTATGAAAGCAAAGGTCCAGAACATCATAATGTCTGAATTAGTGTGATATATGCTGATGTAACCTGGTAGTTACATTAGGGTCTGCATGGAATCAAAACTGACCGTCAAATAAATTCAGTACGGTTCAAAAACATTTAGACATTTATTAATAAATAACTTTTTATGTAACTGTATATCTTAAAATAAAGTGCAGAACTTTAAAAAAGTGGCTGAACAACCTGAACCAACTTCTACACATCTTTAACAATACATAAATCTCATAAATGTAAACATTTGAACACTTTCACATTGTTTTCTGTCTTCTATCCCTAATATCTCTGCTGCTTAATGGGAGAGCTGAGCTGCTGCTTGTCCTGCCAGTGTTTTCAATCATGGCCTGAATGGTGTCAGAGCTGTTCTCAGACATATTTAGAGGAGCTCATTGGTGAGTCTGGAACAATATTTGGTTTGGATTATGTTCATAGTTCAGAAAGCTGCCTTACAGCTGTTTGCTGAGCCAAACATGGTCAGCATGTGACCACAGGCTCTTTGATGGAAGAGCTACAGGAGATGATTCAGGAGAAATCCTACAGCTGATGTGGGAATGGAGGATCATATCTAGAGGAAGCCCTCATCCAACCAGCAGACGACCCACTGAGCTGGAGCAGGACAAGGCCTCAGTCTGCCCCACCTGGTGAAGGTGATGGAGGAGAGACAACTTCTTCCATCTGAGAGAATCTTCTCAGAAACACGGCAGATATTCACTGAAAGAAGAAATGGTATCAGCCCATCCAAGCTCAGCCATCTGATTTTTCTGAATGTCAGCCTGCTCTGAGGACATTTATACTGTTTGAATACTGAGTCTGGTTCTGGTTCTGTTCTGGTTCTGTGGGTTCATGTGCAGAGTTTTGTTCATTTGTTTTTTGTGCAAAAAAGTTTTATTGAAATATTAAACAAAAGCAAGAATACCTGTTTTTGTAACAGAGCAAATGTACAAAATGAGTCAATTATAAGGCTTCTCATAAAAACACTGAATGAAAAAGAGTTTGTCAAAACACAAATGATTCATATTTGCCAGGTTAGGCAAAAACATGAGGCTACAAAGAATAATAAATTAGGAGCCGTTTGGGAGCCGAAAGAACCGGCTTTTCTTTGGAAGCAGTGCCAAAAGCTCTCTGAAAAGAGCCGAACTTCCATCACTACTGTCCTCTCTGTCCCTCATCTCTCAGCTGCTTTTTGAAGGCAGAGCTGTGATGTGATTCAGTGATGTCATTGGCTGAGCAGCGTCACGTGGGATGCCTGAACTCGTACATAATTGGTCTGTGCGTTTCTGAGCCGATAGACCAATGATAAACACGGGAAAGCTGCACCCTGCACCGGTAAAATAGAAGCGACCTGTCAGATTTACACCCGTATAGACGGCGTCTGGGTCCGGATCCGGACCGCGGTCGGCCTTTAGTGAGCCCTGTTCTCAGCCAGACACCCCCCCCCCCCCCCCCCCCATCCAGCTTCACCGCTTCCTGACACAGAGAAGACAAATTTATGAACAGGAAAGTGAACGTTATATCAAAAAACATACTAATACATGTGTTTGCACATTTTTAAGTGGTTATATGGAAATTCAGGACCTTTTCTAGTGAGTATAAGGCGTATACCTGCGTGTTTACACCCCTGGGTATACGTATCTTTGTGCATTTTTAAGTGGGTATACGGAAATTTGGAACATTTATAGTGGGTATACGGCGTACACCTGCGTATCACGTAGACTACACCGCTGGGTGTGATTAAGATTCAGATATGAAAATAAAATCAAACCCGTCGCTGCAGTAGTTTTTCCGGTTGTAGCACATCTGTTTGAAATACGTTCTGAGTGGCACGAAATATCCTCCGCTTGAAATACATTGGTTTGAATTTCGTTGTGAGCAACACGAAAAACATGAGAAAATCGTGTTGGTGCACGAAACCATAGATTAATTTACGTGACAGTTTCACGAATCCTTGTGAGACCGGGTTGGGTCTAAGAACCTGTGTTCACCACCAGGCAAGTTCTCACTGGTGGAAGCCGAGGTACCAAGAACGTTTCTGGGATCAGTTCCATCATCAGCCCTAATCTGTTCTCCACCCTGAAGAGGTTCTGCAAGGAGGGTTCCTGAAAGAGGTTCTCCAGTTATGGTTCCTGAAAAAGGTTCTACAAGGATGGTTCCTGAAAGGGGTTCTATAATGATGGTTCCTGAAGGAGGTTCTACAACAACAGCTCCTGAAAGAGGTTCTATAGGGCAGGTTTCTGTGATCAGAACACATAGTCACCACCTATTGTGCACTTGTAGAGCCGTTCTAACGTTCCTCAGCAGTCAGTTTTAGAACCAGCCTCACCTGGAGATTTGTGAGGTCAGTCATGTGATCTGAGAACGACAACCTGATGGAGAACATGTTGAAGAACCAGAATGTGAGGTTCTGACTACCGGGAACCTCTGAGGATAACCTGACCTGAACCTACGGCTGGTTATACGCTGACGTTCTGCTGAGAACTATGGATGGTGAAAACAGAAGAAGCAGGACTGACCTCCAGGAGTCCCGGTGCATTCTGGGATGAAAACCTCAATGAGCAGTAAGAAGACAAGACGCTTCAGTCCTCTGCTGACCGACGCCATGTTTGTTCTGATCAAAGGTCGGAGAGCGGAGCAAACACGGAGCTGCTGTCAGCCTGGAACATGCTTAGTACACGCTTTACTTTGAAAACATGCTTTACTTTGTAAACACATTAACTTTATAAACATGTTTAAGTTTATGAACACACTTTACTTTGTAAACACATTAACTTTATAAACACGCTTAGTACACGCTTTACTTTATAAACACATTAACTTTATAAACATGCTCAGTACATGCTTTACTTCTTAAACACGCTTAAGTTTATAAACATGTGTAGTACATGCTTTATTTTAAAAACACGCTTTACTTTATAAACACATTGAACTTTATAAACACGCTTAGTACACGCTTTACTTTATAAACATGCTTTGCTTTATAAACACATTAACTTTATAAACACGCTTAGTACACGCTTTACTTTATAAACACATTAACTTTATAAACATGCTTAGTACATGCTTTACTTCTTAAACACGCTTAAGTTTATAAACACGTGTAGTACATGCTTTATTTTAAAAACACGCTTTACTTTATAAACACATTGAACTTTATAAACACGCTTAGTACACGCTTTACTTTATAAACATGCTTTGCTTTATAAACACATTGAACTTGATAAACATGTTTAACTTTGTAAACACACTTAACTTTAAACACGCTTAGTACAAGTTTTACTTTATAAACATGCTTTGCTTTATACACACGCTTAGTACACGCTTTAGTTTATAATCATGCTGAGTACACACTTAACCTTATAAACACGCGTTACTTTGTAAACACGCTTAGTACATGCTTTACTTTAGAAGCATGATTGTTACATGTTTAACTTTAAAAACATGCTTAGTACACGTTTAACTTTAAAAACTGTTTATTACACGTTTCTGAGCTGTCAGCAAACATCTTATGAACTCATTAACTCTTACAGCGTCTATAATCATTATTGTTATCTTTAATAATAATGATTGTAGATAATAATAATAATTACGATCTATTATCATTATTATCCTTTACCACTATTTTTATTATGATTAATATTATCGTCTGGCCTGGGAACGCCTCGGGATCCCCCAAGAAGAGCTGGAAAGCGTTGCTGGGGGGGGGACGTCTGGAACAACCCGGCCCCGGATAAGCGGAAGAAAATGGATGGATGGATGGAATATTATCATTACTATCCATTATTACTATTATTGTTATCATTATTATCTATTATTATGATTATTATTGTTGCTATTATTATTATTATTAGCTATTTCCACTCCTAAAGTCACTGCCACCTGATGTCTACCAAACGATTTCCAGTAAAACCTGAGAGTTTCTGATTAATTAAAAACCAAAACCTGTCCCAAACGTACATGCGAGTAATGACTTTAACGGGTTAGCCCTGAAAAAACACTCAGAGAATCCATCCACTTTATGTTTTTATTGTTCTTTAAAGGCTGCTCGTGCTTCAAACAGGTCAAATAAAGGCACAATAATAAATATGTATAATTTATTCTTGTTTAATAGTTCATATGACGTCATCAATAACCATCAAACAGAGACGTGGAATCAAAGCTGAGGGATTGTAAACAGTTGTAGTTCCCCTCCGGTTCTCCAGGGGGCGACACTGCCTCACTGCAGCTGCTTCAGGAGGTCAGGGATGAAGTCCTGTCCATCTTTCAGCTCCTCCTTCCACTGCTGAGGAACAGATTCAGGCCCGGAGGCCCCGAGAAGAGCTCCGAGAGCCGCCCCCCGGTTACAGTTCTCCCCTGGAGAAAACACACAAAGTACTGCAGTAGAAGTACTACTAACTCCAGCCCCCCGGTTACAGTTCTCCCCTGGAGAAAACACACAAAGTACTGCAGTAGAAGTACTACTAACTCCAGCCCCCCGGTTACAGTTCTCCCCTGGAGAAAACACACAAAGTACTGCAGTAAAAGTACTACTAACAGTAGAGGTTACAGTACTACCAACAGTACAGTTACAGTAGAAGAGCAACAGAACGAACCTCCACAGTTGGTGTTGGTCAGAATTCCTCCTCTGAGGTCATCGTGGAACTCATGGGCCAAATAGAACAAACTGGACAGAGCTCCTGTTAGAACATTAAAAAACAGAACATAAAAATAAATCAATAATCTGTTAGAAGATTAAAATAAATCAATAAACAGGACAGAACTGTTAGAACATTAATTATTCTAGTCCTCAGATCATCAGTAAAAAAGTATCTGAACTTTTGTTTTTGGTTCCTGAAGATGTTTCATCTTCATCCAAGAGTCTTCTTCAGTTACACAGTTACAGGTGTTCTACAGATGTTCTACAGATGTTCTACAGGTTACAGGTGTTCTACAGATGTTCTACAGGTGTTCTACAGATGTTCTACAGATGTTCTACAGGTTACAGGTGTTCTACAGATGTTCTACAGGTGTTCTACAGATGTTCTACAGATGTTCTACAGGTTACAGGTGTTCTACAGATGTTCTACAGGTGTTCTACAGATGTTCTACAGATGTTCTACACGTTACATGTGTTCTACAGATGTTCTACAGGTGTTCTACAGGTTACAGGTGTTCTACAAATGTTCTACAGGTTACAGGTGTTCTACAGGTGTTCTACAGATGTTCTACAGGTTACAGGTGTTCTACAGGTGTTCTACAGATGTTCTACAGATGTTCTATAGGTGTTCTACAGGTTACAGGTGTTCTACAGGTGTTCTACAGATGTTCTACAGGTTACAGGTGTTCTACAGATGTTCTACAGGTGTTCTACAGGTGTTCTACAGGTTACAGGTGTTCTACAGATGTTCTACAGGTGTTCTACAGGTTACAGGTGTTCTACAGGTGTTCTACAGATGTTCTACAGGTTACAGGTGTTCTACAGATGTTCTACAGATGTTCTACAGGTGTTCTACAGGTTACAGGTGTTCTACAGATGTTCTACAGGTGTTCTACAGGTTACAGGTGTTCGACAGATGTTCTACAGATGTTCTACAGGTTACAGGTGTTCTACAGATGTTCTACAGGTGTTCTACAGGTTACAGGTGTTCTACAGATGTTCTACAGATGTTCTACAGGTTACAGGTGTTCTACAGATGTTCTACAGATGTTCTTCAGGTTACAGGTGTTCTACAGATGTTCTACAGATGTTTTACAGGTTACAGGTGTTCTACAGGTGTTCTACAGATGTTCTACAGGTTACAGATGTTCTACAGATGTTCTACAGGTTACAGGTGTTCTACAGATGTTCTACAGATGTTCTACAGGTTACAGGTGTTCTACAGATGTTCTACAGGTGTTCTACAGGTTACAGGTGTTCTACAGATGTTCTACAGATGTTCTACAGGTTACAGGTGTTCTACAGATGTTCTACAGGTGTTCTACAGATGTTCTACAGATGTTCTACAGGTTACAGGTGTTCTACAGATGTTCTACAGGTGTTCTACAGATGTTCTACAGGTTACAGGTGTTCTACAGATGTTCTACAGGTGTTCTACAGATGTTCTACAGATGTTCTACAGGTTACAGGTGTTCTACAGATGTTCTACAGGTGTTCTACAGATGTTCTACAGGTTACAGGTGTTCTACAGATGTTCTACAGGTGTTCTACAGATGTTCTACAGATGTTCTACAGGTTACAGGTGTTCTACAGATGTTCTACAGGTGTTCTACAGATGTTCTACAGATGTTCTACAGGTTACAGGTGTTCTACAGATGTTCTACAGGTGTTCTACAGGTTACAGGTGTTCTACAAATGTTCTACAGGTTACAGGTGTTCTACATGTGTTCTACAGATGTTCTACAGGTGTTCTACAGGTTACAGGTGTTCTACAAATGTTCTACAGGTTACAGGTGTTCTACAGGTGTTCTACAGATGTTCTACAGGTTACAGGTGTTCTACAGGTGTTCTACAGATGTTCTACAGATGTTCTACAGGTGTTCTACAGGTTACAGGTGTTCTACAGGTGTTCTACAGATGTTCTACAGGTTACAGGTGTTCTACAGATGTTCTACAGGTGTTCTACAGGTTACAGGTGTTCTACAGGTGTTCTACAGGTGTTCTACAGGTTACAGGTGTTCTACAGATGTTCTACAGGTGTTCTACAGATGTTCTACAGGTTACAGGTGTTCTACAGATGTTCTACAGATGTTCTACAGGTTACAGGTGTTCTACAGATGTTCTACAGATGTTCTACAGGTTACAGATGTTCTACAGATGTTCTACAGGTTACAGGTGTTCTACAGATGTTCTACAGGTGTTCTACAGGTTACAGGTGTTCTACAGATGTTCTACAGATGTTCTACAGGTTACAGGTGTTCTACAGATGTTCTACAGATGTTCTACAGGTTACAGGTGTTCTACAGGTGTTCTACAGATGTTCTACAGGTTACAGATGTTCTACAGATGTTCTACAGGTTACAGGTGTTCTACAGATGTTCTACAGGTGTTCTACAGGTTACAGGTGTTCTACAGATGTTCTACAGATGTTCTACAGGTTACAGGTGTTCTACAGATGTTCTACAGATGTTCTACAGGTTACAGGTGTTCTACAGGTGTTCTACAGATGTTCTACAGGTTACAGATGTTCTACAGATGTTCTACAGGTTACAGGTGTTCTACAGATGTTCTACAGATGTTCTACAGGTGTTCTACAGGTGTTCTACAGGTTACAGGTGTTCTACAGATGTTCTACAGGTGTTCTACAGATGTTCTACAGGTTACAGGTGTTCTACAGATGTTCTACAGATGTTTTACAGGTTACAGGTGTTCTACAGGTGTTCTACAGATGTTCTACAGGTTACAGGTGTTCTACAGGTGTTTTACAGATGTTCTACAGGTTACAGATGTTCTACAGATGTTTTACAGGTTACAGGTGTTCTACAGATGTTCTACAGGTTACAGGTGTTCTACAGATGTTCTACAGATGTTCTACAGGTTACAGGTGTTCTACAGATGTTCTACAGATGTTCTACAGGTTACAGATGTTCTACAGATGTTCTACAGGTTACAGGTGTTCTACAGATGTTCTATAGGTGTTCTACAGGTAATATGATGGACTATGATGGTTTGTGCTGAAGGTAAACATCTCAGAGTCTTTCAGTCAGAACTAAACAAGCTTCCTGAATGAAGGTGGAACATCTTGTAGAACTAGAACCAGAGGTCCAGCTGGTGCTGTCGTTCTGGTGGATCTACAGAAGGTTTCTCCAGACCTTTAGTGTAGCAGGCGAGACCGAGGTGGTTCACGGCGTCTTGATGGACCTTCATCCTGTCCTCAGAGGAACCGGGGAACCTCCAACACAAACAGCAACAGTTACTAACACGTCCTGGTTCTAGACTCAGAACCTTCACCTGTGGACGTCTCACCTGGCCGCCTTCCTCATGAAGCTCTGGCAGGTGTCCCAGGTGTCCAGTGCCTTCAGAGCGCGCTCGGCCTGCTGGCGGACGCTGGCTCCGCCCACCACGGCGTACAGCGCCCGGCTGTAAATGGACACGTAATCAGGAACCCTGGGGTGAGGATGGGTGAGCTTCACGAAGTCCACTGCCGCCGACACCTGCAACAGGTGAGTTACAGGTCAGTCAGGTGAGTTCAGAGGTCAGAGTGGTGAGGTCAGAGGTCACACAGGTGTTTCAGGAAGTTTCAGGATGATGAGTCACTCACAGCTCGCTCCTCATTGGCTGAAGTCGACAGCAGGACGAAGGGGAGGATCATGGGAAGGCAGCCGATGGCGTCCAGCTGACTGTCAGGGAATGAAGAGCTCAGCTTCAACCGCGAACGTTCCTCTGCGAACATCAAGATCTGCGATAACAGAACGTTAGAACACCGTTTCTATAAAAACACCAGGATCTAAGATAGCATAACGTTAGAACACCATTTCTATAAAAACACCTGGATCTAAGATAGCATAACGTTAGAACACCGTTTCTATAAAAACACCTGGATCTAAGATAGCATAACGTGAGAACACCATTTCTATAAAAACACCAGGATCTAAGATAATAGAACGTTAGAACACCGTTTCTATAAAAACATCAGGATCTAAGATAACAGAACGTTAGAACACCGTTTCTGTAAAAACACCAGGATCTAAGATAACAGAACGTTAGAACACCGTTTCTATAAAAACACCAGGATCTAAGATAGCATAACGTTAGAACACCATTTCTATAAAAACACCTGGATCTAAGATAATAGAACGTTAGAACAACGTTCCTCTGCAAACATCAAGATCTGAGATAACAGAACGTTAGAACACCGTTTCTATAAAAACACCTGGATCTAAGATAGCATAACGTTAGAACACCGTTTCTATAAAAACACCTGGATCTAAGATAGCATAACGTTAGAACACCATTTCTATAAAAACACCAGGATCTAAGATAATAGAACGTTAGAACACCGTTTCTATAAAAACATCAGGATCTAAGATAACAGAACGTTAGAACACCGTTTCTGTAAAAACACCAGGATCTAAGATAACAGAACGTTAGAACACCGTTTCTGTAAAAACACCAGGATCTGACATAGCAGAACGTTACATCAACGTTTCTATGAAACGTTAGAACGTTATGCGGAACGTTACGGCAATGTTTCTATGAGGAACGTTACATCAGTGTTTCTTTAAGAACATTCCCTGAGCATTTCCATGACAACATTAGAGCAACGTGTCCCTGAGAACGTTCCCTCTATGTTTGTATAAGAACATTACTGAAACATTTCTCTGAGAAAACTACAGCAACATTTCTCTGAGAACGTTGCAACAACGTTTCTCTGAAAACGTTTTATCAGCGTTTCTCTGAGAACGTTTTATCAGCGTTTCCCTGAGAACGTTTTATCAGCGTTTCTCTGTGAACGTTTTATCAGCGTTTCTCTGAGAACGTTTTATCAGCGTTTCCCTGAGAACGTTTTATCAGCGTTTCCCTGAGAACGTTTTATCAGCGTTTCCCTGAGAACGTTTTATCAGCGTTTCCCTGAGAACGTTTTATCAGCGTTTCCCTGAGAACGTTTTATCAGCGTTTCCCTGAGAACGTTTTATCAGCGTTTCTCTGAGAACGTTTTATCAGCGTTTCCCTGAGAACGTTTTATCAGCGTTTCCCTGAGAACGTTTTATCAGCGTTTCTCTGAGAACGTTTTATCAGCGTTTCTCTGAGAACCTTTTATCAGCGTTTCTCTGAGAACGTTTTATCAGCGTTTCTCTGAGAACCTTTTATCAGCGTTTCCCTGAGAACGTTTTATCAGCGTTTCTCTGAGAACGCTCCATCAGCGTTTCCCTGAGAACGTTTTATCAGCGTTTCTCTGAGAACGTTTTATCAGCGTTTCCCTGAGAACGTTTTATCAGCATTTCTCTGAGAACCTTTTATCAGCGTTTCTCTGAGAACGCTCCATCAGCGTTTCCCTGAGAACGTTTTATCAGCGTTTCTCTGAGAACCTTTTATCAGCGTTTCCCTGAGAACCTTTTATCAGCGTTTCTCTGAGAACCTTTTATCAGCGTTTCCCTGAGAACGTTTTATCAGCGTTTCTCTGAGAAACTTTTCTCAGCGTTTCACTGAGAACGTTTTATCAGCGCTTCTCTGAGAACGTTTTATCAGCGTTTCCCTGAGAACGTTTTATCAGCGTATCTCTGAGAACCTTTTATCAGCGTTTCCCTGAGAACGTTTTATCAGCGTTTCTCTGAGAACCTTTTATCAGCGTTTCCCTGAGAACGTTTTATCAGCGTTTCCCTGAGAACGTTTTATCAGCGTTTCCCTGAGAACCTTTTATCAGCGTTTCTCTGAGAACCTTTTATCAGCGTTTCCCTGAGAACGTTTTATCAGCGTTTCTCTGAGAAACTTTTATCAGCGTTTCACTGAGAACGTTTTATCAGCGCTTCTCTGAGAACGTTTTATCAGCGTTTCCCTGAGAACGTTTTATCAGCGTATCTCTGAGAACGTTTTATCAGCGTTTCCCTGAGAACGTTTTATCAGCGTATCTCTGAGAACCTTTTATCAGCGTTTCCCTGAGAACGTTTTATCAGCGTTTCCCTGAGAACGTTTTATCAGCGTTTCCCTGAGAACCTTTTATCAGCGTTTCTCTGAGAACCTTTTATCAGCGTTTCTCTGAGAACCTTTTATCAGCGTTTCTCTGAGAACCTTTTATCAGCGTTTCTCTGAGAACGTTTTATCAGCGTTTCTCTGAGAACCTTTTATGAGCGCTTCACTGAGAACGTTTTATCAGCGTTTCTCTGAGAACATTTTATCAGCGTTTCCCTGAGAACGTTTTATCAGCGTTTCTCTGAGAACGTTTTATCAGCGTTTCTCTGAGAACCTTTTCTCAGCGTTTCCTTGAGAACGTTTTATCAGCGTTTCTCTGAGAACGTTTTATCAGCATTTCTCTGAGAACCTTTTATCAGCGTTTCACTGGGAACGTTTCATCAGCGCTTCTCTGAGAACGTTTTATCAGCGTTTCCCTGAGAAAGTTTTATCAGCGTATCTCTGAGAACGTTTTATCAGCGTTTCCCTGAGAACGTTTTATCAGCGTTTCCCTGAGAACCTTTTATCAGCGTTTCTTTGAGAACCTTTTATCAGCGTTTCTCTGAGAACGCTCCGTCAGCGTTTCTCTGAGAATGTTCCCTTAGTGTTTCTCTGAGAACCTTTTATCAGCATTTCTCTGAGAACGTTTTATCAGCGTTTCTCTGAGAACCTTTTCTCAGCGTTTCTCTGAGAACCTTTTCTCAGCGTTTCTCTGAGAACCTTTTCTCAGCGTTTCCTTGAGAACGTTTTATCAGCGTTTCTCTGAGAACGTTTTATCAGCGTTTCTCTGAGAACCTTTTATCAGCGTTTCACTGAGAACGTTTTATCAGCGTTTCCCTGAGAACGTTTTATCAGCGTATCTCTGAGAACCTTTTATCAGCGTTTCCCTGAGAACGTTTTATCAGCGTTTCCCTGAGAACGTTTTATCAGCGTTTCTTTGAGAACCTTTTATCAGCGTTTCTCTGAGAACGCTCCATCAGCGTTTCTCTGAGAATGTTCCCTTAGTGTTTCTCTGAGAACCTTTTATCAGCATTTCTCTGAGAACGTTTTATCAGCGTTTCTCTGAGAACCTTTTATGAGCGTTTCACTGAGAACGTTTTATCAGCGTTTCTCTGAGAACGTTTTATCAGCGTTTCTCTGAGAACGTTTTATCAGCGTTTCTCTGAGAACCTTTTCTCAGCGTTTCTCTGAGAACCTTTTCTCAGCGTTTCTCTGAGAACCTTTTCTCAGCGTTTCCTTGAGAACGTTTTATCAGCGTTTCTCTGAGAACGTTTTATCAGCGTTTCTCTGAGAACCTTTTATCAGCGTTTCACTGAGAACGTTTTATCAGCGTTTCCCTGAGAACGTTTTATCAGCGTATCTCTGAGAACCTTTTATCAGCGTTTCCCTGAGAACGTTTTATCAGCGTTTCCCTGAGAACGTTTTATCAGCGTTTCTTTGAGAACCTTTTATCAGCATTTCTCTGAGAACGCTCCGTCAGCGTTTCTCTGAGAATGTTCCCTTAGTGTTTCTCTGAGAACGTTCAGTGGTGGTTCTCACATCGCTCGGTTCCGTCGGCCGGTCCTCCTGCCAGTCGGAGAAGAACGCCCGGTGGAAGGACTCGGCGTATGAGTCGTTGTGCGATCCGGGCGAGGTCAGGAAGTGGACGTAGTCGGCCAACACGGCGCCTCGAGGCTCCGGACGGGAAACATCAGAGAACTTTCCAGAGACCAGAGTCCGAGCAGCTCTGAGAGAACACAGAACATTCAGGGTGTTCTCACCAGCCTGGAGACCTGCAACACAACAAGGACACACGCAGACACGCAATCACTGCTGCACACGCACACAAAACCACACAATCTACAGTTGCGTTGTCTAGTGTAGTATAGTGTAGTGTTGTGTAGCATTGTTTAGAGTTGTGTAGCGTTGTGCACCTTGGTGGTAGTGCACGGAGCCTCTGGAGGACTTCCATAAATCCAGTTTGTCATGGAGGATGATGTTTCCGACCACATCAGGACGTTTGGAGCCAGATGACCAGGCAGAGCGACCGCTGCCAGCTGCAGCACAACAACACAACAGCACATGAGGCCCGTCCAGTAATTGATGACATCATCAGCAGGTGACTGTAGTCCGTACCGGTGTTGGACAGGGTGAGGATGCTGGATGGGTGTCTGTCTCTGGGGGAGCTGAAGCCTGAGATCCAGCCTCCAAAGTCTCTGCGGATGTCCTGGACATCATAGTACCAGTGGACCGGCATGGACATGGAGTCGGCCGCACACATGGCCCACAAGGCCTCGCCCACCGACCGCCTCATCTGGACTCACCTGGATCTACCTGGATCTACCTGGATCTACGTGTAGCACAGAGACATGGGTTAGTGAGGAGCTAGCATCTACAGGCTAGGAGTGAGCATCTACAGGCTAGGAGCTAGCATCTGTACAAATGAACCGAGGCATCGAGGCGTGTCTCGAGTAAAAGTGGGCGTGTCAGATGAAGCTTCGCTTCGAGGCTTGGGTCGCTTCTGAAAAAGTCACGAGACCGATGACAAACGAGGCCTCGGTTTGTGCAGATCACGTGATTGGTTCGTTCAACGTATCGCTGTCCCATAAAAACGTTTCAGATCTCGAGCTCCACTGTGGGTGTTGTTGGCGTTTGTGGAGAGAGGAGTGAGAGCGAGTTGTAGTTAGTATTATTCAGTAAGTATTATTAGTTAGTATTATTCGGTGTGAAATAGCAGTAGCTGGAGGAGTAGGAGAAGTGTAGGAAGAGCAGCAGTTTAGATTATTTCCCAACTGCAGTGCTTTGATGTGAGATATTAGATATATTTTTCTTTTACATTGGTTTATGGGTTGTGTAAAATTATGGGTGTTTGTGTGTCAGTTTTACCATTTGTAAATGTAACTTCTGTATTTGGTGTCTGCACCTTCTGTCACCTTCTTCAGTCACATGGGAACTAGACACTGACGTGTATGTAAAGAAGCCACTGGGAGCCACAGTTCTACAGCAGGGCCTACAAAGCATGTGTTAGTTTCTGTGTTACCTGTTCTGAAAGACAACATGTGTAAGTGAAATATGTACAAAAGTTTTATTATTAATAAAATGAGCTGTAAACTATACACTGGTGTTGGGTAATGATTGATTCATGTGATGGTGCATATATAAATATATTTATATTTATATTGTGGTGACAGTGATTTTACAAGAAAACACTGTAAGAACATTCACATTCCTGCCAGTTCCATGTTTGTTGGTTGTATCACAAATACTCTCTCACAGATGGAGCAAGGAAGAAAGAGGAAGTCCTCACCCGTGTGGGAGCATTTTGAGTTGACTACTCATAATAAGGTTTTTATGTGTGAAAACTCATAATATATTGGATACCTGCCATATATTGAACTATCAGTCCTAATATGTATGATTTTATTAAAGGTGAGGTGTTCCAAGGAGCTGGAGAAATATTGTCCAAAAAAAAGAAACCACCTAAATCCCAGCTCTGTGGAAAAATTCTCTTATTTTTGAATAATATCAAATAAAATGCTGTCCCTGCTTTTGTTTTTCACTGGTACCACAAGCACAGTCACAAAGCAAAAAGTAGCACAAGCACATTTTATTTATGTCGCCCTCATTACAATTAAAAGTATCTAAACACTTTACAGAAATCCAGAACCTGACCTCAATCAAGCAGTCAAACTACAGATCTCAGATCTCTCCCCATTTGTTTCCACTTTCCTCTCTCTCTCTGCTGTCAGGAAAAACAGACACTATATTAAGTATATTACATGTTTATTGGCATTATCATTTAAACACAATTCAAAGCTTCACATAGCAAAGCCAGTGTGTCATTATAGGCACTCTGCCTGTTGTACTGTATTTGTCCACTTGATGGCGCAGTAGAGCAAAAGAAGCACCATGAAGCTTTGACCCATGAGTGAACCAACTGGATGGAAAGCCTCAGTGCTTCATGAAGCTTCATCTCGCCATCACTAGAAATTACCATCTAGAGGCCAAAAACTAGCTTGCAGAGGCAAGAAACTAGCCTCTAGAGGCTAGAAACTAGCATACAGAGACTAAGAACTAGCATGTAGAGGCTAATAACTAGCATTGTGAGATAAGGAACGAGCATTCCTACACCAGTAACTGCTCACTGGCATCTCTAGGCTAACAACTAGCATTAATAAGGGAATTTTTGGTGATTCTGGGTAACAACCTACTTTATTTTATTTTAGCTTTGTTATTTATGGTAACTCTGAATTTCTATCAATATATATTTCTATCAATAAATAAAAACAGTTTGTCAGGTTGAATGAAAGTGTCTTGCAGCAGCTAAATGACCTGAAATAGAAAAACAGCAAGTTACACGTCCTGTTAATCGATAAATACATGATTAATAAATAAATACAGTATGTTAAATATTAATGAATAAATACAGTAAATATTATTGAATAAATACAGCAAGTTACACGTCCTGTTAATCGATAAATACAGTAAGTTAAATATTAAAAACTAAATAAATACCGTAAGTATTAGTGAATGAATGAATAAATAATTATTAATAAATAAAAATAAATACAGTAAGTTAAATATTAATGAATAAATACAGCATATTAAAAACTAATGAATAAATACAGCAAATATGAAAAAATAAATACAGCAAGTTACACACCTTGTTAATAGATAAATATACAATATTAATAAATAAATAGAGCAAATTAAATATTAATACATAAATACAGTTAGTTATACATCCTGTTAAATAAATACAGCAAGTTATGTGTTAATAAATAAATACAATAAGTTAAATATAAAATAAATACAGTCAGTCAAATATTAATTAATTAATGCAGTCAGTTAATTATAAATAACTAACTAAATAAATACAGTGATTTAAATGTTAATAATTAAATAAATAAATACAGTAAGTCCAATATAAATGAGTAAATAAATAAGTAATAAGTTAGTAAACAAACAAATAAATAAATTAATTAATTAATTAGTTAATGGTCAATGTCCTGTTATTTTCCAGCTGATATTAATGAATAAACACAGTTAAATGTCCTATCAGCGGCCGATATGAGAGAATAAAGCCAGTAAGTCAAATATTAATTTAATAAAAACAGTACATAGTAAGGAATAAATACAGTAATTTAAACGTCCTGTTAGCTGTTTTTTTTTAAATAAACAGAGTTAAACGTCCTCACCTGTGTGCTTTCTGCTTCAGTTACACCAGTTTTAATAAATAACTACAGTAATTTCAACGTTAGCTATTTTTAAAGAACAAACAGAGTTAAACGTCCTCACCTGTGTGCTCTCTGCTTCAGTTACGCCAGTTTTAATAAATAAATACAGTAATTTAAAAGTACTGTTAGCTGTTTTTAAAGAATAAACAGAGTTAAACGTCCTTACCGGTCTGCTCTCTGCTCGCTCTGCTTCAGTTACGTCATTGCTGTTACGACATCGTTACAAAACGACAGGAAGTGCTAACGTTAGCATGACAGGCTAAATAACGGTTCCGGTTATACCAAGCGTGTGTTTCTGTGGACTGTCGGAGCTTCATTCATTCTGGTGGTGTATTTATTTTACGGTGTTGTGTTTATTTCACACTAAACCGGCGCTACGGAGGCCGAAGGAGCTCAATGCAGAAAGCGAAGTCTGTTGAAGTTATTGTTCTTGCCTCCCACAGTCTAAACTGTCAGGCAGCCCGCCTCTGTATAAAACGAGATTTATTTGAACACTCAAACCTTTATGGTGTTTTAATAAATTGAAAAGGGTCATGAAACTATCACAAAGATGAGAGACACAAAGGCTACCTTTAGTTTTTTAGTGTAAAATACGTTTATCTTCTTAAAGCCTGACAGACATTTGTCGGATGTAAAAATCCTACTGACACTACGGCGGCCGCTATGGACCATTGTGAAGCGAAGGATAAATCAGTTCAGAGCAGATTATGACTGTTAGCAGATAATTAGCTTCAACTAAACTGCCAATTACTGAATTGTGTTTTTAATCGTTGCTCCGCAGTCAATTCATGTCGGTAGAACCTGCTGTTTGCCGTTAGCTGTTAGCCGTTAGCTCGGAGCGGCTAGCTGTTAGCTCCACGGCTATTGAATGAATTAACACGGAGGCTACTCTAACTACCGGAGCTGCTTAGTGCTTCATTATCTCCCGTTAAAGTGCCTCTGGTACCACTGAACAGTCTGTCCGGTACCGGTACCGGTGACCTCCGGTGCTTCTGTTGTTAGCGCGGTGTTAAGCTAGCTGGATGCTAACGGTCAGTCTGGGATGGAAACGGCAGAGTTACCGGAGACACAAGTCGGTAAGAATCACTAACAGTTTACAGTTAACCGGTTAGATGTAATTAAAGTTAACATAACCAGTCAGAAAACAGGTTAAAGTTAACATAACCAGTCAGATAACAGGTTAAGGTTAACATAGCCAGCTAGATAACAGGTTAACGTTAACATAAACAGTCAGATAACAGGTTAAGGTTAGTTAAAGTTAGCATAACCAGTCGCATAACAGGTTAAAGTTAACATAACCAGTCACATAACAGGTTAAAGTTAACATAACCAGTAAGATAACAGGTTAAAGTTAAATTAAACAGTCAGATAACAGGTTAAAGTGAAAATAACCAGTCAGATAACAGGTTAAAGTTAACATACCCAGTCACATAACAGGTTAAAGTTATCATAATCAGCCAGATAACAGGTTAAAGTTATCATAACCAGTCAGATAACAGGTTAAAGTGATCATAACCAGCCAGATAACAGGTTAAAGTTATCATAACCAGCCAGATAACAGGTTAAAGTTATCATAACCAGCCAGATGACAGGTTAAAGTTAACATAACCAGCCAGATAACAGGTTAAAGTTAAAATAAACAGTCAGATGACAGGTTAAAGTTAACATAACCAGCCAGATAACAGGTTAAAGTTAAAATAAACAGTCAGATGACAGGTTAAAGTTAACATAACCAGTCAGATAACAGGTTAAAGTTAAAATAAACAGTCAGATAACAGGTTAAAGTTAACATAACCAGTCAGATAACAGGTTAAAGTTAACATAACCAGTCAGATGACAGGTTAAAGTTAACATAACCAGTCAGACAACAGGTTAAAGTTATCATAACCAGTCAGATGACAGGTTAAAGTTAACATAACCAGTCAGATAACAGGTTAAAGTTAAAATAAACAGTCAGATGACAGGTTAAAGTTCACATAACCAGTCAGATAACAGGTTAAAGTTAACATAACCAGTCAAATGACAGGTTAAAGTTAACATAATCAGTCAGATAACAGGTTAAAGTTAAAATAAACAGTCAGATAACAGGTTAAAGTTGACATAACCAGTCAGATAATAGACAGGGGGGAAAAAATTAAGCAAAAGCCAGATCAAACTACTGAATTTTTAGAAGAGTTTTGAATGTCGAAAGTGAGTCAGAGTTGCGGATGGGAGGTGGAAGTGAATTCCAGAGTTGGGGGGCAGCGGCTTCGAAGGCTTGGTCCCCCAAAGTCCGGTGCTTAGTACGGATGATGGGCATCAGGAGGTTTGAGTGTGCAGAGCGAAGGTGACGGGAGGGTCGGTGGTGTTGGAGGAGGTCAGAGAGGTAAGAAAGGGCCAGGTTATGGAGGGACTTGTACGTGAGGAGGAGAAGTTTGAAATGGATACGGTATGGAACCGGGAGCCAGTGAAGCTGTTTGAGGATGGGGGTGATGTGCTCCCTGGAGTGGGTGTGGGTAAGAAGGCGAGCAGCAGAATTCTGGATATATTGTAATTTTTGCAGTTGAGTGAAGGGAAGACCAAAGAGAAGGCTATTGCAGTAGTCAGGTCTGGAGATAATGAAGGCATGAATGAGTATTTCAGCAGTGGTGAGGGAGAGTGAGGGGCGGAGACGTGCAATGTTGCGGAGGTGAAAAGACGTTTTGGTGACGTGTTTGATATGTGATTGGAAGGAGAGGGTGGGGTCCATGATGACGCCGAGGTTGCATACAGAGGGGGAGGGGGTGACATGATGACCGTCAATTAGCAGTGTGAAATTCTGAGCAGAGGGGAGAAGAGATTTGGGTCCGATAAGAAGTTCTGTTTTGTTGGTGTTAAGTTTTAGAAAGTTGTCCATCCAGGTTTTCTTATCAGATAGGCAGTTGGTTATGGTGGAAAGGATGATGGGGGTGATGGATTTAGAGGAAACGTAAAGTTGGGTATCGTCGGCATAGCAGTGAAAGTTAAGTCCATGGTGGCGAATGATTTGACCGAGGAGGAGCATGTAAATTGTGAAGAGGAGGGGTCCAAGCACCAAACCTTGGGGATCGATAACAGGTTAAGGTTAAAGTTATCATAATCAGCCAGATAACAGGTTGAAGTTAACATAACCAGCCAGAAAACAGGATAGAGCTAGTTAAAGCCTGGATTTGTTGATCCTGTTAACAGAATAATTCTGGGTTTGTTGTTTTTGTTTTCAGAGCGTGCAAAGACGTTCTGGGCTGAGGAGGACGTGGACCAGGCGTTTGACGGGTTCTTTGTGTACGTGGACCACCTGAAGAGGGTTCTGAAGGCCCACACGGCCACAGACAAAGGTTTGGCTCTGTCTCCTTGCTGGTTTTAGCATTGTGTTTCCGTGGTGACACTGGTGTTGTTCTTCAGAGTATGTCCAGGCGCTGCGGCTGTTGGAGTGTCTGGAGGGTTCGTCCTCGACGTCTCCAGCAGATCAGGACTCCTCGGTGGTCCAGGTGGTCATCGGCTCAGGTAGGACCAGTCTGAAGGTGCAGCAGCCACGGGTGAGCCTCGGTTTCACTGTGTTCTCGTCTACAGATGAGCTGCTGCCGGCTCAGTTCTCCCACAACAGCCCCGCCTCTGATGGAACCCAAAGCTCTGCAGCGCCACCTGCCGGCCAGGACGAATTACTGCCACCTCTGCTGCCAGAACAGCTGCAGTACCAGCTGCACACCTGCTGCAAGGTGACTCACCTGGAACTGTTCTATCTGGAACTGTTCCCCTCTTCTAACCGGAACTGTTCTTCTCCTGCTCTAACTGGAACTCTTCTTCTTCTGTTCTACTGGAACTCTTCTTCTCCCGTTCTAACTGGAACTCTTCTTCTCCCGTTCTACCTGGAACTCTTCTTCTCCTGTTCTAACTGGAACTCTGCTTCTGTTCTACTGGAACTCTTCTTCTCCCGTTCTACCTGGAACTCTTCTTCTCCCGTTCTACCTGGAACTCTTCTTCTCCTGTTCTACTGGAACTCTTCTTGTCCTGTTCTAACTGGAACTCTTCTCCTGTTCTAACTGGAACTCTGCTTCTGTTCTACTGGAACTCTTCTTCTCCCGTTCTACCTGGAACTCCTCTTCTCCCGTTCTACCTGGAACTCTTCTTCTCCTGTTCTAACTGGAACTCTGCTTCTGTTCTACTGGAACTCTTCTTCTCCTGTTCTAACTGGAACTCTTCTTCTCCTGTTCTACTGGAACTCTTCTTCTCCTGTTCTACTGGAACTCTTCTCCCGTTCTAACTGGAACTCTGCTTCTGTTCTACTGGAATTCTTCTTCTCCTGTTCTACTGGAACTCTTCTTCTCCTGTTCTAACTGGAACTCTTCTTCTCCCGTTCTACCTGGAACTCTTCTTCTCCCGTTCTAACTGGAGTTCTTCTTCTCCCGTTCTAACTGGAGCTCTTCTTCTCCCGTTCTAACTGGAGCTCTTCTTCTCCCGTTCTAACTGGAGCTCTTCTTCTCCCGTTCTAACTGGAGCTCTTCTTCTCCCGTTCTAACTGGAGCTCTTCTTCTCCCGTTCTAACTGGAACTCTTCTCCCGTTCTAACTGGAACTCTTCTTCTCCCGTTCTAACTGGAACTCTTCTTCTCCCGTTCTAACTGGAACTCTTCCTCTCCTTTTCTAACTGGAACTCTTCCTCTCCTTTTCTAACTGGAACTCTTCCTCTCCTTTTCTAACTGGAACTCTTCTTCTCCTGTTCTAACTGGAACTCTTCTTCTGTTCTCCTGTTCTAACTGGAACTCTTCTTCTGTTCTCCTGTTCTAACTGGAACTCTTCTTCTGTTCTAACTGCAGCTCTTCTTGTCCTGTTCTAACTGGAACTCCTCTTCTCCTGTTCTCCTCCAGACCTGCCTTCCCAGTTTACCCAGCATGCCTCAGTCCACGCCTCCGTTCTGGGGTCAGAACCCACTGAAGGTTCCGCTGCTCTGTGGGTTTAAAAGGCTGAGTGCCGTTCCGCTATCATCGCCAGGAGGGGGCGGAGCCAGCGAGGACGAGGGCGACCAATGCGACTGGGACGTCATCTACAAAGCACCGTGTGGACAGAGCCTACGTAACTATGACGACGTGATGCGTTTCCTGCTGGCAACAGAGAGCTACGATGTCCTGCAGGTCAGCTGGAAATACTCTGTTACTGGGGAAAGGACTCGAGTACTCCCAGACCCCAGATTACATGTTTTTACTGACTTCATTTGACAAATGTTATTTATTACACATCAACTATTTAAGTTTTATATATATAGATATAGTGAATGTGTTTAATGATTTATTTCAGAAAAGATTTAAGAAATAGTTGAATTAATATATTGTAGTTTAGATGTTTGAATAAGAACCAGAATCCTTCGTTTTCTCGCTGCAGATGGACTTCTTCACCTTCAGCGCCGCCGTCCGATTGGACCCGCCCCCGATGGCGGGCCCTCGGCGCCCGGAGCAGGACCTGAGCCGGGGGGCGGAGCCGACGCCGGTGGAGCTCTGCGTCGGGGACGGTGGCGTCCGGCCGGCAGAGTTTAGGTACCGGAAGGACCGCTGGCCGCACGGTTGCTTCCTGAGCCGCGGCCCGGCGCTGTTCCATGACTGCTGCGACTGTCTAGACGGCTGCAACGATGCAAGCAGCTGCGCCTGCATCGCCATGACCACCGGGGGGCGCCACTACAACCACCACAGGCTGCTGGAACCAGTGCTGTCAGGGTGAGGAAGAATGAGTAAAGGTTGTTGATGATGATGAAGGTGGTGGTGATGATGATGATGAAGGTGATGATGATGATGATGATGAAGGTGATGATGAAGGTAATAGTGATGATGATGAAGGTGATGATGATGATGGTGATGGTGATGAACGTGATGATGATGATGATGAAGGTGGTGGTGATGATGAAGATGACGATGTTGATGAGGATGAAGGTGATGGTGATGATGAGGATGATGTTAAGGATGGTGATGGTGGTGATGAAGGTGATGATGATGATGAAGGTGGTGATGATGGTGGTGATGATGAAGGTGATGATGAAGGTGGTGGTGATGATGAAGATGACGATGATGATGATGAAGGTGATGGTGATGATGAGGATGATGCTAAGGATGATGAAGGTGATGATGAGGATGGTTCCATCAGTGTGTGAATGGGTGAATGTGACATCCTGTAAAGCGCTTTATAAATACAGACCATGTACCATGATGGTGATGATTTTGGTGATGATGATGATGGTGGTGATGGTGTTTCCATGGTAACCCTCCCTGTCTCCAGGCTCTATGAATGCGGTCCGTGGTGTGGCTGTGACCGGTCTCGTTGTCAGAACCGGCTGGTCCAGCGAGGGGTCCGGGTTCGGCTGCAGGTCTTCCAGACTCCGGACCGTGGTTGGGGTGTCCGTTGCCGTGACGACCTGGACCGCGGCACCTTCGTGTGCGTCTACGCCGGCGTGGTGCTGCAGCGAGTCCCCACTCCCACCGAGCCGCCGCCGCCCAAGCTGACCCGGGCCGACCTGCCATCGGACGACGAGGTGGAGGTGGTGACAGAGTGGCTGGCCCCGCCGGTGTTGGAGGGGCGGAGCAACCTGCTGGAGACCCCGCCCCCGCCCACCTCACTGCCGCTGCATGTCCCCGTCATCCAGAGACATGCTGATGCCGCCGCCGTGCCTCAGGACCGGGACAAGGTGTGTCTGAGTCTGTCTGACCAATCAGCAGCATGCAGGCCCTGCAGCAGCCAATCAGAGCAGACCAACAGAATGACTTCTTTTTGGAACATATCTTTACTTTTTATATGTTTCACATTTTAAGTTTCTTTATTTTGTCGACTTTTCCTAAAAATAATTATTTGTTCTGGTAGAAAACTTTGTTTACTCATTGAGTTTTACTTTTAGTTTTATTTGTAGTTTTACTGGTGGTTTAGTTTGTAATTTTACTGGTGGTTTAGTTTGTAGTTTTACTGGTGGTTTAGTTTGTAGTTTTACTGGTGGTTTAGTTTGTAGTTTTACTGGTGGTTTTGTTTGTAGTTTTACTGGTGGTTTTGTTTGTAGTTTTACTGGTGGTTTAGTTTGTAGTTTTACTGGTGGTTTAGTTTGTAGTTTTACTGGTGGTTTAGTTTGTAGTTTTACTGGTAGTTTTACTGGTGGTTTTGTTTGTAGTTTTACTGGTAGTTTTACTGGTGGTTTAGTTTGTAGTTTTACTGGTGGTTTAGTTTGTAGTTTTACTGGTAGTTTTACTGGTGGTTTAGTTTGTAGTTTTACTGGTGGTTTAGTTTGTAGTTTTACTGGTAGTTTTACTGGTGGTTTTGTTTGTAGTTTTACTGGTAGTTTTACTGGTGGTTTAGTTTGTAGTTTTACTGGTGGTTTAGTTTGTAGTTTTACTGGTAGTTTTACTGGTGGTTTAGTTTGTAGTTTTACTGGTGGTTTTGTTTGTAGTTTTACTGGTAGTTTTACTGGTGGTTTAGTTTGTAGTTTTACTGGTGGTTTTGTTTGTAGTTTTACTGGTAGTTTTACTGGTGGTTTTGTTTGTAGTTTTACTGGTAGTTTTACTGGTGGTTTTGTTTGTAGTTTTACTGGTAGTTTTACTGGTGGTTTAGTTTGTAGTTTTACTGGTGGTTTAGTTTGTAGTTTTACTGGTGGTTTAGTTTGTAGTTTTACTGGTGGTTTAGTTTGTAGTTTTACTGGTGGTTTAGTTTGTAGTTTTACTGGTGGTTTAGTTTGTACTTTTACTGGTGGTTTAGTTTGTACTTTTACTGGTGGTTTAGTTTGTACTTTTATTGGTGGTTTAGTTTGTAGTTTTACTGGTGGTTTAGTTTGTAGTTTTACTGGTGGTTTAGTTTGTAGTTTTACTGGTGGTTTAGTTTGTAGTTTTACTGGTGGTTTAGTTTGTAGTTTTATTGGTGGTTTAGTTTGTAGTTTTACTGGTGGTTTAGTTTGTAGTTTTACTGGTCATTTTGTTTGTAGTTTTACTGGTGGTTTAGTTTGTAGTTTTACTGGTGGTTTAGTTTGTAGTTTTACTGGTGGTTTAGTTTGTAGTTTTACTGGTGGTTTAGTTTGTACTTTTACTGGTGGTTTAGTTTGTAGTTTTACTGGTGGTTTAGTTTGTAGTTTTACTGGTGGTTTAGTTTGTAGTTTTACTGGTGGTTTAGTTTGTAGTTTTACTGGTGGTTTGGTTTGTAGTTTTACTGGTGGTTTAGTTTGTAGTTTTACTGGTGGTTTAGTTTGTAGTTTTACTGGTGGTTTAGTTTGTACTTTTACTGGTGGTTTAGTTTGTAGTTTTACTGGTGGTTTAGTTTGTAGTTTTATTGGTGGTTTAGTTTGTAGTTTTACTGGTGGTTTAGTTTGTAGTTTTACTGGTCATTTTGTTTGTAGTTTTACTGGTGGTTTAGTTTGTAGTTTTACTGGTGGTTTAGTTTGTAGTTTTACTGGTGGTTTAGTTTGTAGTTTTACTGGTAGTTTAGTTTGTAGTTTAACTGGTGCTTTTGTTTGTAGTTTTACTGGTGGTTTAGTTTGTAGTTTTACTGGTGGTTTAGTTTGTAGTTTTGCTGCTGGTTTAGTTTGTAGTTTACTGGTGGTTTAGTTTGTAGTTTTACTGGTGGTTTAGTTTGTAGTTTTACTGGTCGTTTTGTTTGTAGTTTTACTGGTGGTTTAGCTTGTAGTTTTACTGGTGGTTTTGTTTGTAGTTTTACTGGTGGTTTAGTTTGTAGTTTTACTGGTGGTTTAGTTTGTAGTTTTACTGGTGGTTTTGTTTGTAGTTTTACTGGTGGTTTAGTTTGTAGTTTTACTGGTAGTTTTGTTTGTAGTTTAACTGGTGCTTTTGTTTGTAGTTTTACTGGTGGTTTAGTTTGTAGTTTTACTGGTGGTTTAGTTTGTAGTTTTACTGCTGGTTTTGTTTGTAGTTTTACTGGTGGTTTTGTTTGTAGTTTTACTGGTGGTTTAGTTTGTAGTTTTACTGGTTTAGTTTGTAGTTTTACTGGTAGTTTTGTTTGTAGTTTAACTGGTGCTTTTGTTTGTAGTTTTACTGGTGGTTTAGTTTGTAGTTTTACTGGTGGTTTAGTTTGTAGTTTTACTGCTGGTTTTGTTTGTAGTTTTACTGCTGGTTTTGTTTGTAGTTTTACTGGTGGTTTTGTTTGTAGTTTTACTGGTGGTTTTACTGGTGGTTTAGTTTGTAGTTTTACTGGTGGTTTAGTTTGTAGTTTTACTGGTAGTTTTACTGGTGGTTTAGTTTGTAGTTTTACTGGTGGTTTTGTTTGTAGTTTTACTGGTGGTTTAGTTTGTAGTTTTACTGGTGGTTTAGTTTGTAGTTTTACTGGTGGTTTTGTTTGTAGTTTTACTGGTGGTTTAGTTTGTAGTTTTACTGGTGGTTTAGTTTGTAGTTTACTGGTGGTTTTGTTTGTAGTTTTACTGGTGGTTTTGTTTGTAGTTTTACTGGTGGTTTTGTTTGTAGTTTTACTGGTGGTTTAGTTTGTAGTTTTACTGGTAGTTTTACTGGTGGTTTAGTTTGTAGTTTTACTGGTGGTTTTGTTTGTAGTTTTACTGGTGGTTTAGTTTGTAGTTTTACTGGTGGTTTCGTTTGTAGTTTTACTGGTGGTTTTACTGGTGGTTTAGTTTGTAGTTTAACTGGTGCTTTTGTTTGTAGTTTTACTGGTAGTTTTACTGGTGGTTTAGTTTGTAGTTTTACTGGTGGTTTAGTTTGTAGTTTTACTGGTAGTTTTGTTTGTAGTTTAACTGGTGCTTTTGTTTGTAGTTTTACTGGTGGTTTAGTTTGTAGTTTTACTGGTGGTTTAGTTTGTAGTTTTACTGCTGGTTTTGTTTGTAGTTTTACTGGTGGTTTAGTTTGTAGTTTTACTGGTAGTTTTGTTTGTAGTTTAACTGGTGCTTTTGTTTGTAGTTTTACTGGTGGTTTAGTTTGTAGTTTTACTGGTGGTTTAGTTTGTAGTTTTACTGGTGGTTTAGTTTGTAGTTTTACTGGTGGTTTAGTTTGTAGTTTTACTGGTGGTTTTGTTTGTAGTTTTACTGGTGGTTTAGTTGTAGTTTTACTGGTGGTTTAGTTTGTAGTTTTACTGGTGGTTTAGTTTGTAGTTTTACTGGTGGTTTTGTTTGTAGTTTTACTGGTGGTTTTGTTTGTAGTTTTACTGGTGGTTTAGTTTGTAGTTTTAACTGGTGGTTTTGTTTGTAGTTTTACTGGTGGTTTTACTGGTGGTTTAGTTTGTAGTTTTACTGGTGGTTTTGTTTGTAGTTTTACTGGTAGTTTTACTGGTGGTTTAGTTTGTAGTTTTACTGGTGGTTTTTGTTTGTAGTTTTACTGGTGGTTTAGTTTGTAGTTTTACTGGTGGTTTAGTTTGTAGTTTTACTGGTGGTTTAGTTTGTAGTTTTACTGCTGGTTTTGTTTGTAGTTTTACTGGTGGTTTAGTTTGTAGTTTTACTGGTGGTTTAGTTTGTAGTTTTACTGGTGGTTTAGTTTGTAGTTTTACTGGTGGTTTGTTTGTAGTTTTACTGGTGGTTTAGTTTGTAGTTTTACTGCTGGTTTTGTTTGTAGTTTTACTGGTGGTTTCGTTTGTAGTTTTACTGGTGGTTTAGTTTGTCGTTTTACTGGTGGTTTTGTTTGTAGTTTTACTGGTAGTTTTACTGGTGGTTTAGTTTGTAGTTTTACTGGTGGTTTAGTTTGTAGTTTTACTGGTGGTTTAGTTTGTAGTTTTACTGGTGGTTTAGTTGGTAGTTTTTACTGGTGGTTTAGTTTGTAGTTTTACTGGTGGTTTCGTTTGTAGTTTTACTGGTGGTTTAGTTTGTCGTTTTACTGGTGGTTTTGTTTGTAGTTTTACTGGTAGTTTTACTGGTGGTTTAGTTTGTAGTTTTACTGGTGGTTTAGTTTGTAGTTTTACTGGTGGTTTAGTTTGTAGTTTTACTGGTGGTTTTGTTTGTAGTTTTACTGGTAGTTTTGTTTGTAGTTTTACTGGTGGTTTAGTTTGTAGTTTTACTGGTGGTTTAGTTTGTAGTTTTACTGGTGGTTTAGTTTGTAGTTTTACTGGTGGTTTAGTTTGTAGTTTTACTGGTGGTTTTGTTTGTAGTTTTACTGGTAGTTTTACTGGTGGTTTAGTTTGTAGTTTTACTGGTGGTTTAGTTTGTAGTTTTACTGGTGGTTTAGTTTGTAGTTTTACTGGTGGTTTAGTTTGTAGTTTTACTGCTGGTTTTGTTTGTAGTTTTACTGCTGGTTTTGTTTGTAGTTTTACTGGTGGTTTTGTTTGTAGTTTTACTGGTGGTTTAGTTTGTAGTTTTACTGGTTTAGTTTGTAGTTTTACTGGTAGTTTTGTTTGTAGTTTAACTGGTGCTTTTGTTTGTAGTTTTACTGGTGGTTTAGTTTGTAGTTTTACTGGTGGTTTAGTTTGTAGTTTTACTGCTGGTTTTGTTTGTAGTTTTACTGCTGGTTTTGTTTGTAGTTTTACTGGTGGTTTTGTTTGTAGTTTTACTGGTGGTTTTACTGGTGGTTTAGTTTGTAGTTTTACTGGTGGTTTAGTTTGTAGTTTTACTGGTAGTTTTACTGGTGGTTTAGTTTGTAGTTTTACTGGTGGTTTTGTTTGTAGTTTTACTGGTGGTTTAGTTTGTAGTTTTACTGGTGGTTTTGTTTGTAGTTTTACTGGTGGTTTAGTTTGTAGTTTTACTGGTGGTTTAGTTTGTAGTTTTACTGGTGGTTTTGTTTGTAGTTTTACTGGTGGTTTTGTTTGTAGTTTTACTGGTGGTTTTGTTTGTAGTTTTACTGGTGGTTTAGTTTGTAGTTTTACTGGTAGTTTTACTGGTGGTTTAGTTTGTAGTTTTACTGGTGGTTTTGTTTGTAGTTTTACTGGTGGTTTAGTTTGTAGTTTTACTGGTGGTTTTGTTTGTAGTTTTACTGGTGGTTTAGTTTGTAGTTTTACTGGTTTAGTTTGTAGTTTTACTGGTAGTTTTGTTTGTAGTTTAACTGGTGCTTTTGTTTGTAGTTTTACTGGTGGTTTAGTTTGTAGTTTTACTGGTGGTTTAGTTTGTAGTTTTACTGCTGGTTTTGTTTGTAGTTTTACTGCTGGTTTTGTTTGTAGTTTTACTGGTGGTTTCGTTTGTAGTTTTACTGGTGGTTTTACTGGTGGTTTAGTTTGTAGTTTTACTGGTGGTCTCGTTTGTAGTTTTACTGGTGGTTTTACTGGTGGTTTAGTTTGTAGTTTTACTGGTGGTTTTGTTTGTAGTTTTACTGGTGGTTTCGTTTGTAGTTTTACTGGTGGTTTTGTTTGTAGTTTTACTGGTAGTTTTACTGGTGGTTTAGTTTGTAGTTTTACTGGTGGTTTAGTTTGTAGTTTTACTGGTGGTTTAGTTTGTAGTTTTACTGGTAGTTTTGTTTGTAGTTTTACTGGTGGTTTAGTTTGTAGTTTTACTGGTGGTTTTGTTTGTAGTTTTACTGGTGGTTTAGTTTGTAGTTTTACTGGTAGTTTTACTGGTGGTTTAGTTTGTAGTTTTACTGGTGGTTTAGTTTGTAGTTTTACTGGTAGTTTTGTTTGTAGTTTAACTGGTGCTTTTGTTTGTAGTTTTACTGGTAGTTTTACTGGTGGTTTAGTTTGTAGTTTTACTGGTGGTTTAGTTTGTAGTTTTACTGGTAGTTTTGTTTGTAGTTTAACTGGTGCTTTTGTTTGTAGTTTTACTGGTGGTTTAGTTTGTAGTTTTACTGGTGGTTTTGTTTGTAGTTTTACTGGTGGTTTAGTTTGTAGTTTTACTGGTGGTTTTGTTTGTAGTTTTACTGGTGGTTTAGTTTGTAGTTTTACTGGTGGTTTAGTTTGTAGTTTTTCTGGTGGTTTAGTTTGTAGTTTTTCTGGTGGTTTAGTTTGTAGTTTTACTGGTGGTTTTGTTTGTAGTTTTACTGGTGGTTTAGTTTGTAGTTTTACTGGTAGTTTTGTTTGTAGTTTAACTGGTGCTTTTGTTTGTAGTTTTACTGGTGGTTTAGTTTGTAGTTTTACTGGTGGTTTAGTTTGTAGTTTTACTGCTGGTTTTGTTTGTAGTTTTACTGGTGGTTTTGTTTGTAGTTTTACTGGTGGTTTTGTTTGTAGTTTTACTGGTGGTTTAGTTTGTAGTTTTACTGGTAGTTTTGTTTGTAGTTTAACTGGTGCTTTTGTTTGTAGTTTTACTGGTGGTTTAGTTTGTAGTTTTACTGGTGGTTTAGTTTGTAGTTTTACTGGTGGTTTAGTTTGTAGTTTTACTGGTGGTTTTGTTTGTAGTTTTACTGGTCGTTTTGTTTGTAGTTTTACTGGTGGTTTAGTTTGTAGTTTTACTGGTGGTTTTGTTTGTAGTTTTACTGGTGGTTTAGTTTGTAGTTTTACTGGTGGTTTTGTTTGTAGTTTTACTGGTGGTTTTACTGGTGGTTTAGTTTGTAGTTTTACTGGTGGTTTTGTTTGTAGTTTTACTGGTAGTTTTACTGGTGGTTTAGTTTGTAGTTTTACTGGTGGTTTTGTTTGTAGTTTTACTGGTGGTTTAGTTTGTAGTTTTACTGGTGGTTTAGTTTGTAGTTTTACTGCTGGTTTTGTTTGTAGTTTTACTGGTGGTTTAGTTTGTAGTTTTACTGGTGGTTTAGTTTGTAGTTTTACTGGTGGTTTAGTTTGTAGTTTTACTGGTGGTTTAGTTTGTAGTTTTACTGGTGGTTTAGTTTGTAGTTTTACTGGTGGTTTCGTTTGTAGTTTTACTGGTGGTTTAGTTTGTCGTTTTACTGGTGGTTTTGTTTGTAGTTTTACTGGTAGTTTTACTGGTGGTTTAGTTTGTAGTTTTACTGGTGGTTTAGTTTGTAGTTTTACTGGTGGTTTAGTTTGTAGTTTTACTGGTGGTTTAGTTTGTAGTTTTACTGGTAGTTTTGTTTGTAGTTTTACTGGTAGTTTTGTTTGTAGTTTTACTGGTGGTTTAGTTTGTAGTTTTACTGGTAGTTTTGTTTGTAGTTTTACTGGTGGTTTTGTTTGTAGTTTTACTGGTGGTTTAGTTTGTAGTTTTACTGGTGGTTTAGTTTGTAGTTTTACTGGTGGTTTAGTTTGTAGTTTTACTGGTGGTTTAGTTTGTAGTTTTACTGGTGGTTTCGTTTGTAGTTTTACTGGTGGTTTAGTTTGTCGTTTTACTGGTGGTTTTGTTTGTAGTTTTACTGGTAGTTTTACTGGTGGTTTAGTTTGTAGTTTTACTGGTGGTTTAGTTTGTAGTTTTACTGGTGGTTTAGTTTGTAGTTTTACTGGTGGTTTAGTTTGTAGTTTTACTGGTAGTTTTGTTTGTAGTTTTACTGGTAGTTTTGTTTGTAGTTTTACTGGTGGTTTAGTTTGTAGTTTTACTGGTAGTTTTGTTTGTAGTTTTACTGGTGGTTTTGTTTGTAGTTTTACTGGTGGTTTAGTTTGTAGTTTTACTGGTGGTTTAGTTTGTAGTTTTACTGGTGGTTTTGTTTGTAGTTTTACTGGTGGTTTTGTTTGTAGTTTTACTGGTGGTTTTGTTTGTAGTTTTACTGGTAGTTTTGTTTGTAGTTTTACTGGTGGTTTTACTGGTAGTTTAGTTTGTAGTTTTACTGGTGGTTTTGTTTGTAGTTTTACTGGTGGTTTCGTTTGTAGTTTTACTGGTGGTTTTGTTTGTAGTTTTACTGATGGTTTTGTTTGTAGTTTTACTGGTGGTTTAGTTTGTAGTTTTACTGGTGGTTTAGTTTGTAGTTTTACTGGTAGTTTTGTTTGTAGTTTTACTGGTAGTTTTGTTTGTAGTTTTACTGGTGGTTTAGTTTGTAGTTTTACTGGTGGTCTAGTTTGTAGTTTTTCTTGTAGTCCTCTTCCTGGTTTCTGGTTCGTGGTCCTGACTCCAGGCTACTGTTTTTTTTGTCGTCAGTTTCAGATGGTTTTGGTGGGAGGAGCCGAGCCGACGCCTCCTTCAGCAGGTAAACAAACAAACAGAAAGACTTGTTGTTAATTTTATCCACATTAATTCTGGTTTTCATTCAGTTAAAGACGAGAGTGACGATAAACAGCCGTGATTGGTTCCTGTGTGTCAGGTGACCAGAACCAGAAGGTTTCCATGACAACGTTGCTGCAGGTCAGAACGACAACGAACATCCAGAAAGACTTAAAGAGGACGATGGACGACGTGTGTCTGATCGACGCCAGCAGGGAGGGCAACGTGGGCCGCTTCATCAACGTGAGACCATAAACAAACAACATAAATAAACAACAACAAACAACACTAATGATGGCAGCAGGGAGGGCAACGTGGGCCGCTTCATCAACGTGAGACCATATACAGCATTAACAAAACAAACCGCAGCATAAACAACATAAACTACATAAACAAAACAAACGGCAACATAAACAACCAACAACAACGAACAAAACAAACAAACTAAAACAACAACATGAACAAAACAAACAGCAACAAACAAGACGAATAAAACAGTCGTGACGCCATGTGTAGTTTATTGTCGTTTTATTTTGATTATCAACGTGAGCAATATAAACAAGAACCCAGACACATGGATCTCTAATCCTGGTTGAACCTGAATTCTTTCTTCCTGTTATTTTATCCTGTTTATCCTGTCGTGATGTCACTCACCTGTCTGACCATATTTGGATGTTTGGCTCCGCCCACAGCACAGCTGCCAGCCCAACCTGTTCGTGCAGAACGTCTTCACGGATTCCCATGACCCCTCCTTCCCTGTCGTGGCGTTCTTCACCAGCAGGTGAGCAGGAGGTGGAGCCATCTTCAGGTGATCTCTGGTTCACCTGTTCAGTAATAAATGTGTCTATCAGGGTGGAGGCGGAGCTATCTTCAGGTGATCTCTGCTGCTGGTTTACCCGTTTATCTCTGTCTATCAGGGCGGTGGTGGCCGGCACTGAGCTCACCTGGGACTACGGCTCCGACTCGCCCGCCTCGTCGCCGTGGCAACAGGAAGCGGTTTGTCTGTGCGGCGCTGACGGCTGCAGACAGAGGTTCACCATCCAGGAGAAGCTGTGTGACGTCTGCGACGCTCAGACGGAGGCTCAGTGAGATTTATATCCAGACCACTGATTTATTAGCAAACTTTGTAATAAACAGTAAAATCAGACGAGTTCAGTGCTTTTATTTTGAAAGGCTGTCAGGATGTTTGTTCCTCCTTTAACAGAACCGAGTGTTTAAACTGTTTTCAGCAAGAATAACCCTTTAAACTACAATCAACTTTTATATTATGCTAAATAAACCTTTAAATTATGTAAAATAAACCTTTATATTATAATAAACCTTTAAACTGTAATAAATAAACCTTTATTTTATACACTCAGAAAACTGAAACAGTAATATACTCAGTTTATTTGGTGAAGCATTTTTACACTTCAAAAATCTAGCAAATTTTAAAGCTGTGAAATCGATTCCATATAATCAGGGAGTTTGAATTGAGGCAGCTGTGTACGACCACATGGAGCAGCATCACTTCTAAAATGAAGTATGTAAACTAAAAGCCTCCGTTAATGTAGCAGCATCCATACGTCTAAACCACACTGAGTAAATACAACTGGAAAGCTCAGCGCATGGGACTGAAGATTCGGCTTTTATTTCACCAAACTAACAGTTTTATTAACTAAATGTACCACAGTACACTAACACAACACACTTCAGCTGTTTACATGAAACTCAACACAAACATCGTTAGCTTAATGCTACGTTAGCTTTAATCAGACTGAGCAGCTAGCTCGGTTAGCATCGCTAACATTAAAGCTAATATTTACTGGATGCTAACTCTCTTCCCTGGTCAGCACACACATAAATAAACTCCACCAACATCTGGAGTGCATGGTACACATTATATCTGACACTACAGCTTCATATAAAGTAACAGCAGCACCGATAAGAAAATAAACGCTTACCGACCAATCAGAGTCAATAATATGTGTCTGCAGCCGGATGCTGTACGAATACGACCCGCACGAATAATCCCCGCATGAATACGGCCCTACACTTCCGGTAAGTTTAGAGCACTTTCTAAAGAGAGCGCCACTTACCGAAAGCAGCACGAATACGCCCGCACGAATAGACCTTTTCGCAGTGACGTCAGAGTCGGGGACACGTGACCATACCTTCCTTAGCAACGCACGCCGCCATTTTAAGAGGGGGCAACAAAGTCATTAGCAACCATGATTTGACCGCCGAAACCACGCGGTTTTGACCCGGAGAAAAACGTCTGGTGATTATTTCGGAAATCTTGAGCCAAAAGCCAAGCTACGGTATAAAGAAAAAATAGAACTGGTTGGTTTGCAGTCATGTCCGTACCAAATTCCTCTGGTTTCATGGGAAAATGACCCTACCACGTGTCCAGATCTTCATTGGCACTCCATTTACGAGTACCTTATCAACAGCCCAGGCATCCACACAATGGAGAAGATGAAGACTTATAAAAGCCTGGACTCATACGTTTTCTTTGAGGTATGCTTATATTTATATGTTTTTGTGCATACAGGTCAATGTCAGAATGATAAATGCTTTGTAAGATACGGCTACACCAGCTCCGCTATGCTAAGCTAATGTTAAGCTAACGGGGTGAGCCATTACACCTTTTAATTTCAAGTGGAAGTCGTGTATGTATATTAGTTAGATGTGCATTATCAAAACTAAGAGTCAGATACCTGTAAATGAGCTCTACCCACCCGAGGCCCAAGGGTATGAGGTGCTAACAATAATGAGGACAATGCTGCTGATTACAGCAAAGTAGTTAGCAGAACGAAAGGGAGGAGAGAAGGGAGACTTGTTTGTTCAGTATTGAGTTTAGGAGTGTTTAACAATAGCAGTGTGAGTAGAAAGAGCCCTGACTTTTTGTGGGAAGCACAGCTAGCACTAGCCTAAGCTAAGTAGCTAGCCCTCAACATTTCAGATAATTATAGACATCATAAGCTGCAGTCAATTCCAGCCACTTTCAGTACAAAAAAATCGGTAATATTCTATTTGTAAATAAAAATATGACGAGAAATACAGGGAATATTGGACGGGCATCGCGAGGTGCATTTCCTTGAAAACGACTGATTCGTGGATTATATACCGACTTCAAGACATGTTTTGGACAAAATATGTTACTGGCTTGTTTCGTCTGGATGTCCAAGGTTGGATTATGGCCGTTTTTTGTGGAATATTTTCATCTGTGTGTAATAATGAACCCGGAAATGTGAGTCGCGCTGTGTAGTTGAAGCCGTGTACAGAGAACGGATGGATGGATATTCGTTGTTTGTCGGACAAATGTGGTTATATTACCCGCTGTGGTAATCACATCTGAAAGTGGTTTATACCGGCGGATTCATGAGAATCTAAGCTTTCCATTGGCGTATAGTGTTTGTATAATCGTGTTTGCAGTTTCAGACATTTAGCAAATTGCTTATGCAGATCTCAAAGTGTACCGCGGGCGGGACACTGAAGTGCAACTGAAGCGCAACGGGTTAAGCTTATTAATTAATAATTTCAGAAAATCAGTTAAGGGTTAATAATTTCATGAAACACAACATACCATTGACGAAATGCTGACTGCAAACATAGGACCATTTTGACTGTGGGCTCCATGTGGTTCCATCATTGTTAATCCGCTTCAATGCTTTGAGCCATAAAGTCCTTTTCTGGCCCTTTCCAGTCGGAATTCTGAAAAAGGAAATGTTCTTGTTGCTCCATGAGTGAGAACTACAGCCAAAAACAGCGCAGGTTTTGGGCATATCTGCTTTTGGTCGTTAAAATCGGGTGGGAAAAGTGGGAAAGTACTGGTCGTCAAGGCAAAGCATACCCCTCTTAAAATGGCGGAATCGCGTTGCTCGGGGCAGTGACCGGCGGTGACATTCGATGATGACGTTTCGGAAAAAGGTCTATACGGCCCTACCGCAATTTACGTTTTACATTGGCGATTTCATTCAGAATATACTTACAACACAAAAGGATTATTCAAGGAGAATTCCCCACGAATACGACCCGCACGAATAATCCCCGCATGAATACGGCCCTTTGAACGGGGAATTCTCCTTGAATAATCCTTTTGTGTTGTAAGTATATTTTGAGTGAAATCACTAATTTAAAATGTAAATTGCGGTAGGGCCGTATTCGTGTGGGCGTATTCATGCAGCCTCCGGTAAGTGGCGCTCTCTTTAAAAAGTGCTCTAAACTTACCGGAAGTGTAGGGCCGTATTCATGCAGGCCGTATTCATGCAGGCCGTATTCATGCAGGTCGTATTCATGCAGGTCGTATTCGTGCAGCATCCGGCTGCAGACATACACTTCTCATCAGAGTCCTTTCAGTGTCTGCTGGTAGAATCAGTCGAAGGTAGAAAACTGGTTAAAACAAGCCAACAGGCAGAAAAACTGTTTGTGGAAAAGGTTCTGCTGCTCCACCGATAAATAAACCAACAGTTATTATATCAGAATTAAATAAAAACAGGAGAACAGAGTCTCTGCTGCCTCCTCCATAGGACCTGTCAATCATTCCATTCTTTGCTGAGATAATCCATCCCACCTCACAGGTGTGCCATATCAAGATGCTGATTAGACACCATGATTAGTGCACAGGTGAGCCTTAGACTGCCCACAATAAAAGGAGACTCTGAAAGGTGCAGTTTGGTTTTATGGGGGGGTCCATTCCTCTTCAATATCTGTGTGAAGTTGCTGGATATTGGGGGGAACTGGTCCACGCTGTCGTATACGCCGATCCAGAGCATCCCAGACATGCTCAATGGGTGACATGTCCGGTGAGTCTGCTGGCCATGCAAGAACTGGGACGTTTTCAGCTTCCAACAGTTGTGTACAGATCCTGCGACATGGGGCCGTGCATTATCCTGCTGCGTTATCCGGCTTCCTGGCTTTCCCGTATGAAGCGCTGTAAACTCTATTTTAAGGTGCAGACAGCACAACTGAGCCTTTCTGAAGAGCAGCTGGCGTGACAGTGTTTCAGTCAGGAGCTTTCTAACTGAGCGAGCCAACCTGAAGAAAGCGTGGAGAGACGATGCCGAGGTGTGGGAAGAATTTTTTGAAGAAAGACCAAATGAATGTGTTTTAGAAATGTTTTATATGTAGACTTGTGATGACACAGTACGTCTGTTCCTCTGATTTTATTTTTTTTATTCAGAATGTAAGAATCTATTTTTATAATGCCCTCTGAGCAGACAAAGCTTTGGGCCCCCCCTCAGATCTCTGGCGCCCCCTGGGGAGGCGTGGAGCTCAGGTTGGGAACCAGTGTGCACGTGAATGTTATGCTGTCATCAATGGTGCTTTGTGACATTTGTGAAGCTGTTGGTTTATCTGACAGCTCGTTGAATGATGCTTTTCCTCAAACGCATCGCCCAGAGACCCCCTAAGGGACCAAACCCTCCGATCACATCAGGATAAAGCTCTAAAATGCTTCTGGGTTGAAGACGTCCAGCAGCCGCTTTGATGTCCTGCTGTCAGTGTGTCTGTAAATGAACAGGAGCCCCTACAAGCTCAGTAATGTTGTGTACTCATGGGAACATGCCGAGTCCTTTAGTGCTTCCCTAATGAACGGTAATGATCTGAACTGTGTTTCTCTGTCTGGAAATGAGTTCTGGACTTTTTCAGTTCTGCTGCCCCTTAAGCTTCACGGGCCCGTATTCGGGCCGAAAATGGCCGGCTGAAGTTTAACGGCAAAAGCATTTTTAGCTTTAAACGGGACGATAGAAACACTATACATCCATGGAAAGCTTAGAGTCTCATGAATCCGCCGGTATAAACCACTTTCAGATGTGATTACCACAGCGGGTAATATAAACACATTTCTAAAACAAACAACAAAAGTTTAAAGGGACACATGAAGGGCATAACTTACGTTTTGATGGTCTTTTACCGGTCAACGATGAAAATAATCCACAAAAACCGGCCATAATCCAAGAGTAGTCATCCAGACAATACTAGCAAGTATCATATTTTGTCCAAAACATGTCTAGAAATAAGTTAATAATCCACAAATAGCTCGGCTCCGTGCACGTCCACGTGGCGCATGGTGGCGCTGCGCGTTCCATAATTCACTGCATTTTTATCCATAATTTTATGAAGCTTTCTGTAATCCACACGATCTCGGTCAGAAAATGGCGACTGAAGCCTCTGCTTTCGATCCCAACCGCATTTCAACCAATCAAGTGACTCATCGCTGCCTCCGAAGCCTAAACAGCCAGCCGTTGCCCAGACCGATGGATCCATAGATATATACAAACACTAGATGGCTCGTGAGCGCTGTCAGCCTATGGGGAGCGACGTCGCCACATGGCGGCCATCTTGGGACAGGGCTGCTCGATCACTCATAACATTAAAGTCAATGGAGCATGGATTTTAAAATCACTGTAGATTGCTCAATTTTCAACCGATTTTACAACAGCTTGGTTTGTTATAAACGTCAGAGATGTACTTCTTTTACTGCTTACATAAGAATAATTAAAACCATTGAATTCATATAATAATGAACACAGATATCAGCTTTTTTCAGCATAAATGGATGTAAATGTAATTTTAATATTTAGCATTGCACTTTTTTATTACTATCAGCTTTCTAATGCACAGATAAAAAACAAAGCTCAACCAAAATCAATGCACAACAAACAGAGATGTTGTCTTTTCTTTTCATGAACCTGGTGCCTACATTACCCACAATGCATTTCGGCTGCAGGCAAACTAATCCAGGCATAGATGTATACAAACAATAAGTCTAAGGTCTCAATCAAAGTCTCTTAACAAGTAAATAAATACAACCACAACCACAAAGAATGTAATTTCGCCTAAAGATTCGGTTCTCAAAAAACGTTGGTCTCAGGAAAACCTAATAATTGAAAATCAGATTGTGAGTAACACCATCTTCAATGTGAGTAGCCAGGCAGAAAAGACACACAACTATGCCGCATTTTTCAGAACGAAAAGCTGCGATTTCGGAATTGAGCCCGAATCATAGCCACGTTAATAAGGCTTGTAATAAACTAAACCGTTTGTAAATCAATCAAGAATTGAGCGAGTTATGAGTGTTAAAGTGAGGAAATCATCCACCTTACCATTGACTACAGTACAGTGCGCCAGAGCAGTCCCCTGTCCTAAGATGGCCGCCAAGTGACGACGCCGCCGACTTCGCCTTGAGACATCCAGTGTTTGTATATATCTATGGATGGATCTGGTGAGTCTCATCTCTCCACTAAATTCAGAGCAAAATGACGCCGGAGGAAACGTTTGACTGACAGGGCTGATAGCCAATGAGCTTGCTGAATAGCCGAGAGGCGGGCTTTAGCGGCTCTGTGTGAGTTTTCACACCTCCGGCTCTCCTGCTGCAGCTTTTCTCTGTCTCCGTCTGTGCCTCTGATTCAGATCAAGATCCACACTGAAGCTTATCTGAAGTGATTTTTTTTAGTTCTTTATGAGTTTTTGGAATGAAAATAGTGTGAAAAAACGCTAATAAACGACTATATACCATTTTTTCACAGGGTGTACATAGGGTGTCCAAAATTGACATAATTGGGCATATTAGTACAAAAACGTGTGAAACACTCATTTCTTGTAGTATTGCTCTGAAATTTTGTCCTGAACTATGTAAGACCCCAAGCTGTTGCCTTGTTGTGTTTCAAGCTCTCACAGTGCTGCCACACTAATTTTCAGGTGTTATATTAGGGAAAAATTTAGGCGAGAATAAAATTCCTCCTAATTCAGTGTGTTCCAACATAAATAACTCTGTGCCAGTAGAACCTAGAGTAATTCTGACTGCACTGGGTGACAATGCAGGTTGTCAGCTTTCAAAGGAGACCCCAGCCATGCCTGTACTCCAAACAGTTCAAGAACAGCATTCAATTTACTTTCTGTACATCTTCAGTAGAAATTTCAGGCGAAAATTGACCGCAGCTTAAGGGAGGAACTCATTCACACAACAAGCAAGAAGAGCGAGTTTTACTGATAAATATGGAATCACTTTAGATATGTTTAGGATTTTTGGAAGATTTTTGCTCATTAAAAAAAAAAAAACATTTACAAGAATTTTCTTGCCAAATTTGTTTTTTAAATAAAACTTTTAAGGAATTACTGTAATTTTCTTCCTGAAGGTTTTGCAAATTTTCAGAGATTTGTGGATTTTTTTTGCTGAATTTTTGGATTTTTTTCCAGACAAGGAAACAATATTTTTTGGTAAATGAAGGCAACAGGAGGGTTAAAGATAAATACAGCTGGTGTCTGAACGTGGAGGATGAGGTCTCCAGAATTAAACCCAGAACAGACTGACTGTGCTCCACATCCATCTCCTCAGCAGAGACTGAGCCTCACAGGAACAGAGTTATGACCAAAACGGACATTTTCACCTCAACCATGTTCTGTTTCCTCAGTGCCACAGCTTATGGCTGTTACTCTGACTGCTTCCATGGAAGTTAAAGGGTAGAAATCAGTACGTTTGCACATGACAGCAGCAGTGTTCTCTGATGAACTCCATGGAGATTCAATTCAATTTTATTTTATTTATATAGCGTCAATTACAGTCAAATCGTCTCAAGACGCTTTACAGAACCCATATGCCTGAGATGACTCTGACATGTTCTGCTGTCATCATGGAGTAAACCGTTAGATGTAAAATCATTTCATGGTGGTCAGGCTGTTCTCTTCCTTCTTCTGTGTTTATTTACAGCTATCGGTGTGTGTCGTGTGCACGTTTTGTTGGGTTTCAGTCACCGAGGAGGACCGTGTGGGTCACCAGGCTCAGGAACTGTTATTTTGGGGGTCGGGCTGAAAGGTTTGGGAACTCCTGCTTCAAACTACAATAAATAACCAGTAAACTATAATAAATAATCTTTAAACTGTAATAAATAAACATTTAAACAAAAATAAACCCTTATTTTATAATAAAAAAAATACTTGATATGAGCTGCAGTTTTCTGACCGGCCGCTCCACCTGGGGGCGCTGTGTCCTCCACCAGACCAGAATGCAGCCTCCTCAGCAGAAGAAGCAGACCTCCGGGTCCAGACACCGACTGTCCTCCGGACGTGTAGCCGACCATGAGTGCTCTCCTGCGGCCTGCCGTCCTGCTCCTCCTCGGCCTCTCCCTGGCCGTCCTGCCCGCGTCCTCCTCCCGGTTCCGGATCCCTCCTCACGACCAGGTGGCCCGGATGGCCCGGTTCGTCGCCCACCGCTGTGACTGGGCCTCCATGGCCACCGTGTCCACCCACCCGCCGGTGGTCGGTCAGCCCTTCTCCAACGTCTTCTCGGTCAGCGACGGTCCTCCGGGGACCAGCTCCGGGGTGCCCTACCTGTACCTGACCCGGATGGAGGTGTCGGTCCAGGACCTGCAGGTGAGTCCAGAAACCTGTTCAGTAGCGACTGGCGGTGGGTCAGAACCTCCACAGAGAAGCCCTTAGACTCTGGTTTATACCGTATTTAAGCTCGTTTATATGCAGAAATATGCATAAATATACATTTAAATTAGTTTAAAGTGTAAATACTAGTAATGTTTACACTTTAAACGCATTTTTATGTACATAAATATACATAAATATGAATTTAAAGTGTAAATATTCTGTTAACTTCTGTTCTTTCTAAAATATTTACACTTTAAACTCATTTGTGTATTTATACATATAGATGGGTTTTGTAGAATATATTTTAAACTCATTTATTTATAAATATGTGTAGGATATATACGTGGATTGACTTGTAGCTTCTTAAGATGTTCCACCTTGGATCAGAGGTGGAACATCTTCAAGAACCAACGATGAGTTTTGTGTCTTATTTTTGTCGTTTTGTGTCATTTTGTTGTTTTGTGCTTTAAATGTTCCAGAGTCTGTCGATAAAACTCCACTCTTCAGTTTGTGTTTAGCTGTAGCATGACTCAGCAGTTTGTGCTGACAGTGACTCAGCAGTTTGTGTCATGCGAGGGTCTGCTGCAGATAAGAGTTTATCTGTGAAAACGCTTTAAGCTGCAGAACAGTAGCAGAGTTCAGGTTCATTACTGAGGCAGTGAAACCTGTAAAAGGCTAAAAGTTCAGTTTTTATTAAACTGTAGAAAGCTGCAGATCAAGTTCAGTTTTTATTAAAGTTTATAAAACTGCAGATAAAGTTCAGTTTTTATTAAACTTTAAAAGCTGCAGATAAAGTTCAGTTTTTATTAAAGTTTATAAAACTGCAGATCAAGTTCAGTTTTTATTCAAGTTTATAAAACTGCAGATAAAGTTCAGTTTTTATTAAACTTTAAAAGCTGCAGATAAAGTTCAGTTTTTATTAAAGTTTATAAAACTGCAGATAAAGTTCAGTTTTTATTAAACTTTAAAAGCTGCAGATAAAGTTCAGTTTTTATTAAAGTTTATAAAACTGCAGATCAAGTTCAGTTTTTATTCAAGTTTATAAAACTGCAGATAAAGTTCAGTTTTTATTAAACTTTAAAAGCTGCAGATAAAGTTCAGTTTTTATTCAACTTTAAAAGCTGCAGATAAAGTTCAGTTTTTATTAAACTTTAAAAGCTGCAGATAAAGTTCAGTTTTTATTAAACTTTAAAAAGCTGCAGATAAAGTTCAGTTTTTATTAAACTTTAAAAGCTGCAGATAAAGTTCAGTTTTTATTAAACTTTAAAAAGCTGCAGATAAAGTTCAGTTTTTATTAAACTTTAAAAGCTGCAGATAAAGTTCAGTTTTTATTAAACTTTAAAAAGCTGCAGATAAAGTTCAGTTTTTATTAAACTTTAAAAGCTGCAGATAAAGTTCAGTTTTTATTAAACTTTAAAAGCTGCAGATAAAGTTCAGTTTTTATTAAACTTTAAAAAGCTGCAGATAAAGTTCAGTTTTTATTAAACTTTAAAAAGCTGCAGATAAAGTTCAGTTTTTATTAAACTTTAAAAAGCTGCAGATAAAGTTCAGTTTTTATTAAACTTTAAAAAGCTGCAGATAAAGTTCAGTTTTTATTAAACTTTAAAAAGCTGCAGATAAAGTTCAGTTTTTATTAAAGTTTATAAAACTGCAGATAAAGTTCAGTTTTTATTAAACTTTAAAAGCTGCAGATAAAGTTCAGTTTTTATTAAACTTTAAAAAGCTGCAGATAAAGTTCAGTTTTTATTAAACTTTAAAAAGCTGCAGATAAAGTTCAGTTTTTATTAAACTTTAAAAGCTGCAGATAAAGTTCAGTTTTTATTAAACTTTAAAAAGCTGCAGATAAAGTTCAGTTTTTATTAAACTTTAAAAAGCTGCAGATAAAGTTCAGTTTTTATTAAACTTTAAAAGCTGCAGATAAAGTTCAGTTTTTATTAAACTTTAAAAGCTGCAGATAAAGTTCAGTTTTTATTAAACTTTAAAAAGCTGCAGATAAAGTTCAGTTTTTATTAAACTTTAAAAAGCTGCAGATAAAGTTCAGTTTTTATTAAACTTTAAAAGCTGCAGATAAAGTTCAGTTTTTATTGAGGACAAACTTCTCTGGACAGAATAAAGTTCAGACTGAGTTAAAAACAGGATCACTGATGTGGGGTTAGAAATAAGTGCAGACGTGGTGTTGGTCTGAAACACTGAACAATGATCCTAAACCTGAACGGTTTAGTTTATATTTGGGTATAATCTGTCTAACTAGTAATAAACAGACTCAGACTACTGATGACAGTAATGATACTAACAGAGGTCAGTAGGTGGCGCTAGTTCTCCATCTGACTACAGCATGGAGCTGATGTGTGTTCACTCATCAGTAAAGTTCATTAATTCATCTTTTAACATGTTTACCATTTATTCTGAAATACAACAAAATAAACAGCTACAAAGCAAAATAATAAATAAATGTAGTTCATAAAGCAAACTGTAGTTCAGTCTAAATAACAAACATTAAAGTGTTGTAAGAACTGGAAAGTTGGTCATAAAATAATAAATCCAGGTTACTGCAGACAGCTGCTCTTCTCTGACATCGTTACTTCTTCTCCAGATGTTGAGGTAGTGTTCAGTGTTCTGATGTCCAGGTGTTGAATTCCTCTGTAATGAACGAGCACACGCGTGTTCTAAACCGGTCTGATATTGGAACCTGTAAAATCCTGCTCCCTCTGATAATTTAACTGAGTAGCCGCTTTCGAATGGTTAAATTAACTACCAGTGACGTCTGTTAACGGCAGCTTTTCCTCTCATGGGTTTGGCTCTTGGTAAGTTGTTAGGTTAAAGTTTAGAGGTTAGGAAAAAAACCCAAGGATAAGTTTGTAATTATGTCACCCACGGCCCCAAAGACGAGTCACCTCTCAGAACCTTTTTTAGATGTAATGCACACAATAACCTGACTTTCTACCACCAGAGAAATATAAATAATTAGTGATTATGATGGGCATAAAGTGAATTTCCAATCTGTTAACTTTAGCTGCAGGAAAAATGTTTATTATAATATTTCAGCAGGGGCAGCATGAGCTCTTAAATCACAACAATCAAACATTAAAATTATTTCAGTGGCTCAGCATGACTCGTAAGTAGAACTATGCTTTCATAAGAGAGAAGTAATAATCACCCAGAGTACATAATTTGGAGACAGAGCAGCCGGCTTGGACATAGTCGACTGCTCACCTGAGACCCGACAAGCCTTTGAGAGCCGCCGGGGTCCAGGGGGAAGTGGACGGGGGTCCGGACCAGATTTAGATCTGCAGGTATCCAATTTAGTTGTTTGAGCCAATAAAAACTTTGTTAATCCATTCTGGTGTTGTTCCTTTGGAAATAATAGAGTCCAGTAATGTTCCTTCAGTCAGTGTTAAATCCAGATCACAGTTCTGTAACCCTCAATGCAGAATAAGCAGTACTTTGGTCCATAATTCCATCAGAACAGTTATTCCTTTGCAGATCATGTTGAATCCCCCGTCCAGAGTTACGTGGTAAAATCCCCTTAGCTCAGGGCATTTCTACCCTGGTTTGCATCGAGCGACTTCCACCCAACGACCCCCAACTAGCGTCTGGATCAGATATAATTTATAGTGAACTGAACCTTTTGCATAAGCAATGACTGCACCCTTAATTAACACAGCAATGACTCATACTAAGTTAATTTGAGCTTCATCTCTACCCCCTCCCCCCTCACACACGTGTACCATGCACCGACCACATGGACACCTCCACTTTTAAGGAACTGAAGCTCTCTGCCCCCCCGATCTCTCCTGTCTGCAGCTCAGAGCAGGCCTCTGATCAGGAAATAGAGAAACAGATGTCAGCCTCTAACTGTCGCTGGCATCCCATTGTGCAATCTTTTGGACAATGTGTACAGACTTATTAAAAAAACCCAATCTATTCTGAGTTTAATCTTTACGGTGAACATTTGACCCTGGTTCACTTAACTCCTGACTTCTCACCTCTTTACCTGTTTAAAACCTCTTATTTTAACATTTATCAAAACTCTTAAAAGCATTCCCATTTCATAAAGCATAAGTTCCCCTTTTTAGTCAAATCTATCAAACACATCAGTTTCTATGGTAACCAAGAACACTTTCCACAGTGAGCTGCTGTTCTGACCTGGTTACTTCTTAAAACAAAGATTATCATGACAACCTTTCAAAAATAATCAAACCATCACTTTTTACAGTGAGTCACGCTTCTGATTTTTACACTGTTTCAACATTAAGGAATGTAAGAATAGACACTTGGTTAGTTCAAACTCATTCATTGGGTTATGGCATAACTTGATCCTAAATCACAGGTTATAACATCACAATGTTCCCTTATTCAGCTGTTGTTCTGTCAGAGTCTCCCTCTTGTGGCTGATTCTGGGATCTCATATCTCCATGCTCTACAACAAACCTCAGTGGTGGAAGAAGCTCCTGGAAACCAGCTGCAGGTTTCAGAGGACAGCACCTCTACTAATAAATAATTATTAATGAACAGTAATTATTGGACGGTCCATGGGTCTTTCTTCCTTCCTTTATTATCTTCGTGGGTTTTTAGGATCACATGGTCCAAAGCAGCAGAAGCCAAAGAGCTGTTTAACTTCTAGCCACACATTTATTATTCAGCCAAGGAACATGCTGGAGTCCTGGGATGACCAGCGTCCGTCCATCAGCAGCAGTCCTCTAAAACAGACCAACAGATTGGGATGAACTTTCCAGAGAAGGTCAGAAATGCCTCAAGCATCAGGTGATCAGATTTTATCAGTGATGTTTCTTATAGTCTGGATCTATGGATTGGTTAAAGACGTCTATCACTGCCAGATAGCAGCACAGCTTCACTGTAACCATGACAACAAGTGAATACTACAGCATGTCTCTATATTCGATCCAAACTCGTTTACAGGCTTCACGACGGAGTTTGATGATGTCATCACTGTGCACCGGTAAATCCACACGTTATTTTATCTGATTTCATGATAGGCAGAAAAATGAGAACGATATCGACCGATATTACATTTAATGCCGATATCAGGCCGATAATATCAGATATCAACTTTTATACTTTTTAACGTCCAGAGATTCAGAAAATTTCAGAAGTTTGAATGAAAATAATAAAAATGAAACCAAATGGTTCATTTAAGATTTAATCTACCTGTCAGGTGTCTTACCTGTCCTCTCAAGTGCCTTACTTGAGAGCCTCCGGTTGCGAGACGGCCACTCTACCCACTGAGCTATGCCTCCCCTACATGTCTTACCTGTCCTTTCCGGTGTCTTACCTGTCCCCTCCAGGTGAACCCCCAGGCGTCTCTGTCCATGTCTCTGGCTCAGACTGATTACTGCAGACAGCAGGGCTTCGACCCTCAGAGTCCTCTCTGTGCTCACATCATCCTGTCTGGATCTGTGCTGCAGGTACACACTCACCTGTTCTCACCTGTTAGTCCAGGTGTTCCAATCTGACCAATCACACGACTTCTCTGTGTCTTCAGGTAAACGGGACGGAGGAGGAGTTTGCAAGGAAATCTTTGTTTGTTCGACATCCGGAGATGATCGACTGGCCAACGGACCACAACTGGTTCTTCGCCAAGTTCAACATCACACAGGTACTACTAAAGTACTGCAAATAGTACTTCAAACAGTACTATGAATAGTACTAGTATTAATACTATTAGTACTGTGAATAGTACTACTGATACAATCATCGGTACTGTTGTAGTACTACCATCAGTACTATGAATAGTACTACTAGTACAACCATGCTCTGTGTACTTCTCGGGGTATTTCAGGTATTAAACATTTCCGTCTCTCAGCCAATCAGATCGCAGCAGCTCACCTGTCTCCTTCTCCTTCCAGGTGTGGGTTCTGGATTACTTCGGTGGAGTGAAGACCGTCTCTCCAGAGGAATACTTCCAGGCCACGCCGTTCAAACACCACTGATGGGAGTTGTAGTCCTACGGGTGTGTTTGTAGTCCTACGGGTGTGTTTGTAGTCCTACAGGTGTGTTTGTAGTCCTCAGGGGGTGGCCATGTTGATTTAAAAGAACAATGTCACTTTAAGAAGACCCTGAAAAACCAGCAAACTTCAGATTTTCTGAAGTTCTCCCATTTTAGTGGAAAATCTGAAGTTTTTATAGACTTTTTAAGGAGGGTTTTTAAATATGAATCCACATTTCGTCAACACCAGGTTTTATTTTAAATTTATGATGTCATTGTGATTTATTTTTGATAAATCTTTCTTTTTTTGATCTTTTCCAGATAAGTGCCTTCAGAATCATGAGACGAAATGACTGCAGATTTATCCTATTATGAGCTTTATCACTTTATTCATTCAGAACCTTGAATTCTACTTTAAATTAAAAATCCTCTCATATAAGTTGTTCATTTCAGTGTTTTTAGGCTTTAATTTGAATTAAAACATTTAAATTCAGCCTTTAAAGTGAATAAATCTGCATTAAATGTGTGAAATTGTTTTTGTTGTTTGGACATAAATCAGAACATTTAGATCCATCATTAAACCAGTAGAAACCGTTGAATCAATCCAGAGGAAAGCTTTGAAGTCATTTTGTTTTTCTCTGCATTATTGTGATTTTTATAAAACAGTTTTTATTCTCGTTTATTTTTAATAACTTCGTCAGAGGCTTTTATTTCAATATGAAACCTTTACTTTTAGTTGTGTTGCTGCAGAAAACCGACTTTATAACAAATGAAACGCACAAGAAACTACTCTTATTTTGACATATGCTTAAAAACGAGCTTGTTGGGGGCGGGGCTAGTGTATGATGTGGGCGGGGCTTGTAGTATTTCCTTGTTTGAGGGCGGGGCTTCAGTCATCCTTTAGATCTGGATGCTGCTGGAACCAAAGTTTGCTGTTAAACATGATTGTTGTTTGTATAAATAAAGGTTTGAGTTTAAAATGAGACGTTTGGATTCAGTTTTTATTGTTTCTAAGAGTGTGAACGTCTGTGGAACAAAATAATAAGTAATAATTCAGATCCCCTTGGTCGGTCTGGTGAGGAGGTTCTTTAGTGTTCTAGATGATGGAGTGAAGATGAGGAGGTTCTTTATTGTTCTAGATGATGGAGTGAAGATGAGGAGGTTCTTTATTGTTCTAGATGATGGAGTGAAGATGAGGAGGTTCTTTAGTGTTCTAGATGATGGAGTGAAGATGAGGAGGTTCTTTATTGTTCTAGATGATGAAGTGAAGATGAGGAGGTTCTTTATTGTTCTAGATGATGGAGTGAAGATGAGGAGGTTCTTTAGTGTTCTAGATGATGGAGTGAAGATGAGGAGGTTCTTTAGTGTTCTAGATGATGGAGTGAAGATGAGGAGGTTCTTTATTGTTCTAGATGATGAAGTGAAGATGAGGAGGTTCTTTATTGTTCTAGATGATGGAGAGAAGATGAGGAGGTTCTTTATTGTTCTAGATGATGGAGTGAAGATGAGGAGGTTCTTTAGTGTTCTAGATGATGGAGTGAAGATGAGGAGGTTCTTTATTGTTCTAGATGATGAAGTGAAGATGAGGAGGTTCTTTATTGTTCTAGATGATGGAGTGAAGATGAGGAGGTTCTTTAGTGTTCTAGATGATGGAGTGAAGATGAGGAGGTTCTTTAGTGTTCTAGATGATGGAGTGAAGATGAGGAGGTTCTTTATTGTTCTAGATGATGAAGTGAAGATGAGGAGGTTCTTTATTGTTCTAGATGATGGAGAGAAGATGAGGAGGTTCTTTATTGTTCTAGATGATGGAGTGAAGATGAGGAGGTTCTTTATTGTTCTAGATGATGGAGAGAAGATGAGGAGGTTCTTTATTGTTCTAGATGATGGAGTGAAGATGAGGAGGTTCTTTATTGTTCTAGATGATGGAGTGAAGATGAGGAGGTTCTTTATTGTTCTAGATGATGGAGTGAAGATGAGGAGGTTCTTTATTGTTCTAGATGATGGAGTGAAGATGAGGAGGTTCTTTATTGTTCTAGATGATGGAGTGAAGATGAGGAGGTTCTTTATTGTTCTAGATGATGGAGAGAAGATGAGGAGGTTCTTTATTGTTCTAGATGATGGAGAGAAGATGAGGAGGTTCTTTATTGTTCTAGATGATGGAGTGAAGATGAGGAGGTTCTTTATTGTTCTAGATGATGGAGTGAAGATGAGGAGGTTCTTTATTGTTCTAGATGATGGAGTGAAGATGAGGAGGTTCTTTATTGTTCTAGATGATGGAGAGAAGATGAGGAGGTTCTTTATTGTTCTAGATGATGGAGAGAAGATGAGGAGGTTCTTTATTGTTCTAGATGATGGAGTGAAGATGAGGAGGTTCTTTATTGTTCTAGATGATGGAGTGAAGATGAGGAGGTTCTTTATTGTTCTAGATGATGGAGTGAAGATGAGGAGGTTCTTTATTGTTCTAGATGATGGAGAGAAGATGAGGAGGTTCTTTATTGTTCTAGATGATGGAGAGAAGATGAGGAGGTTCTTTATTGTTCTAGATGATGGAGTGAAGATGAGGAGGTTCTTTATTGTTCTAGATGATGGAGTGAAGATGAGGAGGTTCTTTATTGTTCTAGATGATGGAGTGAAGATGAGGAGGTTCTTTATTGTTCTAGATGATGGAGTGAAGATGAGGAGGTTCTTTATTGTTCTAGATGATGGAGTGAAGATGAGGAGGTTCTTTATTGTTCTAGATGATGGAGTGAAGATGAGGAGGTTCTTTATTGTTCTAGATGATGGAGTGAAGATGAGGAGGTTCTTTATTGTTCTAGATGATGGAGTGAAGATGAGGAGGTTCTTTATTGTTCTAGATGATGGAGTGAAGATGAGGAGGTTCTTTATTGTTCTAGATGATGGAGTGAAGATGAGGAGGTTCTTTATTGTTCTAGATGATGGAGTGAATATGAGGAGGTTCTTTATTGTTCTAGATGATGGAGTGAAGATGAGGAGGTTCTTTATTGTTCTAGATGATGGAGTGAAGATGAGGAGGTTCTTTAGTGTTCTAGATGATGGAGTGAAGATGAGGAGGTTCTTTAGTGTTCTAGATGATGGAGTGAAGATGAGGAGGTTCTTTATTGTTCTAGATGATGAAGTGAAGATGAGGAGGTTCTTTATTGTTCTAGATGATGGAGTGAAGATGAGGAGGTTCTTTAGTGTTCTAGATGATGGAGTGAAGATGAGGAGGTTCTTTAGTGTTCTAGATGATGGAGTGAAGATGAGGAGGTTCTTTATTGTTCTAGATGATGAAGTGAAGATGAGGAGGTTCTTTATTGTTCTAGATGATGGAGAGAAGATGAGGAGGTTCTTTATTGTTCTAGATGATGGAGTGAAGATGAGGAGGTTCTTTATTGTTCTAGATGATGGAGAGAAGATGAGGAGGTTCTTTATTGTTCTAGATGATGGAGTGAAGATGAGGAGGTTCTTTATTGTTCTAGATGATGGAGTGAAGATGAGGAGGTTCTTTATTGTTCTAGATGATGGAGTGAAGATGAGGAGGTTCTTTATTGTTCTAGATGATGGAGTGAAGATGAGGAGGTTCTTTATTGTTCTAGATGATGGAGAGAAGATGAGGAGGTTCTTTATTGTTCTAGATGATGGAGAGAAGATGAGGAGGTTCTTTATTGTTCTAGATGATGGAGTGAAGATGAGGAGGTTCTTTATTGTTCTAGATGATGGAGTGAAGATGAGGAGGTTCTTTATTGTTCTAGATGATGGAGTGAAGATGAGGAGGTTCTTTATTGTTCTAGATGATGGAGTGAAGATGAGGAGGTTCTTTATTGTTCTAGATGATGGAGTGAAGATGAGGAGGTTCTTTATTGTTCTAGATGATGGAGTGAAGATGAGGAGGTTCTTTATTGTTCTAGATGATGGAGTGAAGATGAGGAGGTTCTTTATTGTTCTAGATGATGGAGTGAAGATGAGGAGGTTCTTTATTGTTCTAGATGATGGAGTGAAGATGAGGAGGTTCTTTATTGTTCTAGATGATGGAGTGAAGATGAGGAGGTTCTTTATTGTTCTAGATGATGAAGTGAATATGAGGAGGTTCTTTATTGTTCTAGATGATGGAGTGAAGATGAGGAGGTTCTTTATTGTTCTAGATGATGGAGTGAAGATGAGGAGGTTCTTTATTGTTCTAGATGATGGAGTGAAGATGAGGAGGTTCTTTATTGTTCTAGATGATGGAGTGAAGATGAGGAGGTTCTTTATTGTTCTAGATGATGGAGTGAAGATGAGGAGGTTCTTTATTGTTCTAGATGATGGAGTGAAGATGAGGAGGTTCTTTATTGTTCTAGATGATGGAGAGAAGATGAGGAGGTTCTTTATTGTTCTAGATGATGGAGAGAAGATGAGGAGGTTCTTTATTGTTCTAGATGATGGAGTGAAGATGAGGAGGTTCTTTATTGTTCTAGATGATGGAGTGAAGATGAGGAGGTTCTTTAGTGTTCTAGATGATGGAGTGAAGATGAGGAGGTTCTTTATTGTTCTAGATGATGGAGTGAAGATGAGGAGGTTCTTTAGTGTTCTAGATGATGGAGTGAAGATGAGGAGGTTCTTTATTGTTCTAGCCACAGTTCAAGCATCCAGATGCAGCTTCATCCATCTGCTTCCAGTGTCCTAAATGAATAACAGCTGGAATCGGTCTGTGTGGATTCAGGATCCCCGTTAATGTTCCCCTTCAGTTCACCAACGAGAATCCAAAGCAGAACCTAGAAGGAGTCCAGACCAGTGGATGTACAGGGTTAGTGGGTTTTTTAGGGGTTAGTGTGATAATCAGGGCTAGGGTTTATTTTATGGCTAGCAGGATTTATCAGGGTCAGTAGGGTTTATTCGGGTTTGTAGGGTTTTTTAGAGTTAATTAGGGTTTGTAGGGTTAGCAGGGTTAGGGTTTATTAGGGTTAGTAGGGTTAGGGTTTATTAGGGGTGATGATGGAGGGCTCTGTGAGTCTTTCATTTGCTTTGGGTTCCTGCTGAACTTTTATTTTTCTAAATATAATCTATTGTAATCTGACACCAGAGTAAATACTGGAGGATTTATAAATAATCTGATTACTGTGGTGGACAGATTAGAATCATCTGACATTTCAGTGATGTTGAAACTTCCGAAACTCTGAGCCCATGGTTCCATCTGAGGAGAGGTTTACAAGTGTAGTTGGGTATGTGTGTGCAGTTGTGTATTTATCTGTGTGCATCTGCAGCTCCTCACCACTTGTGTGTTGTGTAGCTGTGTGGTGTGTGTAGTTGTGTGTATCTTTGTGTGTGTGGGGGGGGGTGTATGTAGTTGTGTGTCTGCAGCTCCTCACCACTTCCTGCTTCAGTCGAGTCGACGCTTTGAGGGGAGCAGTTTGCAGAACGTTGTTTCTTCAGTTCGACGGTTTAAGATGAGGTTCTGGACGCTGGTTCTGGTTGGTGCCTCCATGATTCCCCGGACAGGTGAGAACCTCCAACACACCTAGACGACCTTAGATGAGAGAACCTTAGATTAGAGAACCTTAGATTAGAGAACCTTATAGAAACATCAGCTTCTGATGGTTCTCTGTGTGGGTTCTACCTGAACATGGTGGTTTCCAGACTCAGAACAAAGAAGCTGTGGAGGATTTAAAAACGTAGAACTGTGAGCAGCTTTAGTTGAAACTGGAGAACTCCAACATGTTTGTGGAGAACCTTCAGACTGAGCTGATGCAGACGAGGCTCTTTGTTCGTCTGCAGCAGGAAATAGATTTAGGTCGATGTTTTCAGACGTTAGGAGGAAAGTCAGAGTTTTTCTCTCATGTTTGGTTCGATGTTCCATTCATGTTCTTAAAGAGAACCCACCAGCAGGTTTGTTCTGTTTTCTGTTAAAGAGTTCCCAGAGTGACGCCATTTATCAGCCAGAAACTAAAAACAGAAGACAAATCTCCAGATCTACAACTGGAACTTATTGTGATGAGTTTGGTTCCATCAGAAAAATGAACTCTGAACTTCAGGTTGAGATGTTTCTTGATGGTTTTCTATCTCCATGGTTCCTCAGATGTGCTTCTGTAGAGATTCTGTCCTCCATGTCCTGGTAGCCAGTCATCTCCTCAACTGTAACTGTTTTTCTGTCTCCATGTTTCACTATGCTGAATGGATCTCAAACACCTTTCTGCTCTGTTCACTGTCTTTGAGCCATGCTGCATTTTACTCTGTCTAAAATTTTCCAGAATTACTAAAAATGTGTCTAATATGACTTAAATTTTGTCCAAAGTAACCAAATATGCCAAAATAACTCAAATGTGTTCAAACTTTCTCAAGAATTGTCCAAAATAACCTGAAACGAATTTAAGATGACTAAAAAAATGTCTAAAATAACCTAAAACTTGTCCAAAGCCGTATAAAATTGTCCAAAATTTGGTAAAATTTCATCCAAAGTAACAAAAATAAAATAACTGACTCAAAATTTGTCCAAACTTACTTAAGAATTGTCCAAAATAGCCTGAAAAGTCTCCATAATTACTGGAAACGGGTTCAGAATGACTCGAGCTGAATTTAAAATGACAACAGAAGAGACAAAAAAAGATGCATCTCCACATGTTCCACCATGCTGGATGTTTCTCCAGATATTCCACAATGCTGGATGGTTCTCCAGATGTTCCAGGATGTTGAATGGTTTTCCAGATGTTCCTCCAGAAAACACTGCCTGCAGTTCACCCAAGAACTCTCTGAACGTTTCCCTGGGGTTCTGATCTGAGGTTCTTGAAAGTTCTTGTGGAGAACAGAATCCGTAGAGTAGATGTTAACGATGTCTGAGCAGCTGAAAATGAATCCAGGTCAACTCTGTTTCCATTTCCTTCATCTGTCACCAGAAAAAAAACATTTTCAAACATTGTTATAGAATCTAGTCTTCTAGGAGTGATACCTATGGTCCATACCTAGGGTTGATATCTACGGTCCATATCTATGGTCCATACCTATGGCCTGTATCTACGGTCCATATCTATGATTGATATCTACGGTCCATATCTACGGTCCATACCTATGGCCTGTATCTACGGTCCATATCTATGATTGATATCTACGGTCCATATCTACGGTCCATACCTATGGCCTGTATCTACGGTCCATATCTATGATTGATATCTACGGTCCATATCTACGGTCCATACCTATGGCCTGTATCTACGGTCCATATCTACGGTCCATACCTAGGGTTGATATCTACGGTCCATATCTACGGTCCATACCTATGGCCTGTATCTACGGTCCATATCTATGGTTGATATCTACGGTCCATATCTACGGTCCATACCTATGGCCTGTATCTACGGTCCATATCTACGGTCCATACCTATGGCCTGTATCTACGGTCCATATCTATGGTTGATATCTACGGTCCATATCTACGGTCCATACCTATGGCCTGTATCTACGGTCCATATCTATGATTGATATCTACGGTCCATACCTATGGCCTGTATCTACGGTCCATATCTATGGTTGATATCTACGGTCCATATCTACGGTCCATACCTAGGGTTGATATCTACGGTCCATATCTATGATTGATATCTACGGTCCATACCTATGGCCTGTATCTACGGTCCATATCTATGATTGATATCTACGGTCCATATCTACGGTCCATACCTATGGCCTGTATCTATGGTCCATATCTATGGTTGATATCTACGGTCCATATCTACGGTCCATACCTAGGGTTGATATCTACGGTCCATATCTACGGTCCATACCTATGGCCTGTATCTATGGTCCATATCTATGGTTGATATCTACGGTCCATATCTACGGTCCATACCTAGGGTTGATATCTACGGTCCATATCTACGGTCCATACCTATGGCCTGTATCTACGGTCCATATCTATGGTTGATATCTACGGTCCATATCTACGGTCCATACCTAGGGTTGATATCTACGGTCCATATCTACGGTCCATACCTATGGCCTGTATCTACAGTCCATATCTATGGTCGATATCTACGGTCCATACCTGTGGTTGATATCTACGGAACACTTGGAATAGTTAGTGGCATTAACATAATGGTGGAATCTCAGAGAACGTTAGTCTTTATGTCATCAGTGATATCAATCCAATCATCAATCAGTGGAGCCTCTAAGATGGACACAAGCTTCCTGTCTATTAGAGGTGTAACGGTACACAAAAATCACGGTTCGGTTTGGTTCGGTTCTCAGTTAAGGGGAAAAATGAAAAAAAACCAGCTGATATCAGAGCTGGTATGACTTTCTGGCTGAAGTGTGGACGAGAAGGAACTTCATAACTGGGCTCTATTATCTAAAATAGGAAATCTATTTTCTTGTAATTGCTTTTTTTTTATTTTAAACAACACCATTCAGTTAGGCTCTTGTTTACCACCATAAATATACTAGTAGGCTAAAAAAAATACACAATGTAGTCATTTATCTGTAGCAAAGAGTACAACAATAATGTAAAGTTACTGTAAGCTGACCTTCATCAGTTTAAAACCTCAGTTCTGAACAACGGAGTACGGCAGTAGATCTGCTGCTATGAAAACACCGTGGACTTGGTTATTGCTTTAGCCCGTTCTGAAATGCTAGGCAGGGTTTGATGAAATGATGCTGGGAGCATCGTTTGTACAGTTCTCTGTTTTTCCTAGCAGCAGGGATAGTTAGACTTGGATGGAGCTTTTTCTAATGTGTGTCTAAGGTTGACGTGTTGCTGGATGCAGAGCTGAGGACAGCTTCAGTGTCGGCGTACGGCTTTCGTCTTGTCCACTTGTTCTTCTACTTTTTCTTCACTGGGAAACCGAAGTGATCCCAAATGGGTGATTTTAATGACGCCGGAGCGTCTTCCAGCTCTAGCTTCTTCTTGTTGTTGCTAGCATTAGCCATGAAGCTCCAGCAGGAGAAAAACGATCCGTCACATCCTGTGGTTCACTGGAAACTCCTCCTTGTTTTTAGTTCCGCATACTGTGCTACTGTGAGCCAGAGAAGGCCCACCACAACAGTGGGCACTACAAAGTTTTAGGTTTCGCAATTAAAACAATTCTGTACATTCTTAATAGTCTTAAAATTTTCGTACCGCGGTACACCTCTGTACCGAACCAAACGGGCCTGTACCGAATGGTTCGGTACGAATACGTGTACCGTTACACCCCTACTCTCTATAGAACCTCTCTCTGAGGAAGTAGTCTGGAAGTTCTTCATTGACTCTCTTTGTACTAAAGGAACCACAGTAGACAGGAACTCCATTCTCTGCCCTGACCTTAGATCTGAGGAAGGAAGATCAGAGAACATTTCAGGAGTTTGGTTCTTTTTGTTCTCCTGAACTAACCTCCAGATCTTTTGGGTGGGCCCATGAGTGGGTTCCTTCTGTCTAAGAGGTGTTTAGGTAGAACCTCATCTGAAATACCTGCCTGAAGAGGGAAGCTTGAGATGGAAATGTAGGGTCCCTAAATCTAGGATCTTGTTTTATCTGTCTTCATTTTGGAGTTCATGGGTGAAACCATAGTCTGTTCTAGAGAACACAGAACCTCATGAACAGATGGTCTCACTTCCTGTTAGAACATTCAGATGGTTCTCCAGCAACCAGAATCTCTACTGTTTCTTTAATGTTCTCGACTGTGCTTCTTTAACGTTCTCTGCTCTGTTTTATTAATGTTGTCTACTTAAACTCTGACATGTTGTTAGCTTTCTTTAGTCTCCAGGTTCTAGTGAGAACTCTGCAGAACCTGTCTTGCTAATGAAACCAATGTGAATCAGTGTGTTTGTGAGTCATGAAGAGTTCTGGTAAACAAAAAGTGTGACGATGTTTCCGCTGGTTCTGAACATTCTGGGTAGGTTTAGTCACTTCATGTTCTCCAGCTGAGAGTTCAGTTTCAGTGGAAACTTTTTGCGTTCATTTCTGCCTCTGCTGTTCTAACAATCTGATGGAGACCGAAAATCAGTCACTGAACGATTAAACTGTAATGAGTCAGCTGTTTATGGAGGGTGTTATGTGACTCGCACTGACATCTAAACCAGACTAATCTCCTTTTCTATTTTTACACGATTCCCCAAAGCAACACAGCATCATCTCTGTATAGAGTGACTTTAAGTTGTTTGTATGATCAATGGAAGGCCAGAAAATACCTAGATTTAGAACCAAGTTTCACTCTCACCACCATGATGCTGCCACCACCGTGCTTCATTTCATGATCGTGTGTTTGTGATGTGTGGTGTTTATTCTGATGGACATAATTCTTCAGATGTCATCAGAGAGAAACTTCCTGGAAACTCATCAAATCGACCTGCAGCCGAGGCTCCGCCCACCTGTGATGTCATCATGGTTCTATCAGCAGAAACTTAAAGTCTGACAACATTTTATTCTAATGTCTGAAGACATTTTATTCTAACGTTCGACACCATTTTATTCTGTTCAAATGTTTTAAGTGTTTGATGATTCTGTTAAACCCGGTTTGCTGAAACAGACGGAGGGCAGAAGGAAGAGGACAGAGTTAGAGTTCATCCTTTAGGTTAAGGTTTTAGTGTGTGTCAGTAAAACACACACACAGTAACACACAACCACACAGTAACACACACACAGTAACACACACACACACACACACACACACACACACACACACACACACACACACACACAACCACACAGTAACACACACACAGTAACACACACACACACACACACACAACCACACAGTAACACACACACACACACACACACACACACAGCTGTTACTAATAACCACGGTGAGCAGAGGAGGAAACCACTGAGCTTCACATCGACTCAGAACTTCCTGAGGAGAAACTGAACGTGAGAGAAATCAGAAGTTGAGCTTTAGATGTTCCATCAACTGTTCTCTGTTCTTCTGTTCTCTGTTCTTCTGAAGGTTCTGGACACCAGTTTAACTTCAGACATTCTATGAACTGTTCTCTGTTCTTCTGATCCCTCAGAGGCCCTGAAGTTCTACGATCCAGAGCTCTGCTTCATCCTGGACGGGTTCCTGGGACTCTACGGCCTCGTCATCACCGGGATGTTCATCAAGGAGAGGGTGGGTTCTAACAGGAACCTCTGATATTTGGTTTGTTTATCTCATTTAGAACATCTTCTGTTCTCTAACCATGGTTTCTGTTTGTCTTTAGTTCTTTAGAACCAAAGTGAAGGAGGAGAACGTCTATAGCGTGAGTCACCATCCTTCATTACTGAAGAACCTTGAGTTTGTTGTGTTTTGTTCTCTTTGGTTCTATTAGTAAATGTTCCTTCGTGATGATGACTGAATGTTCTCGTGTTCAGGATCTGGGAGGTCCGGGTTCTGGAAGCTTTCCGCTGATGAGAGACGCGGAGAGAGGAAGGGTGAGTTCCATGTGGTTCTGCAACAGAACCGGAAGTTCTTACAGTCAGACTTCAGAAGGTTCCAGCAGTTGCTTCTACATTTGTTCTCCAGAGAACCTTTGTGGTGTTGGTTCTAAACATCTCCGACTGTTACTGGGTCTCTTTAGGATCTGTTTAAGGTTCTCTCAGGGTTCTGAAATTAATCGTGAAGTTATGACAAGAATCTGAACTGATCCTCTGGAACTACACAGTGGATAAGAGATGAGAACCTTGTAGAACCCCAAACACTCGCTGGAGGAGACTGAGAAAACCCTAAAAGACTCCGTGGCAAACTAAGAACACCCATAAAGAACCTCATAAGGAACCCAGTGAACTCCAGAGAACCAATGAAGAACAAATAATCCCCAAGAAACGTTAAAAGACCTCTAAAGTAGTAGAGCCCTAAAGTACTCTCTGAGGAACAATGACTCACAAAGAAGTCTGACAGAACCCAGAGAACTCAGGGAACAATCAAATCCTCGAGGAACTTTAAAGAACTATTACTTCCAATAAACACTGTGGAACTTGAAAAGACTCTTTAAAAAACAGAGTAATGTCTAATCAAAAAATGACCCTCAAAGAACCTTTAAAGAACCAAATGAAGTCGAAGAACAATCCCCAAAGAACACTAAAAAAACAAACAAAAGGCAGCCTTAAAGGAACCCCAACAAACCCCAAAGAACCCAGTGTGAGAACCCCTTTAAGACACTAAAGAACAGTGTCAGTCTCTAAAAACAAACCCCAGAGATCCTGGTGTGAGAACCCCTTAAAAACAAAGAAACCTGAGAACCAACAGTGAACTCAAAACAATAACATCTAAAAAGATCTACGATAAACTGAGAACTCAGACAAAAAACTCAGAATGAACCTTACTGGACCCTGTAGTTCTCTGAAAGAACTCTGGCTAATGTCCACAGAACCCTCAATATCAACATTGGAACAGTTTCTCTGGGATCTTAATCGACTGCTAAAGGTTGAGGAACCTTCTTTTCTGCTTTTCTAGAACAGTTACGATCAGGAGTGACAAGGTTCCATAATCCTGCTTTGATAAACATTCATAAAGATAAACCCTGAAGAACTGTCTAGAAGTTCCAGAACATTTGATAGAACCTGTTAAACTGTGGACTGATTTTTCTCTGTGATGTTCTGTCTTTTAGAACCGCAGAACTGATGACGACACGTACACGGTAACCGACACAACGTTCTCATTTTTATTCCTAAAGATGTTTGTTTGTTTGGAGGTTCTGCAGCTTTTTGAACTTGTTCTGTAGATAACTTTAGAACACAAAATGATCGTCTTTACTTGTTGTGTTTTTATGTTCTGCATGTTCTTTGTTATTTACATGATGTTGGTTCTAATTTCAGGATCTGACCAAACGTACCGACGGAGAATATAAGGAACTTCCTCTGAAACGAGAGGTCAGGGGTTCTCGAAGTTCTTCATGTTCTTTAGATTCTTCATGTTCTTTAGGTTCCTTTGGTTTTTAGGTTCTTAGGGTTTTTTTTTGGTTCTTCAGGTTCTTTTGGCTATTCATGTTCTTTAGGTTTCTTTAGTTTTTACTTTTTCTGGTTCTTTAGGTTCTTTTGGTTTTTAGGTTCTTCATGTTCTTTAGGTTTTTTAGGTTCCTCATGTTCTTCATGTTCTTTAGGGTTTTTTTTAGGTTCATCAGGTTCTTTAGGTTCTTTAGGTTCTTCATGTTCTTTAGGTTTTTTAGGTTCCTCATGTTCTTCATGTTCTTTAGGTTTTTTTTAGGTTCTTCAGGTTCTTTAGGGTTTTTTTAGGTTCTTCAGGTTCTTTGGGTTTATTAGGTTCTTCAGGTTCTTTAGGTTCTTCAGGTTCTTTAAGTTTTTAGGTTTTTTAGGTTCCTCATGCTCTTTAGGTTCTTTAAGTTTTTTATTTTTTTAGATTTGTTATGGTCTTCATGTTCTTTAGGTTCTTTTGGTTCTTTAGGTTTTTTAGGTTCTTCGTGTTCTTTAAGTTTTTAGGTTTTTTAGGTTCCTCATGTTCTTTAGGTTTTTTAGGTTCTTCATATTCTTCATGTTCTTCAGGTTCTTCATATTCTTCATGTTCTTCAGGTTCTTCATATTCTTCAGGTTCTTCATGTTCTTCAGGTTCTTCATATTCTTCAGGTTCTTTAGGTTCTTCATATTCTTCATGTTCTTTAGGTTCTTCATATTCTTCATGTTCTTCAGGTTCTTCATGTTCTTTAGGTTCTTCATATTCTTCATGTTCTTCAGGTTCTTCATATTCTTCATGTTCTTCAGGTTCTTGATCAAAGCGTTTTTTCAGATTTACTGACGTTTGGTTCTTGATGTTTCAGCAGCGTCAGAGGAAGACCGATCAGGTTTATCAGGTGAGAACGTTTTCTAGAACCTTCTGTTCAGTTATTAAGCCTCCAACACTGACTGACTGATTATTGATTCACTGATTTATTATGAATTGATTGTTGATTGATAATTGACTGATTATTGATTATTGATGTGTTCAGGGTCTGAGTTCTGCCACCAGAGACACCTATGACTCCCTGCAGATGCAGCCGCTTCGCTAAAGAACCACAGTTCTAGATGTGGAAGCAGGACTGGGACCAGGACTGGAAGCAGGACTGGAAGCAGGACTGGGACTAGGACTGGGACCAGGACTGGGACCAGGACTGGAAGCTGGACTGGGACCAGGACTGGGACCAGGACTGGGACCAGGAAGTCTTTATTTTTCTTTCCTTTCTTTTTGTTGAACTTCTATAAAATCTGGTTCGTTGGTTAAAGTTCAGCCTCAGAAATCTGAGAAGTTCCAGTTTTTTTCCTGAATTGTTCTTTAAACCTGCTGAGATTATTAGAAATGAGAATTAGATTCATTAGAGAACAGGAAGTTCTTTTAAATCAATTATTATGAAAACAGGAAGTTGCTTTAAATAATTTATTATGAAAACAGGAAGTTATTTGAAATGATTTATTAGAGGACAGGACATTTATTTAAATGATTTATTAGAAAACAGGAAGTTATTTTAAACATCATTTCAGTCATTTTTTCATTTAAAAACACCAAATGATTTCAACATTTCAGCTTCTCTAATGTGAAAAACTGTTTTTTTATTCATTCATATTTTCAGCTTTTTGCTGATGTTCTTGTGGATCAGGACGACATTTATTGTTATTTTATCACATTTAGGCTCTTCAGGTTCTTCAGGATCTGAACAGAAAGATGAATTTCAAACAACATATTTGACCAGAAGGTTGTATATCTGGACGTTAAATCAGAAACAGAGTTTGTTAAATTCAAGTCAGTGAATTTCCTTCTCTGATTTCGATCTTATTGATGTTTCAGTTTATTTTAGGGAGTTTGTATTCAAATTATTTACAGTTTAAAGAGTTTAAAGTTCATTTACCTCCAATATTATCTTGTTAATTATTAAAACTAATTAATCGAATGAACCAAGAGGAGAAAATGCTCCCAGATAAAAACAAACATTAACTTCTGATGTTAATATTCGTCTTGAAATCGGCTCAAAGCCCCAAAACATTTCAGAAATATCCAATAAATAAACGAGTTGTTCATCATTCAACTGTAAAAATTAACATTAGATTTTCTCGTCACGGTTTTACAGGACGCTGCAGCTTTAATGTTTTCTGTTGCTTTGTTCATATAAAATATTATAAATGCTTGAATCCTTTCTTTTCATTTTCTTGTATTTTTCTGATGAGTTTTAAACAACAGCGTAAATGAATCACTTGTTCTGATGTTTTCCTGAGAATTTCTGCTGTTTGAACAACAGTATATAGTAGTATATCGTCTATTTTGCTTTATTAATAAAATCCTGTTTGAAAAAACATATTCAAGAGTTTTGTGTTTTCAACTATGGATTTACATAGTCTTATGGATATTTTAAGGATAAATATGTTTTTTAAAGGTTTATTTACGACTATGTTGTGTCATTTTATTTATTATCTACTATTTCATTAAACAGACACCTTTATCCAAAGGGGCATACTTTTTTATTTTATTTCATTTGTCTTGTGTTTTGCCGTTTCCGCTAACAACGGTTTTATTTTGAAATGTACAGGAAGTAGTATTTGTGCTAGCAGCGGCTAACTGGACGCTAGGAAACAGCTGGTTAGCATTTAGCATTTAGCCTCCTGCGCTGCCGTAAAATGGCCGCAGGACCACAGCGTTAGTATCAGTACTAAAGTAAACAATAACGTAAACAAAGCGACGCGTTCATGAATTAATTCAGCTTCTTTAACGAGCTAATTAGCAGCTAACAGTTAGCTTAGCTCCTGACCACAACACGGAATCCCTGCGTTTCTTCGCTCGTCCGCAGCCGCAAACTTTAACCTCAAAAAACGCACATTTTCAAAGTGTGCAAATGGAAACAAACGCACCGAAGAGACGAGACAACAAGAAGTCTCTGCGGGTGAAGGTGATTAGCCTCGGGAACGCAGAAGTCGGGAAGGTAAAGGACCAAAGGATTAAATTAGACAGACTCTAAATGGACCTCCGGCAGGATTTAACTAGAGATTTATCAGCTGTGATGAAGCTTCCCGTTGGTCCTTTTCTTACATTTAAATGATTTAAATGGGCTTTGAAATATAGTGTTCGCTTTAATAATCAACATTTCTGCTCATTTAGATGTCGACTTTAATGATTTTTGAGGCTCTGATTTAGTTTGTTAAATCTGTCGCCAGACTCCAGTTAAAAAATCAATTAATTTGCTTTTAACCACAAACTCTCCCCCAATCCAGCAGCTGTTGAGTGTTTATGTGGAAGAGTATTTTATTTTCTATAAATCGGCGTATATTCCATTCATGAAGTTAAACACGTGTTCTGTATTCCCATTAATTGGCAGCAGCATCTCTGCAGCGGTTCAATTAGACAGAAGTGGTTTCAGCTTGGTGAAAAGAATTCTTCTGACGGCTCTGAAATCATCGTATTTTTGTTTTTAACATTTTCTAAAGTGTCTAAAAATGTATTTAATATGTAAATGACAGCTTTCAGATGAAGATTCTACTTTGAAATGTTCCAGAGCTGCATCATCAAGCGTTACTGTGAGAAGAGGTTCGTCCCAAAGTACCTGGCCACCATCGGCATTGACTACGGCGTCACCAAGTGAGTCCAGCGCTGTCCAGGTGTCTACATGTGTGTACAGGTGTGTCCAAAGTCATCATGTCTGTGTGTTGCTTCAGAGTGCAGGTACGAGACCGAGAAATCAAGGTGAACATCTTCGACATGGCCGGACACCCCTTCTTCTACGAGGTGAGGAACACCTGTCTTCTTCTGTGGTGTCACCTGTCTTGTCCTGTCTTCTTCTGTGGTGTCACCTGTCTTGTCCTGTCTCCTTCTGTGGTGTCACCTGTCTTCTTCTGTGTCTCAGGTGCGTAACGAGTTCTATAAGGACAGTCAGGGGGTTCTCCTGGTGTACGACGTCGGCCTCAGAGAAAGTTTTGACGCTCTTGACTCCTGGCTGGGGGAGATGAAACAGGAAATGGGCTCGCAGGCCAACATGGACAGTATTGTGTTCGTCGTCTGCGCCAACAAGGTGAGTCTCAGCCAATCAGAGACAATTATATCCTCCACCAATCAGAGACATCCTGAACTTTACCCATCTCATATAAGTGTTTTTGTTCAGCTGCAGTTCACTGTGTTGGTTTGAGTTTCAGCTCAGGTTAACTTCTCAGATCAGGGTTTAACCTCGTACATGTGCAGGTGGACCTGACGAAGCGGCGGGTGGTGGACGAGGGTGAAGGCCGGCTGTGGGCGGAGTCTAGAGGCTTCCATTACTTCGAGACGTCGGCACAGAGCGGTGAGGGCATCAACGAGATGTTTCAGGTACGCCATCGTTAACTGGTCTGTGGTGGCGTTGAACTGGTCTGTGGTGGCTTTGAACTGGTGGTGAGCTCTGTGTCCTCCACAGGCATTCTTCTCCTCCATCACTGATATGTGTGAAAACGGCGGGAAACGCCCGGCGACTGAAGTCAGTGTGGGCTTTACCAAGGAGCAGGCCGACACCATCCGACGCATCCGCAACAGCAAGGACTCCTGGGATATGTTGGGCGTGAAACCAGGCGCCACACGGTGAGTCACTGTAAGAAAGGCATGTTTACCCACTGTGGATTCATTTCTACCCACTGTGGATTCATTTCTACCCACTGTGGATTCATTTCTACCCACAGTGGACTAATTTTAACCCACTGTTGACTCATTTCAATCCACTGTTGACTCATTTGTACCCACAGTGGACTCATTTTAACCCACTGTGGATTCATTTCTACCCACTGTGGATTCATTTCTACCCACTGTGGACTCATTTTAGCCCACTGTTGACTCATTTTAGCCCACTGTGGATTCATTTCTACCCACTGTGGACTCATTTTAACCCACTGTGGTCTCACTTTAACCCACTATGGATCATTTTTAACCTTGCCAGCAAGTTGATTTCACGTGATATTTGTGAGTTCACAAATCTCTCAAGAAACCATCTTGCTCCGCTCCAGCATTCACTTTTCGTACAGCACCAAGTTGGCACGGGCCAATCACGCAGCAGTATTCGTGTGTGGGGCGGGATATCCGGGTGTGAAGACGACACCAAGCACCAGTAGATCAAAACAAACACGGCAACGGAGGACAACGATCGTGTAGATGCTGCTATTAAGTCAGTTTTAGCTGAATCTCCTATCGCTTCTTTGAAGGAAGAACAACGAGAGGCGCTTTGCTCATTTCTGGATGGTAAAGATGTTTGTGCTTTTTTACCTACGGGTTTTGGTAAGAGTTTAATCTACCAATTGGCTCCGCTCGTTGTGAAGATCCCGCGATTGGCTAAAAACAAACCTGTCAGAGGCGGGACATACTGTTGCATTGTCCAATCCGTGCCTCTTTCCTCCGAACGGATTTACATGGAGCGGTCCCAGATTGATATTGTGGAGTACTATCAAGTACTACACAATTATTAATCTGGCTATTGCCAGGTTAGATCATTTTAACCCACTGTGGATTCATTTTAACCCTTTAAGCTTCAGTGTACCGCCGGCGGTACACCTACTAATTTGCATAGGAATTTCAAGAATGTCCGACGGGTGCAAACGCGATTATACAAACACTATACGCCGATGGAAAGCTTAGATTCTCATGAATCCGCCGGTATAAACCACTTTCAGATGCGATTACCCAGCCCGATCTCACGAGGATTCGTGAAACTGTCACGTAAGTTTTAGTTTCGGTTTCGTGTGCACCAACACAATTTCGTCATGTTTTTCGTGCCGCTCACCACGAAATGCGCACCAATGTATTTTAAACGGCGGACTTTTCGTGCCACTCAGAACGTATTTCAAAAGAATGTGTATATTATATTTTTAATGTAAAACCGTGGCGAATCCAACGCTATATTTTGCATGACATCGTCCCTAACCATAACCCTAACCATAACCCTAACCATAACCTAACCATAACCTAACCATAAGCCGGTGGTACACTTACCAATTTGCATAGGAATTTCAAGAATGTCCGGCGGCCGGCGGCCGCAAACGCAATCACACAAGCAGTATACGCCGATGGACAGCTTAGATCGTCATGAATCCGCCGGTATAAACCACTTTCAGATGTGATTACCACAGCGAAAAACATTTCGTGGTGAGCGGCACGAAAAACGTGACGAAATCGTGTTGGTGCGCACGAAACCGAAACTAAAACTTACGTGACAGTTTCACGAATCCCCGTGAGACCGGGTTGGATTACCACAGCGGGTGAGAAAAACACATTTGTCCGACAAAAACAAATATTCATCCATCCGTTCTCTATACACGGCTTCAAAGCACACAGCACGACTCACATTTCCGGGTTTATTATTACACACAAAAAAAAGATTCCACAAAAAACGGCCATAATCCAACCTTTTACATCCAGATGACACAAGCCAGTAAACTATTTTGTCCAAAACATGTCCTGAAGTCGGTATAAAATCCCCGAATCGGTCGTTTTCAAGGAAATGCACCTCCCGATGCGCGTCCAATATTCCCCGTATTTTTCGTAATTTTTTTTATTTAAAAATAGAATATTAGCGATTTTTTTGTACTGAAAACGGCTGGAATTGACTGAAGCTTAAAGGGTTAACCCACTGTGGACTCATTTTAACCCACTGTGGACTCACGTTCTGTATGAGCAGTGATGGCTTCATGTTCCTGCTGTGTCGTTTCTAGGGAGGAGGTGAACAAGGCGTACAGGAAGTTGGCGGTTCTGCTGCATCCTGATAAATGCGTCGCTCCGGGCAGCGAGGACGCCTTCAAGGCCGTGGTGAACGCTAGAACGTCGCTGCTGAAGAACATCAAATAGACTGAACTGGACTCACTGCTGGTTGTTTGTTTGTTGTCTTGTGTGCCATGTTGTTATGCCAACCACCAGGTTAACCTGGTTAACCAGACTAACTCACCCAATCTAACTTATTTATGTGGAGACGGACAGAAGCTGAGCAGGGACAAACCTCCCCTGATGTTTTAGGTTTAAATATGTTTACTTTCGTTAAATTTAAAATTTTCATCATCAGAAAGGTTGAAATGAATATTTCTGGTTGTGATTCTGATGTTGAAGTGGAGAATCCAAACATTTAAAGTTCTGTTCTGAGTTTTTGTTGCATTAGAAGCGTGATGAGGCGGTTAGTTTGGTTAAATGTTTATTTTTTTTAGTTCTGGATGCATTGGAACGTCTTTTAAAGCCAAATCAGAACAAGTTAAAGTTAGAACATGTTCTGGATCCAGACCTGCCAAGAACCGAACCAGAACCAACATAGAACCAGACTGGTTTATTTATGGACTTCTCTGGGTTTGTTCCCTGGAACGTATTTATTTATTATTATTTATTGTGTCAAACTGATCATGTATGTTCGTTTATTACACATTTAAACTTGTTCCGTCTTTATTCCTGTTTGTGATCATGGATTTTTTTTTACAGATGTGTTCCAGTCTAGTTCCCTAAAGGTCTCGTTTCTGAGCTTTAACTCTATTTATTTATTTAGCTTCTGAAACTGTTCAACTGTTTGTTGCTTTAAATTATTCTTTCTCACACTTGTTCACCTTTAGTGACTCATTTTCTGCAAGTTACTGATTTAATCTACTTTTACATAATTAGTTCTCTCAAAGTTCTTCTTTTCCCCCTCATTAAGTATAATTAGTTCCCTCAAACTGCCAAACAGTTGCCTGAAATTATTTCAGAGATCTAATGTGAACCTCACATGAGAACTGTTCCCTGAAATACATCTCTAATCCAGATCTATTCATTCTCAGCTCTGAAGTGACTCCACTAGTTCCCTTAAGTGTTCTTTCCTAGATAAAAAGTTTAATCAACTGCAGGTTTTTCAAGGAGATTCTGCAGAAAGTTTCGGCCGTTTTTCTCTGAATCCTTGAAATCGGATTTGTCTTCCAGCACGAAGGTTTCCATGATGAACGTTGAGGTGAAGAACAGACGAGTCTGTTAGTTTGTTCCCACAGAAAGCATGTTGTCATAGTTTTATATTTTATATGTGTGTCCGCAGGACTGAATAAAAACAGGCTGAGCTTCCACTGCAGCTCTAATGTCATCTTTATCTAGAAACATCAGGCTCATCTTATTTGGAAAAGATCTAAATGCTTTTGGTTCTGGTCTGTTGACACCTAGAAGAGCTGCAGCTTTGGTGGAAGCTAAAACTCAGGCCTAGTAGAAATTCAGAGAGGCCATGGAGGAGGACTTTTGGTTGGCCTTGAGAAAGTTCTGGCCAACTGACACTTCGGGAAGGAAGGGAGAATTCGACCCAGGCTGACAGCTGGAGAGAGAACTGAGGATGTTGTCGGGCGGTGGAAAGAACATTTCAAGGAACTGTAAAACCTGCTTAACGCATCCTGCAGTGAGGATCCTGAAGACTCTGGGGAATCTTCGCCCTAATCCATGACAGAGGTCACCAAGGTAGTTAAGAAACTCCTCAGTGGCTCCAGGTGTGGACAAGATCCTCCCTGAGATGCTGAAGGTTCTGGACATTGTTGGACTGTCTTGGCTGACACGTCTCCACAATGTGGACATCAGGTACAGTACCTGTGGAGTGGCAGACCGGGGTGGTGGTTCCCATCTTCAATAAGGGGGACCAGAGATGGAGTTCCAACTATCAGGGTATCACACTTCTCAGCCTCCCCAGGAAAGTTTCCTCTAGGATGCTGGAAGGGAGACTCTGACCGATTGTTGAACTTCAGATTCAGGAGGAACAATGTGGATTCTGTCCTGATTGTGGAACGGTGGATCCGATCTTTACACTGGTGGAGCTGCTGAGGGGGTCATGGGAGTTAGATCTATCAGTCTACATGTGTTTTGTGGATCTGGAGAAGGTCTATGACTGTGTCCCCTGAGGACCTCTGTGGGGATACTGAGGGAGTATGGGGTACCAGGCTCTCTGATAGGAGACATTCAGTCCCTGTACAACCAAAGTGAGAGCTGTGTCCATATACTCAGGACAAAGTCAGACTTGTTTCCAGTGGGTGTTGGACTCCTCCAGGGCTGTCCCTTGTCTCTGATCCTCTTTGTGGTCTTCATGGATCTCAAGGATCAGCCGGGGTGAGGAGGGTGTCTGGTTTGGGGACCTCAGGATCTCTGCTTTTAGCAGATGATGTGGTTCTGTTGGTTCCTCAGATCTTCAGCAGCACTGGAGCGGTTTGCAGCTGAGTGTGAAGCAGTGGGGATGTGGATCAGAACCTCCAAGTCTGAGGCCATGGTTCTCTGATGGAAACCGGTGGTTTGGTCCCACTGGGTTGGGGGGAGTTTCTTCTCCAAGTGAAGGAGTTCAAGTATCTCAGGATCTTGTTCACCAGTGATGAGAAAATGGAGCTAGAGATGGACAGGAGGATTGGTGCAGCATCAGCAGTATTGAAGGCGTTGGACTGAACTATCAAGGAGAAGATCTCAGTTTACCATCCACCTACGTTCCAACCCTCACCTATGGTCATGAGCTCTGGGTGGAGACCCAAAGGATGAGATCATGGATACAAGCGTCTGAAATGAGCTTCCTCTGTAGGGTGTCTGGGCTCAGCCTTAGAGATAGGAGGAGAAGCTGTCGCCTCCTTACATCAGAGACTTTCTGAGCCTGGAGGAGACCCTGAGGTCGACGCAGAACCTGCTGGAGGATTATCAGGACTGAAGGACCTGAAACGACCCGCTGCCTCCTGATCCCACATCAGTAGAAGGAAATAGTAAACACTAAATATAAGGTGTCTGTTTATAAAAACACATATAATAAAAAGAATGAGAAGATAGTAAAGAATAATGACATTTAGAAACCAAAAACTTCTGTTAGCATCAACACTGTTCAAGTTTGAAATTAAGTAAAATACTTAGAAGTGCTAAACATGAAGAAAAACTGTTACAAAGGTTACTATAAAAACAGTAAACTGACAAAAAATAAATTTAAGGTTGAACATATTTTAACTTTAGATAAAAAAAACATGTAATAAACGTGGAATAATGTGAAAAATACCAGGATTAAATTAGAAATATGGAAAAAGAAAAACTTAAAGATTCTGTCCAAAATTAAAACCCCTAAAACTACAAAAGACTTGAAGGGTCAAGAAATGGAAAAGTAGTTTGTAATTTTAGACAATACTGTTACAAGTAATCTGATTACTGTTGGTCCCAGTGATTACAAGTAATCTGATTACTGTGGGTCCCAGTGACTGCAGTAATCAGATTACTGTGGGTCCCAGTGACTGCAGTAATCAGATTACTGTGGGTCCCAGTGACTGCAGTAATCTGATTACTGTGTCGACGTGTTTCCTGACACAAACCCGGTGTGACCTGGTTGGAGGTCGGCCAATCCCATCATGCACCTGAACTCTCCGTTAATCTGTGATTAATGAGGTCCTTGGAGTTTCAGGGAGTCCTCAGACATCTGCTGCCTTACATCAGCTCAGGACACCAAGAGCTAAAGGTTCTCCTCCAGGAGCTAAAGATTCTCCTCCAAGCCTGGAGAACGATGACAGAATGGTCCAAGAGGAATGGGTTCCGTCGGAGGAACTAAAGCAAAAAATGCTAAGAGGAACGCTGAAGATGGAACAAAGAGGAAACTCAGGAGAAGCTGAAGTCTTCATCTGGAACCAGAAGGTCAGTGGATCAACCAAACCGTTCATCTGAGTTCTTTAAAGGTTTTATTTCTACCTGCTCTGGTTTGGTGACCAGACGTTAAATCAGATCCACCATCTGTTCCATCAGCCCCGTTCAGCTCAGAACTCATCTAGACTCATCACGTTTCAACATTTTCTGCTAATTCTAATTCTAATTATCAGGTTGTTGAGCTGCAGGTTCCACATGAGCACAGCCAGGCGGAAACTGAACTTTAAGGTAGATAAAATCGCCTGGGTTCAGGTAAATCCCAGAGAAACCTGTTTAAATTTACTTCTAACTGCTCAGAATTCAGTGAAGCTACCTGGCCCAGCAGGAGCCAGAAAAGATGGAGGCTAAAAGGCTAGTTCATGGAGGCTAACAGGCTAGTTCATGGAGGCTAACGGGCTAGTTCATGGAGGCTAACGGGCTAGTTCACGGAGGCTAACGGGCTAGTTCATGGAGGCTAACGGGCTAGTTCACGGAGGCTAACGGGCTAGTTCACGGAGGCTAACAGGCTAGTTCACGGAGGCTAACAGGCTAGTTCACGGAGGCTAACAGGCTAGTTCACGGAGGCTAACAGGCTAGTTCACGGAGGCTAACAGGCTAGTTCACGGAGGCTAACAGGCTAGTTCATGGAGGCTAACAGGCTAGTTCATGGAGGCTAACAGGCAATTAAATGGAGTCTAACAGGCTAGTAAATGGAGTCTAACAGGCTAGTTCATGGAGGCTAACAGGCTAGTTCATGGAGGCTAACAGGCTAGTTCATGGAGACTAACAGGCAATTAAATGGAGTCTAACAGGCTAGTAAATGGAGTCTAACAGGCTAGTTCATGGAGTCTAACAGGCTAGTTCATGGAGTCTAACAGGCTAGTTCATGGAGTCTAACAGGCTAGTTCATGGAGTCTAACAGGCTAGTTCATGGAGGCTAACAGGCTAATTCATGGAGGCTAACAGGCTAATTCATGGAGGCTAACAGGCTAGTTCATGGAGTCTAACAGGCTAGTTCATGGAGGCTAACAGGCTAGTTCATGGAGTCTAACAGGCTAGTAAATTGAGTCTAACAGGCTAGTTCATGGAGGCTAACAGGCTAGTTCATGGAGGCCAACAGGCTTGTTGACAGAGGCTAAAATGCTAGTTAACAGAGGCTAACAGGATAGTTAACGGAAGCTAACGGGCTAGTTGATGGAGTTTAACAGTCTAGTTGATGGAGGCTAACAAACTAGTTAATGGGAACGAACAGGCTAGTTAATGAGATTAACGGGCTAGTTAAAGGAGGCTAACAGTCTAGCTAACGGAGGCTAACAGGCAGATACATCCAGCACAGTGAAATTTCCTTCTAGAGTACATGAAGTCTGTAGAGGTGGTTTAAATGTAAATGGTAAACATCTCTAACATTAATTTTTCCCTCTACTGAAAACCTGTGGGTTCTTAGAAGAACGTCGGACATACTGATGCCAAAATAGGAGAAATTCACCTTTAGTTTCAGTTTTAGTTTTTTTAGGAGCAACTAACTGCAGGTGTTGAGGGAACATCTGGATCTTCTAAAGGTTTCAGTGATTCATGATGATATAAAGCCGATGCTGTGACTTTGCAGGGAGGTGGAATCACCTGGTAACCATGGACGACGGCTGCATGCTGGAGAACGGCGACTGCAAGGTGGCGCCGCACGGCCCTGATGTCACCTTCAGCACCTTAAGCCCCGCCTCCGGCCTCCAGCGCAAACGGCTGCTGTGGCAGAACGCCGTCAGAAACATCATCGACCAGCACAACCTGTACACCCTGAGGCTTGCCGGGGGCCTGGACCGAGGACGGCACTGCATCACTGTGACCGACGCCTACATCGCTGAAATCAACAGGTAGACACACCTGTTAGAGTCAGGTTTACCTAATGCTGACTTCAGGTTAAACTACAGAGATCAACAGGTAGTTAAAGAAAGTTTTCTTCCCCCATTTTACACCGCTTTTACTAGGTATCAACTGACAACAAACACGTGTTTCAAAACTGGAATCACCTAGTAACGAGACAATTTCTGAGTTGGAATCTTACATTGATAGACTGTACAAAATGATGCAGAAACCCGAGAACAACGCACTCGAGAAGAACTCAGCTCTAGCGACAATGACAGACATATCCACTGACATACGCCAAATGAGATCCTCAATAGAAGCGATGCAAAAACAGCTAGCAAAACGGGACCTTCTTCAAAAACTTAAAGAAGATGTTGATGATTTAAAACAGTCTTTGGATTTTCATGTCGCCTTAACAGAAGTCTTGAAGCAAGAAAACGCGTCGTTGCGCCTAGAGGTTAGCCAACTTAAAGCTGCTGTCCGGAGTTTGAATCGCAGCGTCTCCCAAAACACTGTTGGTCCCTCCCTCTGATTTCGCCCCTTTATTTGTGCACGCGCTCAGTACATGAGAGAAGTGCCCGGAGTGCTGCAGCATCTCGCCTGTTTTGCTGTTTTCCCCTCTTCTACATTTAGTACATTTAGTAAATAATAAAGGAATTACGTTAGAATGCTGTATTGAGTCTAACTTGTCCTAATACCAAAATAACATGAATCTGCTAGGACGAACGAGTAAAGTTTCAATATGTGATTACACTCGTGTATCCCTCTGGATGACGTTGTTAATCAAACTTAGTGCATTTACGCGTGTACATGTGTTACATTGTTTATTTATTTCTATCTAGAGTTCAGAACTGCATGACTCCTCTGACGAAGAGTATGTCCCAGACGCCCCAACATCTTCCTCCAGAGGTCGGGCATCTAAACGAAGCCGTCAGGCGGGCTATGGAGGCCGTGGTCGGGGAGCGACGCGAGCACCCCGAGCCAAAAAACGTCCTGCAGTCTCTTGGCCTGACAAGCCGTGGGATTGGTAACTTTTCTGGAAGTTGCTGAGCCCTGATGCTCTCTCCTCCACAAGCAAAACAAATGTGCGCGCAGTTGCGTAACGCGTAGCTCGCCCACCTCTGCATGGGCTTGCTTGCTGTGCGCGTAACCGTTGATTGACAGCATGACAAAGCTGAAGCTCGAACTTGATTGGTCGGCAGCGACCGGCGCTTTTTGGAATAACATGGGGGTCTATGAGAGGAAGGCGGAGCTCAGGAATAAATTTTCATATCGCGTTATACTAACTTTATATTATAGTATCGAACTAGACTAACACATTTAAGCTTTGTTAAAAAATGATACATAAATTGAAAACAAACGGAAACTCCGGACAGCAGCTTTAACGATTTGACAGCAACTTTACAAAAGAACTCAATAAATGCTCAAAACCAGATTCTTGATTTGCTGTGCAGGAGTATGCGGGACAATTTCATTATACATGACCTCCAAGAGCAACCAAAAGAAACATATCAGACAACTGAACAAATAGTTAAATCATTCTTCAAAACTCACCTCAAGATGGAAGATCGCGAAGTTCAACAAATCCAACTGGCACGGGCACATCGCTTGGGCCAGCGGCAAGAGGGAACACCCCGAAGTCGTCCCATCGTAGCCAGACTTGTGGATACCAGGCACAAGACCATCGTCATGGGGAAAGCCAGAGAGCTAAAGGGGTCCAAGCTCTCCGTGAGTGACCAGTTTCCCCCTGAGATTATGCAGAGACGCAAGCTGCTCCAACCAGTGTTTGCCGAGGCAAGGTCCATGGGGAAGAAAACCAGGCTATCCATTGACAAACTATATATCAACGGCGAACTTGATCGTAACTCCAAAATAACTTCTTGGCTTACCGGAGGAGACTACAGCAGCGGACATGCTTCTGAGCTAACCGAGGTAAACACCGCCGCAACTCAATGACGTCATCAGAGCGCCCTCAGTTCCCAGTCTTCAATACTGTTCTGATTCTTTTGAACTCTTTATTTTCTTTCTTTTATTTTTGAGTTTTGTTGTCTTATCTGTTTGATTATATGTAACTCTAACCCTTTTTTTCAAAGCAATATTTCTCTGCAATTAACAATACAATTTTTCACTTTAACTTAGTTTTCACTCCAAACAAATATAGCATATAAGCTGATTACTACTTGCGTACGCAATTTCTTTTTCACCCTTGTCTAATCTTCTTTATCTCTTTATTTTTATTATTATTATTATTATTATTATTATTATTTGCGGTAAGGGGGAAGTTAATGCAACTCTCTTGACTCACTATTTTTATGTTGTGTGTTTTTTGTTTTGTTTGTGTTGTACCTTTGCACTTACAGGAGAATACATTCATAAACACCTACATACACACACCTTCACACCTCCATGGACATGTCAAACTACCTTTGTTACCATTTCAAGATGACATCTCTCACATTTTTAACATGGAACATTGGAGGAGTTGGCTCACAGGTAAAAGAGAACAAAATACTTAACCACCTCACTTATCTACAATCAGACAATTGTCTTTTACAAGAAACACACTTTGCTAAAGATGAAAACAATACATTGCGCACTTCACAGTTCAGTCACATATTTTCTTCCTACTATAACACCAAACAAAGAGGGGTATCTATTCTCATAACAAAAGAATCTCTTTCATTCACAATAACACCATAACTGACCCAGAGGGAAGATTTGTCATTTTAAACATAACAATAAATAATAATCCAATAACGATAGCAAGCATTTGTGGGCCAAATTCTGACTCCCCATCATTCTTTCACAACTTTTTCTCAACAATTTCCAGGATTTCAGATGGCCCAATCATAATTGGAGGAGATTTTAACACTAATAAATCCATCATTGGACAGAAGTACATCTAACACCAGACTCTCACAATCAACTGAAATAATTAAGCAATATATGGAGGAGCTTGGTCTTGGCGATGGTTGGCGGCTGCAAAATTCCACAACAAGAGAATATTCATTCTTCTCTCCGGTCCATAAATCATATTCATATTGACTTCTTTCTCCTTAGCAATTCTATTCTGCCAAAACTTTCAAATTTCACAATCCACCCCATAATAATAAGTGACCATGCACCCGTTACTCTCACCTGGAATCAAACTCACCTTGATAGAATGATTACACCCCCTAGATGGCGCTTCAATACTTCTCTTTTAAAAGATCAGCACTTCAATAACCTAATTCAAAGACAATGGGCATCCTTCCTAGAAATAAATGAGTCCCCAAAGTCATCACCATCGGTTCTATGGGAAACGGGGAAAGCAGTTTGAAGAGGGATAATCATTTCATACTCCACATACAGAAAGAAAAAAGAACAACAACAACAATCAGAACTGGAACGTAAAATCAAACAACTCGAAATCATTAATGCAAATAATCCTACAGAACAAACTGAAACAGAACTGCGGCAATATAAACTCCAAATAAATGATATAATACACAAAAACAACATTTATGATACAAAGACTCCGTCAAGAAGCTTTTCAACACTGCAATAAGTCCAGTAAATATCTGGCAAACCAACTCAAACAAAATCAGGAAAAAACACGCATTGTTAGCATAAAGAACTCAGCAGGGAAGCCGACACAATCCCCAACAGAGATTAACAAAATATTTAAAGATTTTTATGCAAAACTATACTCATCTGAAAATGACACATTTCAAAACGATATAAACACATTTCTCACTGACATTGAGCTTCCAAAATTAACTCAGGAACAACAATTAATGCTTGATTCACCAATAACAGATAAAGAACTGGAGAAGGCACTAAATTAATGCCAAACAATGAATCCCCTGGTCCTGATGGCTTCCCTGCTGAGTTCTATAAACATTTCTGGTCTATTCTCACTCCACTTTTTCAAAGAGTTATCACAGAAATAACAGAAATATCTAGATTACCCAACCATATGAATTCTGCCATAATCTCACTTCTTCTTAAACCTAATAAAGATCCAACCACCTTCTAGCTACCCCCCCCCCCATATCACTGATCAACGTCCACCTCAAAATAATCACCAAGACATTATCCCACCGTTTAGAAAAAGTAATTCTGTCCATAATTCATTCAGATCAAACTGGATTTATAAAAGGTAGACACTCTTCAAACAATACACGCAGACTGTTCAACTTACTGGAATATTCGACGTCACAACAACAACAACCAACAATCATCGTCTCACTAGATGCAGAAAAAGCATTTGACAGAGTTAACTGGTCATTTTTAACATCTACTCTCCAAACATTCGGCTTTGGGGAATCATTTATAAACTGGATTCACATTTTCCACACCTGTCCCACTGCCACAGTACTAACTAATGGACTAACATCACAACCGTTCACATTGGACAGAGGAACTAGGCAGGGATGCCCACTCTGTCCCCTTCTCTTCACCATATTCAGAGAACCTCTCGCTGCTGCAATCCGCCAAACCCCAGGTATCACAGGAATAAGAACTCCCACTGCACATCATAAAATAAGCCTATATGCTGATGATATACTCCTCTACCTTCAGCAACCATACACCTCTCTCACAGAAACAATATCTCTCATAAAAACATATTCACATGTCTCTGACTATTCCATCAACCTTCATAAATCTGTTATACTCCCAGTACGGTGGGACGACTGGAATGTGGCAGCCCATAATACCACCTATTCTGATATGCACAAACTACATCACATACTGAGGCATTAATATTTCCCCCAGGCTGTCAGAGTTGGTCAGTTTAAACCTCTCATCAAAACAATAACAGCCTTAACCGGTGGAAAAATCACCTTTTATCACTCATAGGTCGAATAGCTGCAATAAAAATGTTCATTCTGCCAAAAACCACTTAACTTCTGTCTATGATCCCAATTCTTCCCAATCAATCCTGGTTTAAATCTCTGGATTCAATAATAGCATCATTTTACTGGAAAAATAAAACCCCACCAATCAAACTCTCCACATTACAAAAACCCAGATCACAAGGAGGCCTCAATGCTCCTAATTGTTTTCATTATTCATTAGCTATCAATTTACAATATATATACAAATGGACACACCCCACTCCATCTGACAGGACCTGGCAAGAAACAGAAGAAACGTTTGGTCAAAACATTCTGCAGTACTTCAATAAAACAACATCCATGCTTCAAAATCTCAACAATATCCTCCACTCTGACAGCCTGGTGGAAACTCCACATGAGCACCTTCTAGACTAACACCTAAAAGGAATAATCTGGATCTTCTAATGAACAAAAAACCCTTACACTCTCACACATGGGCAGAGAAAGGCATCACACAGTGAGAGCACATCTTTCACAATAACACACTGGTTTCATTTCCATATCTTGTCCAGAGGTTTGGCATCAGGAGAACACAGTATTTAGAATATTTCCAATTACAATCCTCAATCATGTCCTATTACAAAACCAGAAATATAAATCTTGAATTACCCCCAGAACCTTCAGAACTTCTCCAAATTAAATCTAGAAAAAACTCACAGCCAAAATATATCAAATAAAAACTAAATCAGACAAAACAATCTCCATCCCACACCACAAATGGGAACATGACTTACAATGATGATGCCAGTTTCTGGACAAAGATCTGCAATGACATCTATACCATGTCAAAAAGCACAAATCTACAATTGATACAATACAAAATAACACAGAACACATTTTACAAGACAGAAACTCTCAAAATTCACCTCAATGTATTAACTGCACCTGTCAAGTGGGGCCTAGTTATTTGAGATCCCAGGAGCAACCACCACCTAAATACAAGCTTTAAGCAGACCAATGAAAAGTTAAAATGAGAAACACTATAAGTTAACCACATGATTATGCTTATGCTTGATGCAAGAATGATTTTAATAGGCTGATATATATTCTGGAAATGATGATTGCTATAGAAGAGAATGATTTAAAATAAGTTATTTGATCATGCTAAGAAAAATGATTTAAAGAAGTGATTCAGTGTAACTAAGTGAGTTTTGAATGGAAGTAATCTGTGCTGTTCTGAGCTGTATGCAGACAGGATGGGAAAAGCAGAAGTCTCCTCAGAAATGAGGAACTTGGAGTTTCCACAGGATGACAGGATGGGCTCAGGCCTACATTGTCATGACAACTGAAGTGTGTGTAACAAGTGGATGTGTTAACAGAAAAGATGGAAAGAATGATGTATGCGTGATAGGAAGAAGGTTGTGTCTTAAACCTATGAATTAATTACCTGGGCGTACCTATTAGTTAGAATTGTGTGTGAAAATGTGTATGTGCTAAGCTGAAGTCGAGCTAGGGTATAAAACCCAGAGACACAGACACTGAATTGGGAGTTCTCCCCTGGAGGGGGGAGATGCTGCTCGCCGGAGCTGCCGGGGAGCATCGCCAGAGTTCTGAAGAATCTTCACCGGACCCTTTTGCCCAAGAGACGTGAAGACAACGCAGGACTTAGGCTCCAGAGTTCGCTGAGAACATCGTTGGAAGCAAAGTCTTTTTCTGACTTTGTTCAACAAGCGAAGACCACACTCTGCTGAAAGGAGAGTCCTGAGAGGTCTACAGTTGTCCAAAGAGATGAAGAGAGGCAAGCACCCATGGCATCCAGAGAGGCACAGGAGGCAGCAGCAGAGGGCTGCTCCACTCCAGGGGCTGGAGGACCCAGTGACCCACCACAGCCTGATGAGACGGGGGCTTTCCACCACCACCACCCGACTGAGAAGACAGCTGAGACGCCCGCACTTGTGTTCCAGCTGCTACTAAAGATAACTGCCAGACCAACGATTGGCTATCGGGACCTTTCCACTCCCCCTGCCTAGGAAGAACACCCTCCACCCACAAAGAAGACTTCGTACCGAGTCTACTGGTCGATCGAGTGGCTCTCCCAGACGCAGGTCAAGACCGGGCGTGGCAGCTAAGGCCTGGCTGTCCGCTCTCTCTCCTAAATTTACTAATTAGAGAAGATTCTTAGGTACGCTCAGCTTAGTTACTTTAGTATAATTTATAATCAGAAATAATTAAATTGTTTAATCATGAATTGATGCTGTGCCCTTGCTAAAACTTGCTTAATAAAACGCTATATTGCATTTAAAGAGAAGTCTAATGAAATGATTATGATTCACCTATTCTGCATAGTGGTAAAAAGTTAAGTTGATTGTGTGCATTAAATCTAATGGTTCTTAAAGGTTACTTTAATCCAACTAGTTATTTAAACATTACCCCTGAGGTTAGTTTTCCAAACCTCTAAAACGAACCTAGGAATATCAACAAGTGCCACAGTTTTAAGAGGAAAGCTGTCGTTAACAAACGTGTTCAATAAATCAATTCTACTACTTAGGAGGGCTGCTTAGTAAGCGAGTATTTATTGGAGTAAGAGGGGTAAGACGTTTGGAAGAAGACAGTTAGGACCTAGGCGAGTATTCCTCGACACCAGCTTAATTATTCTGCTGAAACCTGTCAGGTGGAATACTAATAGGCAGATAGAATCTAACCCTTTAAACGGAGAGCTGGTCCTGATTTAACCTGAGGCAAGGGTTAAAGAAGGCTATACTGAACGACATGGCGTCCCTGGGTGGGCTTGACTACGACTAAGAGAGAAGTGCCCAAAAGAAGATTCTGAGGGTCCGGCACCGACACCTAGAATCAACCGCCAGAACCTTTCAGTGGAAACTGGGGAAGAGAGGGCCAATCTCTTCTGACCGAGGGTCCACAGCTGCGGAGATTGGGGAAGGAAAAGGACGAGACCTTCTGACCGAGGATCCACAGCACGGGTGATCAGCCGACAGAGAGACTCGGGATCATCACGCCTGACGGGAGGTACAGTGAGAACCGCAGGCTAGAAGAAGCCGCAGTGACCTTGGGCCAGCGCACCCCAGAAAAGAGGCACCGCGGAGCAGCCAGACAGAGTCTGCACTCATCCCTGCTCAACGGTCCTACGAGAGGTTTTGAGGAAGCAGACAACTCGAGACGACAAAGACGATGGCTGAGAGCCAGTCAGAGAAAGATGTACTCGTCCCTGCCAAAGAAAAAGAGCCAGTTCAAGAAGACGCGAAAGTCGGAGGCTCCGATGAATCAGAGGAAGAAGATTCATCCTCCAAAACCCCAGTGCCCGGGGAAACAACGATCAGTGAAGTGGTAAGAGAGTCCGCTTCGAAGAAGCTTCACCCAGGTTCCACTCCGGTACCAGAACCAGATTGTACTGGTAGGAGAGGGATGGAGCAACTGTCTGCAAGAGACACAGATGAGGAAATGAGAGTTACAGGACATGCTGCATCGCAGGGTGAGAGCTCAGACGCAGATGAGGAAGTAAGGCCAAAAATAGAGTTGGCCACATCAGCTGCAGGCACCCCGGCTGCAGAGGCAGAGAAGCGGCTGTAGAGGATGGCAGCTGTCACTAAGGAAATGAGTAATTGAAGCACCAGAGAGTCCAGACGAGATTGGGGGGCTCACTGATTGGGAAACGACGAGGTGGATCGTTTCGTCCAGAAGAGAAGAATTGCTGTCAGGATCGAGGAATGGGACCAAACCCCTAAAAGAAAAATTGTCCCAGAGAAGTACGTGGAAGAAGTGGTGCGGGTCGTACATGAAGCGCTTGGCCATGTGAGCACACTACCTACCCGTAGGGAGCTGGAGAAGCTGCAACTCTGGATTCCAGAGCGCCGTATACGACAAGTACTGAGGGCCTGTGAAGTATGTGGTCGATACAACGCAGGATGCCGAGGGCGAAGAGTAGACGGGCTCACCATCCGGGAGCACTATTCCCTGGGGTTCTATCTGCATGGACGTAGCAGGCCCAATGGGGGTTGCAGGGAGAAGAGGTGAGAAATACCTTTTAGTGCTGGTGGACTCTATGTCATTCCATATGGTTACTAAACCAGTGAAGAAAGCTAACAGCTACAGTGTGGTTAGCATGCTAAGAAGAGCTAAATACGAGAAGCCTGACATAATAAAGCAAGTTTTAGATAGCAATACAGTTTTGCTTGAAAGAAGAGGAATCCAAGAAGTGGAGCAGCTAGAGCCAGTTCCAGATTAAAGAAAACCAGGAACCAGAAACCATGGCTACGAGCACACAAGGCTTACCACCCTTCGTCGGAGTAGCCAACGTTAAAGGGGTGGTTACTATGCAGAGAAATACAACGAGGCTCTGGGCAGGCAGAGCCCTGAAGAAACTGGATGATGCTGAAAGCAGAATCCTGTCAGATGATGAAGAGATGCAAGTCATCGGCGGCTGTGAGGACACATCTGAACTGTTGCAGATCGTGGGGGAAGTGACCGTCACCACTGAAGACGATGGACGGACGCAGCTGGGTGATGTGGTTAACCTGTCTGCTCCAGAGGATGATGAGTATCTTTTAAAATGACCTGGTGTTAGCTACCTGTGATCTCAAGGAGAGGGTGTCAAGTGGGGCCTAGTTATTTGAGATCCCAGGAGCAACCACCACCTAAATAAAAGCTTTAAGCAAACCAATGAAAAGTTAAAATGAGAAACTATATAAGTTAACCACATGATTATGCTTATGCTTGATGCAAGAATGATTTTAATAGGCTGATATATATTCTGGAAATGATGATTGCTATAGAAGAGAATGATTTAAAATAAGTTATTTGATCATGCTAAGAAAAATGATTTAAAGAAGTGATTCAGTGTAACTAAGTGAGTTTTGAATGGAAGTAATCTGTGCTGTTCTGAGCTGTATGCAGACAGGATGGGAAAAGCAGAAGTCTCCTCAGAAATGAGGAACTTGGAGTTTCCACAGGATGACAGGATGGGCTCAGGCCTACATTGTCATGACAACTGAAGTGTGTGTAACAAGTGGATGTGTTAACAGAAAAGATGGAAAGAATGATGTATGCGTGATAGGAAGAAGGTTGTGTCTTAAACCTATGAATTAATTACCTGGGCGTACCTATTAGTTAGAATTGTGTGTGAAAATGTGTATGTGCTAAGCTGAAGTCGAGCTAGGGTATAAAACCCAGAGACACAGACACTGAATTGGGAGTTCTCCCCCGGAGGGGAGAGATGCTGCTCGCCGGAGCTGCCGGAGAGCATCGCCAAAGTTCTGAAGAGTCGACACCGGACCCTTTTGCCCAAGAGACGTGAAGACAACGCAGGACTTAGGCTCCAGAGTTCGCTGAGAACATCGTTGGAGGCAAAGTCTTTTTCTGACTTTGTTCAACAAGCGAGGACCACACTCTGCCAGACAGAGAGTCCTGAGAGGTCTGCAGTTTTCCAAAGAGATGAAGAGAAGACAGCACCCATGGCATCCAGAGAGGCACAGGAGGCAGCAGCAGAGGGCTGCTCCACTCCAGGGGCTGGAGGACCCAGTGACCCACCACAGCCTGATGAGACGGGGGCTTTCCACCACCACCATCCGACTGAGAAGACAGCTGAGACGCCCGCACTTGTGTTCCAGCTGCTACTAAAGATAACTGCCAGACCAACGATTGGCTATCGGGACCTTTCCACTCCCCCTGCCTATGAAGAACACCCTCTGCCCACAAAGAAGACTTCGTACCGAGTCTGCTGGTCGATCGAGTGGCTCAACTAGACGCAGGTCAAGACCGGGCGTGGCAGCTAAGGCCTGGCTGTCCGCTCTCTCTCCTAAATTTACTAATTAGAGAAGATTCTTAGGTACGCTCAGCTTAGTTACTTTAGTATAATTTATAATCAGAAATAATTAAATTGTTTAATCATGAATTGATGCTGTGCCCTTGCTAAAACTTGCTTAATAAAACGCTATATTGCATTTAAAGAGAAGTCTAATGAAATGATTATGATTCACCTATTCTGCAAAGTGGTAAAAAGTTAAGTTGATTGTGTGCATTAAATCTAATGGTTCTTAAAGGTTACTTTAATCCAACTAGTTATTTAAACATTACCCCTGAGGTTAGTTTTCCAAACCTCTAAAACGAACCTAGGAATATCAACAAGTGCCACAGTTTTAAGAGGAAAGCTGTCGTTAACAAACGTGGTCAATAAATCAATTCTACTACTTAGGAGGGCTGCTTAGTAAGAGAGTATTTATTGGAGTAAGAGGGGTAAGACGTTTGGAAGAAGACAGTTAGGACCTAGGCGAGTATTCCTCGACACCAGCTTAATTATTCTGCTGAAACCTGTTAGGTGGAATACTAATAGGCAGATAGAATCTAACCCTTTAAACGGAGAGCTGGTCCTGATTTAACCTGAGGCAAGGGTTAAAGAAGGCTATACTGAACGACACACCCAAGACATTACAGACAGCTACATTCACGCCATTTGGTTCTGTTCACCTGTTTTCCTGGTGACAGAATCACTCTGTGCCCTCCTGGACTGCCACATCCCATAATCCCCCTCACTCTGCCTACTGGGAGACGTATCATCCACCACACTCAACCCTTCATACACTCCACTCCTGCTGACAGCCCTAACCATCGCCCAGAAAACCATTCTCACTAACTGGAAATCAAAGACGTCAATAAGCATACCCCAATGGAAAAACTTCTTATCTGACCATATTCTGACAGAGTACCAATCGACAAAACCTGATTTTATGACAATGGATCCCCCCCAATTTCAAACCACACTCATAAATTTCCTACAAAACTAATTTGTTGACCAGCTCCTCTAATGTTTCATCCATCTGCACCTTTTTATCTCCCACTCCAGAAAAGCCTACCTTCTTGCCTGTTTTTTTGTTTTTAATTTTAATTTTATTTTTGTTTTTGCTGCCTTGGTTTACTGTTTATTATTATTATTATTATTATTGTTGTTTTCTGTATTGATTTACTTGTACTATTTTTTGTTTGCTATTGTATATAGTTTAAAAAGGGAGGGGGGGATGAGAGAAAAGGAAAAAAAGAGAAATACATATATATTTATAAAGAAGAATAGTGGGAAGGGGGGAGGAGAGAGGAGAGAGGGGGAGGGAAGGGAAGGAGGGGAATAAAGGTGTGTGTGTGTATATAAAAGAAGATTAAAAATGATAAAATACAGTGATGGCAATATGAATGGTTGTAATAATGATAGTAAAGTATAAGAAAGGGAAAAGGGAAGAAAAAGAAAGAGGGGAAGGAAGGAAGGAGAGAAAAAGGAAAGAAGAAAAGGAGAGGGGAGGAGGGAGAGGGAGGGGAGGGAAAGAGGAAAACAAAAAAAAGAGAAATCTTGTGACACATTATCCCTCAGTTTTTGTTTTAATGCATCACAAAGTCGACAAACACATCCTACCACCAAGTGAGCCGGCAGTTAGCTTCACTTTTTTAATGCATCACCCCTAAATAGGCATAGAAAACAATCATTAACGAGGATTCAATGTGTTGCTTAAAGTTTAATTTTCTTTGGACAGCTCCTTCCTACAGTTCTTTTCAACCATTACTGCTACTCTGACTAAATTTCATTAATTTCCCCTTCAAATATATTTTGTTACATCTCCTTGATCCTTGTTTTTTTTCTTCTCCTTTCTTTTGCTCCCTCATCTCCCCCTCAATTTAGCATTATCATACTATAATGTGTGTCGACTTCCTTTTGTTGTCTGTTTGCCATGTTTTTTTCTTATTCTTTTATTTACTTTTTTTAGTGATTTATTATTATGACATTGCTGTTTAAAACACTGCCTCTGCTTCAGCCCTCCTCATTATCTCTGATGTTACTTTTATTGTTATAACCAGCTAAACAATCACCAAGAAAGTACCACAAACTAGCACATGTACACACTCACCCCTACACTCCCGCACACACACAATACTCACAACTTATTGTATGTTTCAGTTTTGTACCCCTGTTGTCTGTTTTTTTTTTTGTTCATTGCACAATGTTTTGTATGCTTACATGTTATTAAATGTGAATAAAGGGGAAAAAAAGAAAGTTTTCTCTCTGCGTTGTCTTGCAGGCAGATGAAATAAAGTTTTCTCTCTGCGTTGTCTTGCAGGCAGATGAAATAAAGTTTTCTCTCTGCATTGTCTTGCAGGCAGATGAAATAAAGTTTTCTCTCTGCATTGTCTTGCAGGCACATTTAATCAAATTTTCTTTCTGTGCTGTCTTGCAGGCAGATTCGTAACAAAGCGTCTCGTGGAGCCTTCTGGCAGAAACGTCGATCGTCTGCAGCTCGAGTTCATCCGACGACACCAAAGATCTCCACGGCGACGCACAACAGACATGACCCACTGAGCGACACCGACTTCTTCGTTTCCTGTGGATCGACTGTCCGAGGCGTCTTCATTCCCACCATGCAACACACATTCAAGTAAGAACACACCTGGAGTGAAGCTCCTCCTCCTCAGGATTGCTAAATTCAGTGTTTCTTTGACTGAACGGCAGCTTTCTGTGTTGAATCTGAGGTTCTTATAGAACCTTTGCTGACCCTGATGGTTCCTCCTGTAGGTCCTCGGACCTGGAGCAGCTCTACCAGCAGTTCTCTTCGGCTCAGAGGAGAACCTCGCTGGTGGTCACCAACACCATTGACCTGTTGATCCGGCTGCTGGTGTCGCTGCTGACGTGGCCGCCGGGCTGGGGGGGCGTGGCCTGCGATTGGCTGGCCGGCCTGTCGGCGCTGCTGTGGGCGGGAACCTGCGTTCTGTCGCTGACCCGGAGGGAAGTGACATCATCACCGCGGTGGCTACGTTTCCTTGCGCTGATCAGCTGGGTGTCGCAGGCCGCCCAGGTGCTGGTGGGCGTGTTCACCTGGGCGGACAGTGACCACTCCTGGTACGTCTTCTTCTCGCTGTTCTCCACCTACACGCTGCTGCCGCTGCCCCTCCTCTGGGCCATCGTCGCCGGGGCAACCACCTCCACCCTGCACCTGTTGCTGGACGTCTGCTGTCACTACGGCGACCACACCTTCATCCAGAAAGTGGGTTCTGTGGAGGAACATTGCTGATGGCTTTTCATTTTTAATGGCAGCTTGTGGGATTTGGTTTAAAAATGATCTGAAAAACTGTTCACAGCAGCTCCACCATCTGGTGACACATATGTTGGTTGTATCTGTGCAGGTGTTGTCCAAGGCCTTGCTGTACCTGGCCATGAACACCGCAGGTCTGTTCATCCACTACCTGTCTGACCGCACCCAGAGACAGGTGATGAAGAAAGTAGCACACCTTTAGCTCCACAGCCCTTCGAGTGTCTCTCCTTCATTCCACCGTTATCCACAGTTCTGTTTTTTTTAAATATTTATTATTTTCTGTCAAACACACGCTTACCTTTTGTTGTCTGCCATACCCCTTGATTCAACCGCCTGTAGTTCTTTGTTGTTTTACCTTCTGTCACTGATTATCAACCATACACAGATTAACCACTACTCACCCTGTAATTACTTCCTAACCCTAATTTCTCCCTACCCTCTGACCATACCTATAAAATGTGTTCTTTCTAAATGTTCTGGGTCGATTTACCTCCACAGGCTCATGCTCTGTGTTTGTCAGAATACCAATAAACACCATCTACCGCAAACTAGCAAGGACTAAGAGTAAAATTTCTTCAACTCAGGCCTTCCTGGAGACCCGGCGCTGCATCGAGGGGCGAGTCCGACTGGAGAGGGAGAACCACCGACAGGTCAGGGGCGTTTCCAGGTGTCCTTAATATTAGGAACCCCTCTAATCACCACCTCTAACCTGTCCACACCTGGATCCTCAGGAGCGCCTGGTGATGTCCATCCTTCCTCGCTTCCTGGTTCTGGAGATGATCGCTGACATGGCCATCATGGATGACTACCTGCTGCCACAGCAGATCCAGAAGATCTACATCCACCACTACAAGGACGTCAGGTCCACAACTTTAACCCTAACTAGCCTTAATGCACCCCTAACTAACCCACCCCTATCTAACCCGAATCCACCTCTAACTAACCCGAATCCATCTCAAACTAACCCTAATCCACTCCTGACTAACCTTAATCCACCTCTAACAAACCTGAACCCAAACTAAAGACTAGAACCCTGAGGAACATCTTGTGCTAGCTGTAAATTAGCATGTACATGACTGTAAATCACCCAGAATAGAACCCTGAGGAGCCCCTTGTGCTAGCTGTAAATCACCAAATGACCCAGAATAGAACCCTGAGGAACTCCAGCATTAAATGAACTCCTTTTGTCTGTCAGCTGCTAAAGAGTCGAGTCTTTCCAGAACATCCAGACGGGTTTGAAAATGAACTGATGATGATGGAAAGCATGAGACGTTCTCGGACTTGGAGATGGTGGAACTATTAGAATGTTCTGACTCTACTTTGTCTCCACAGCATCCTGTTTGCAGACATCATCGGCTTCACGTCGCTCTCGCTGATTCTGTCAGCACAGGAACTCGTTAAGACTCTGAACGAACTCTTCGGTCGCTTTGACAGGCTGGCTGAGGTCCTCATTTATTTTATATTTATCAGTAGTTTTAATTTTGTGTTGTATGAGCTCCATATATACAGTTTCCTCCATTAGAGGTTCCATTAAAGTGTTTTATCTTCATATATTCAGTAGTAGTTTCGCAGAACTGTGTCCCCAGAAGCTTCCTGTAGGTGTACACGTCTAAATACAGTCTGTGGTTGATATTTCACTTCATGGACTCCATCTAATGAGGCTCCTACTGTCAGGTAGAAGGAAGAAGAGGCTAAATAACATGGTGAACATGAAGGCCTACTATGTGTGCTGAAGAACCTAAGATGAGAAGATGATGGAAGACAGGAGGATGACGTGGTGTTTCTGTCTGTCTTTGTAGGAACATCAGTGTTTGCGCATTAAGATCCTGGGTGACTGTTATTATTGTGTGTCAGGAGTCCCAGAGCCCCAGAGAGGACACGCTCGCTGCTGTGTGGAGATGGGCCTCAGCATGATCAACACCATACGGTAACCTCTATACCTTCTGTGTCACGAACTAGGGAGGGCTGGACCCGAGCAGAGAGCCACACTACCAAGACCAGAGGAGATTTCGAATGATTTATTGCAGGGGATGAATAGTGGCTCGGTGGGGGGAAAACCAGGGTGCAGGAGCGGGGAGCAGCTGGTGTAGTGGGGTTTTTTGGCCAGGAACGGGGGGTCCAGGCAGGAACAGAAGGGGTCCAGGCAGGAACAGAAGGGGTCCAGGCAGGAACGGGGGGTCCAGGCAGGAGGAAATCGGTGATGAATGGGTTGGGGAAAACGGACGAGGGTTCTGGGTGGCTGGATCCCGGACAGCTGGGTCTGAGTGGAGGCAGGAGAAAACAACGTAAGAAGAAAGGCAGGAAGTCAAACAGATTTTGCAAGAGGCTAGAGAGCGAACTGAACTGTGTGGTCTTTGTTCAACAATCTGGCAGGGAGTGGAAGGATGAGCCGGTTCTTATTGCTGGGGTGAGTAATCAGAGTGATGATCGTCAGCTGTCCGGGAGCCGTAGAGGAGGTTGATTGCCTGAGTGGAGTCAGCTGGGAAGCTAGACTCCACTCAGGCACCGAGCTGCAGAGGGAGATACAGGGCAGAGGAGTGGATGGGAGACAGAGAGAGACAGGGGAAGAGGAGCAGACAGGAAACCGAAGAGACAGAGGGAGAGACAGAGACAGAAAGGGGGTATTGGGGAGGTCAGGTGGGAAGGACGGGGGTGAGGAGGGAGCCCTGACATTCTGTTCCTCCATCCAGAGATGTTTTCAAGGTTCCTCCACACTGTCTGAGCTTCACACTAACTCTGGTTTCCATGGAGAACCCCTGAACCAAGTCTGAAGCAGCTGAAGTCTGTTTTTACAGCTGGATGGAGAAAATAGTTCACTGTGTGCGGAGTCATTTTAGGAGCTCTGATTAGGGGAACTATGACTCCTTCTAGACCCCCTGATTAGGGGAACTATGACTCCTTCTAGACCCCCTGATTAGGGGAACTATGACTCCTTCTAGACCCCCTGATTAGTGGAACTATGACTCCTTCTAGACCCCCTGATTAGTGGAACTATGACTCCTTCTAGACCCCCTGATTAGGGGAACTATGACTCCTTCTAGACCCCCTGATTAGTGGAACTATGACTCCTTCTAGACCCCCTGATTAGGGGAACTATGACTCCTTCTAGACCCCCTGATTAGTGGAACTATGACTCCTTCTAGACCTCCTGATTAGTGGAACTATGACTCCTTCTAGACCTCCTGATTCCTGCTGACTCTGTGCTTCACTGGTTTTTAGTTGCTCACTGATCTTCCTGGATCTTTTTCCATCTTTGTCGAGTCTCTCAGTTAGATGTTTCTTTTCCTCTGTTCAGTTCTTCTCCATGTGGAGCCATGATGCAGACATAGATAGACCCAGTCCATAGGTCCAGGACTGAGAACGTTCTGCTGTTCTCAGCTCATTTAGAACCATGTTCATCAGTTAGACTGACTGGAATCACAGCTGGACTTCAGTTCTCTGAGGTTCTACATTGTGTTCTGTATTGTGAGTTTAGCCCCCACAGTGTCTTTGTGTTATTATGATTATGATCATTGTTCTGCAGGTACGTTCGTCGGGAGCTGCAGCAGGAAGTGGACATGCGGATCGGTGTCCACTCGGGTTCGGTCCTTTGTGGTGTTTTGGGTGTTCAGAAGTGGCAGTTTGACATCTGGAGTTGGGATGTGGACGTAGCCAACAGTCTGGAGGCTGCAGGAGTTCCTGGGTCAGAAAGTCTTTGTTTTATCACATTCATCTGAAAGTTGTCAAACTACACAACTTATCCAGAGAAGTAGAGACGTACCAAAGGCAGGACATTTGTGAATAACTTCATGGACTTTCAGGCAGATTCACGTCTCGCAGGCGACTCTGGACTGTCTGGGTGGGATTTACGAGGCGGAGGCGGGGCATGGCCAGGAGAGAAATGAGTTCCTACGGAAACACAACATCGACACCTTCCTGATCCGCCCGGCGCCACGTGAGGAGGCAGAGCCTCCAAAAACGAGACGTCTGAGCTACGAGGAGATGACAACGTGGAGCGCTGAGCTGCCGTTTGGAGACATTCTGGGGATGAACTTTGTAAGGACGCCTGTCATCCTCAGCTCTCTGGTGCCGTTTCTGTGATTCTCACCTTTTCTGCTTTGTCTAAATCAGATTCTCGCCACCTTCACCAACGGCTCCCTGACCCAGCTGCCCAATCAGGTCGCAGCTCAGCGGTCTGGGTCACGGGAGGTCAACAAACGGATTCGTCAGGCCATGGAGGTCCGGAGCAGCGAACGAATGAGGAAGGAGCACATCACCACCTTCACTCAGGTGTTCAAGGACTCTCACATGGAGGGAAAGGTAACCTGATCCCTGTGGGGGCGGGGCTTGTCTCAGGTGTGTCCAGGTGAGTGATGTCTTTCTGTCTCTCAGTACTCCCAGATGAGAGATGAACTCTTCAAGTCCAACATGGTCTGTTCCTTCATCCTGCTGATGCTGCTGATGGCTGTACAGGTGCTCATCCCCTCCCCCAGGTACACCTGTCTGCCCACTCACTGTTCTTCTGTTAACATCTTTAGCTATAATTTCTGTTAGTTCCTGTTGTCATTTACCTGAGAACATCGTCTGCATAGAACCGGATTTTTCCAGCAGGTTCTCAGTCGGATCCTTTCATTTGTCGTGTTTAAACAAAAAAGTTTGAAAGTAAACTAATTATTGTTTGTGTGAAATCATCCGTGGAATCACCTGACAGGCCTTACCTTAGTAACGTTTTATTAAGGTTTTGTTAACGTTCTATTAACATTATCCTTGGATCTTCAGATATCTTCCAATGGCGGCTCAGTTCGTGGTCAGCGGCGGCGTCTACTTCCTGCTGCTGCTGCTGACGCTGGGGAGGAGTTTAAGCATTGCCCCGCCCCCCTGCAGTCGCTCTGCTGCTGGATTCATGAAACTAAAAACGCACGAACGCTGCTGACGCTCACCGCTGTCACCATCAACTTCAGCGTCGCCTCGGCCGACATCGTGAGTTTAACCAAACCATCGTTAGGTTCTAAAGAAGCATCAGGTTTCACAACACTGAGTTCTTCATTCATTCCTTCCTTCCATCCTTCCTTCATCCTTCTTTGCTTCCTTCCCTCATTCTTCCTTCCTTCCTTCGTTCGTTTGTTCCTTCCGTCGTTCCTTCCTTCGTTCCATCCTTCCTTCCTTCCTTTCTTCCATACTTCCTAATATCCTTCCTTCCTTCCTTCCTTCCATCTTTCCATCCTTCCTTCATCCTTCTTTCCTTCCTTTGTTCCATCCTTCCTTCATACTTCCTTCCTTTGTTCGTTCGTTCGTTCCTTCCGTCCTTCCTTCCTTCGTTCCATCTTTCCTTCCTTCCTTCCTTCCTTCTTTCTTTCCTTCCGTCATCCCTTTGTTTCATCCTTCCTTCCGTCTTTCCTTGCTGCCTCCCTTCCATCCTTCCTTCATCCTTCCTTACTTCCTTCCCTCATCCTTCCTTCCTTCATTCCTTCCTTACTTCCTTCCTTCCTGCTTTCCTTCCTTCTTTTCTTATATCCTTCCTTCCATCCATCTTTCCCTCCATCCTTCCTTCCATCCATCTTTCCCTCCATCCTTCCTTCCTTCATTCCATCTTTCTTTCCTTCCTACTATGCTTCCTTCCTGATGTCCTTCCATCCATCCTTCCTTCCTTCCTTCCTTTCTAATATCTTTCGTTCCCTCATCCTTTCTTTCTTCATAATATCCTCCCTTCCATCCTTTCATCCTTCCATCCTTCCTTCCTAATATCCTTCCTTCCCTCTTCCTTCCTAATATCCTTCCTTCCATCCTTCCATCCTTCATTCCATCCTTCCTTCCTAATATCTTTCCTTCCATCCTTCCTTCCTTCCATCTTTCCTTCCTTATATCCTTCTTTCCTTCCTTCCTTCCTCAGCTGTGGTGTGATTCATCAGAGTCGTCCATTAACAGCAGTGACTACCTGTTGTCTCCGCCCACCTCCACCTGGCCTGACATCAACATATGCACCCATCCAGAGGTGAGCCTGAGGCGTGACCTCACTGTGATGTCATGTTAGCCATGTGTGGTGCTAACCATGGCTACCTGTGTGCAGTACATGTTGCTGAGCGGTGTGGTTGCCATGGTGACATGCGCCGTGTTCCTGCGGCTGAGTTGCGTGTTGCAGCTGGCCGTCCTGCTGCTGGCCGCCGCCCACTACACCTACGTCATCGAGACGCACAGGTACAGCCAGGTGTTGTTGAGCCACACTGCTACTTACCAAAGGGGCAGCATGGCTCAGTGGGTAGAGTGGCCGTCTTGCAACAGGAAGGTTGCCGGTTCGATCCTCGGCCCGTTGTGCTCATGTTGAGGTGTTCCTGAGCAAGACACCTAATCCCTAATTGCTCCTGATGGGTCGTGGTTAGCGCCTTGCATGGCAGCTTCCGCCATCAGTGTATGAATGTGTGTGTGAATGGGTGAATGTGACGTATCATGTAAAGCGCTTTGGGTACCTTACAGGTATACTAAAAGCACTATATAAATACGGACCATTTACCATTTACTTTCTGTTGGTCTGTGTGTCTCTCACCTGTTGTTGTTCTTGTCCTCAGGTCCCACCAGCTGTGCAGGAAAGGAGTCTGTGTGGTTCTCATGGTGATGTTTGTGGTGGCCGTCCTCTACAACGGATGGAAGGTTCATTCTGTTTTCTTTCTTTTTGTGGTTGTTTTGTGTGTCTTTGTGGTTGTTGTGTGTCTTTGTGGTTGTTGTGTGTCTCTTCGTAGTTGTTTTGTGTCCCTTTGTGGCAGTTTTGTGTGTCTTTATCTCTGTCTCAGTCCTTCTTCTTCGGTGGTAGCTGGAGGGAACTGCCCGCTTGGACTTTCTGTGGCGTCTCCAGGCGAGGAAGGAAGTGGAGGACATGAAGGAGCAGCGAGAACACAACGAGTGTCTGCTGCTCAACATCCTGCCGGCTCACGTCGCAAAACACTTCCTGGAGAGAGACCGCAACAACGAGGTATGACACTCACCTGTCCAGGTGTGTTACACTACGTCACCTGTCCACAGGTGTGTTACACTACGTCACCTGTCCACAGGTGTGTTACACTACATCATCTGTTTACAGGTGTGTTACACTACATCATCTGTTTACAGGTGTGTTACACTACAACACCTGTCCACAGGTGTGTTACACTACATCACCTGTTTACAGGTGTGTTACACTACAACACCTGTCCACAGGTGTGTTACACTACATCATCTGTTTACAGGTGTGTTACACTACGTCACCTGTCCACAGGTGTGTTACACTACGTCACCTGTCCACAGGTGTGTTACACTACATCATCTGTTTACAGGTGTGTTACACTACAACACCTGTCCACAGGTGTGTTACACTACATCACCTGTTTACAGGTGTGTTACACTACAACACCTGTCCACAGGTGTGTTACACTACATCACCTGTCTACTCAGTGCTACTAAAATGGTATAAAGGGCATAAACACAACTGTGTGTGTTGTGTGTCTCTTTTCTGTTGCGTGTCTGTTGTGTGTGTGTGTGTGTGTTGTGTGTCAGGAGTTGTATTCCCAGACCTATGAGCGGGTCGGAGTTCTCTTTGCGTCTCTTCCTGGGTTCTCTGAGTTTTACGAGCAGAAAGAACTCGTCCATCAACACGTGGAATGTCTGCGCCTCCTCAACCTGATCATCACCAACTTTGATGAGGTCACCACACACACACACACATACACACACACACACACACACACACACCTGTAACCTGTAGAACATCTGTAACACCTGTCGAACATCTGTAGAACACCTGTAACCTGTAAAACACCTGTAACCTGTAGAACACCTGTAACCTGATGTTTTTTTTTAAATCTTTTTTTGTATCTGTGTGATGTTTTTGTGTCTTTGTTTTGTGTCTGTGTGATGTTTTTGTGTCTTTGTTTTGTGAGTCTGTGTGATGTTTTTGTGTCTTTGTTTTGTGTATCTGTGTCATGTTTTTGTGTCTTTGTATTGTGTATCTGTGTCATGTTTTTTTAATCTTTTTTGTGTGTCTGTGTGATGTTTTTGTGTCTTTGTGATGTTTTTGTATCTTTGTGTTGATGTTTTTGTGTTGTTTTGTGTATCTGTGTGATGTTTTTGAATCTTTGTTTTGTGTGTCTGTGTGATGTTTGTGTGTCTTTGTTTGTGTATCTGTGTGATGTTTTTGTGTCTTTGTTTTGTGTGTCTGTGTGATGTTTTTGTGTCTTTGTTTTGTGTGTCTGTGTGATGTTTTTGTGTCTTTGTTTTGTGTGTCTGTGTGATGTTTTTGTTTTGTGTATCTGTGTGATGTTTTTGTGTCTTTGTTTTGTGTGTCTGTGTGATGTTTTTGTGTCTTTGTTTTGTGTGTCTGTGTGATGTTTTTGTGTCTTTGTTTTGTGTGTCTGTGTCATGTTTTTGTATCTTTGTTTTGTGTATCTGTGTGATGTTTTTGTGTCTTTGTTTTGTGTGTCTGTGTGATGTTTTTGTTTTGTGTATCTGTGTGATGTTTTTGTGTCTTTGTTTTGTGTGTCTGTGTGATGTTTTTGTATCTTTGTTTTGTGTATCTGTGTGATGTTTTTGTGTCTTTGTTTTGTGTGTCTGTGTGATGTTTTGTGTCTTTGTTTTGTGTGTCTGTGTGATGTTTTTGTGTCTTTGTTTTGTGTATCTGTGTGATTTTTAAAAAATCTTTTTTGTGTGTCTGTGTGATGTTTTTGAATCTTTGTTTTGTGTGTCTGTGTGATGTTTTTGTGTCTTTGTTTTGTGTGTCTGTGTGATGTTTTTGTGTCTTTGTTTTGTGTATCTGTGTGATGTTTGTGTGTCTTTGTTTTGTGTGTCTGTGTGATGTTTTTGTGTCTTTGTTTTGTGTGTCTGTGTGATGTTTGTGTGTCTTTGTTTTGTGTGTCTGTGTGATGTTTTTGTGTCTTTGTTTTGTGTGTCTGTGTGATGTTTTTGTATCTTTGTTTTGTGTGTCTGTGTGATGTTTTTGTGTCTTTGTTTTGTGTATCTGTGTGTGATTTTTTTGTCTTTGTTTTGTGTGTCTGTGTGATGTTTTTGTTTTGTGTATCTGTGTGATGTTTTTGTATCTTTGTTTTGTGTGTCTGTGTGATGTTTTTGTATCTTTGTTTTGTGTATCTGTGTGATGTTTTTGTGTCTTTGTTTTGTGTGTCTGTGTGATTTTTTTTAATCTTTTTTTGTGTATCTGTGTGATGTTTTTGTGTCTTTGTTTTGTGTGTCTGTGTGATGTTTTTGTATCTTTGTTTTGTGTATCTGTGTGATGTTTTTGTGTCTTTGTTTTGTGTGTCTGTGTGATGTTTTTGTATCTTTGTTTTGTGTGTCTGTGTGATGTTTTTGTTTTGTGTATCTGTGTGATGTTTTTGTATCTTTGTTTTGTGTGTCTGTGTGATTTTTTTAAATCTTTTTTTGTGTATCTGTGTGATGTTTTTGTGTCTTTGTTTTGTGTGTCTGTGTGATTTTTTTAAATCTTTTTTTGTGTATCTGTGTGATGTTTTTGTGTCTTTGTTTTGTGTGTCTGTGTGATGTTTTTGTATCTTTGTTTTGTGTATCTGTGTGATGTTTTTGTGTCTTTGTTTTGTGTGTCTGTGTGATGTTTTTGTATCTTTGTTTTGTGTGTCTGTGTGATGTTTTTGTGTCTTTGTTTTGTGTGTCTGTGTGATGTTTTTGTATCTTTGTTTTGTGTGTCTGTGTGATGTTTTTGTGTCTTTGTTTTGTGTATCTGCGTGATGTTTTGTGTCTTTGTTTTGTGTATCTGTGTGATGTTTTTGTGTCTTTGTTTTGTGTGTCTGTGTCATGTTTTTGTGTCTTTGTTTTGTGTATCTGCGTGATGTTTTTGTGTCTTTGTTTTGTGTATCTGCGTGATGTTTTTGTGTCTTTGTTTTGTGTGTCTGTGTCATGTTTTTGTGTCTTTGTTTTGTGTATCTGCGTGATGTTTTTGTGTCTTTGTTTTGTGTATCTGTGTGATGTTTTTGTGTCTTTGTTTGTGTATCTGTGTGATTTTTAAAAAATCTTTTTTGTGTGTCTGTGTGATGTTTTTGAATCTTTGTTTTGTGTGTCTGTGTCATGTTTTTGTGTCTTTGTTTTGTGTATCTGTGTGATGTTTTGTGTCTTTGCTTTGTGTGTCTGTGTGCAGCTGCTGGACGAGTGTTTCTTCCAGGAGGTGGAGAAGATTAAAACCATCGGCAGCTCCTACATGGCAGCTTCTGGTCTGTCACCTGACCCACAGGTGAGTCATGTGACTGACGCTGTGAGCTGATTGGTCCATAGGTCACCAGATGTGACGCTGTGTGTGTGTTTGTGTGTCTGTGTGCAGGAGTGTGAGGACAGCTGGCATCACCTCAGTGAGTTGGTTCTGTTCGCTCTGGCCATGATGGAAACGCTGAAACACATCAACACACACACAGGAAGTGACTTCCAGCTGAGAGTGGGTACGACAACACACACACACACACACACACACACACACACACACACACACACACACACACACACACACACACACACACACACACACACACACACACACACACCTGTGTGATGTCATGGCTCCATCTTTACCTGTGTGACGTCATGGACAGGTATCGCCCATGGGGCCGTCATTGCAGGTGTGATTGGAGCCACTAAACCTCAGTACGACATCTGGGGAACCACAGTCAACATGGCCTCTAGGATGGAGAGTACCGGGGTCAGCGGCAAGATACAGGTAGCACACCTGTCTGTCTACCTGTCTGTCTGAACACCTGTCTGTCTGAACACCTGTCTGTCTACCTGTCTGTCTGAACACCTGTCTGTCTACCTGTCTGTCTGAACACCTGCCTCTCTCTCTACCTGTCTGTCTGTCTTAAGGTTCCAGAGTCCACCAGCTGCATTCTGGTAGAACGAGGTTTTCTGCGACAGTTCAGAGGGAAGATTTACATCAAAGGCATCAGCGAACGTCACGGAGAGGTAAGTGAGAAAGGTAAACATCAGACAGGTAAACATCAGACAGGTAAACAGGTAAACATCAGACAGGTAAACAGGTAAACATCAGACAGGTAAACATCAGACAGGTAAACATCAGACAGGTAAACAGGTAAACATCAGACAGGTAAACATCAGACATCGTCTGAACAGCTAACCTATAGACACAGGAGGTTCTAACAGGTTCTGTTGTGGCTCTTTCAGGTACACACGTTCTTCGTGTCCAGTCAGGAGGAACGTTCCAGCTTCGTGGAGCGTGGTGGTGGCCGGGGCTTCAGCCTCAACAGGAACACTCTGGGAGCCGTGGTCTACAGCCTGGTCCAGGCCAGGAAGAGGGAGAAGCTGAGGGAGGAGAACGGAGGGTTCCACCTGGTGGAGGCCCAGTAGAATGGAGGGTTCCACCTGGTGGAGGCCCAGTAGAACACATGGTCTGGATAAGGACGTTGCCATAGAGACGGAACTCAGTCGTTCTACTAGTGAAACAACCACAGAACAGGTTCTGTATATGATGGAACCAGAACATGAAGAAGTTCTCCAAGGAACCCAGAATATTTAAACATTTTGTTAATCAGTTTTCAGGCATTCGAAGCTCAGATTTGGTGAATGTTCCCGAAGGAACCAAACATCTTAGATGAAACATTGAAGGACCGTTGGAAACATGAAGATGTGATCAGGAGAGCCTGTGGTTCTGGAGTTTTTAAAGATCGTCTTCTGATGTCTCCTGGTGGAACCTGGTTGTGACTCATTTTGTTCTTTTGGAGCTCCCATGATGCTTTGCAGGATCCAGTCTTTAGATGAGCAGAAACTGAAGGACAGATTCTCTCTGGAGACCTGAACATTTGTTCTGCTGGACCTGATGGTTCCTCTGACCGAGTCGTGACTCTTGAGGACTAAACAGATTCGAGGCGTAAAAGTGAAGAAGTTCTGCTTTTAATTTGAAGCTCAAACCGAGGAAACGACATTTTCAGAGACGCTGCAGAAGGTTCTGATGGACTCACTGGATTTCTGGATTCAGATGTTTTTCTCATGAGGATCGTCTGGACGAATGAAGAGACAAAAAGAACTTCAAGCTGAAGAAAACGTGTTTAAGAGGATTTGACTTTTTCAACCATCAGGTCATCTGAAGCTGGAACAACAAACTGTGACCAGTAGGTGGAGCTGTTTCTGGAATAGAACTCCTGGTAAACTGGACCAGCAGACATTTTTAGATCGGTAATTTTTAAACTTTATTTGATTTAAAATCTGTTTTCTACTGACTGAATTCTGGAACCATAAACGTAGAAAAATCAGCCTTCAGAAGGAGAAACTCAATAAAAACCAGGAAAGAGATGGAGTTCATCTGGTTGGTTAATATCATCCATTATCCATCCATCCATCCATCATCCATTCATCATCTATCCATTCAGCCATTCATCATCCAACCATTATCCATCCATCATCCATCCATCCATCCATCCATCCATCCATCCATCATCCATCCATCCATCCATTATCCATCTATTCATCATCTATCATCCATCCATCATCTATCATCCATCCATCATCCATCAATCGTCCATCCATCATCCAGGGGCGGCATGCCTCAGTGGGTAGAGTGGCCGTCTTGTAACTGGAAGGTTGCCGGTTCGATCCTCGGCCCGTCATACTCATGTCGAGGTGTCCTTGAGCAAGACACCTAACCCCTAATTACTCCTGGTGGGTCGTGGTTAGTGCCTTGCATGGCAGCTTCCGCCATCAGTGTGTGAATGTGTGTGTGAATGGGTGAATGTGACATATCATGTAAAGCGATTTGGATAAAAGCGCTATATAAATACAACCATTTACCATTATCCATCCATCAATCATCCATCCATTGTCTATCATCCATCCTTCCATCATCCATCCATCAATCATCCATCCATCCATCATCAATCATCCATCCATCATCCATCCATCATCAATCATCCATCCATCATCCATCCATCCATCATCATCTCGTCTGTTTCAAAGGTTTTCAGGTCAGTGGTCAGTCTAGCGTCTTTCGTCTTCTAGCTAAAGTCCACCCCTCTGTAAGAAGGACTTACCTAGAATCAGTTCTCCATGCTTTATTCTGTGGTGTTGGATTATTGTAACTCCCTGTACATCGACATTGACCAATCAGAACTCAACATCTGCTGTTGTCCAGAATGCAGCAGCTCATCTCCTAATCTGAGAACATAACGCCGCTGCTCTCCTCACTCCATCAGCTTCTGGTTCAGGAGGGATTTTAAAATTCTTTTATTTGTTTTTAAGTCTCTGAATGGACTCAGAACATTTATTTGACCTTGTTAAAGTGCTTCAACCCTCCAAAACCCTGAGGTTAGCTGACCTGATGGTCAATTCCTCCATTCCTCATGAGAACCAGAGGAGATCCCATCGATCCTCTCTGTGGGTCTGAGAACAGCCTCTCCATTTTAAACTCATCTTCAGACCCACTAGTTCCTCCTTAACCTCTGGCTGAGTCCTTCTAACGGACCTTCATCTGGTTTAATGTTTCTTATTGTTGATGATTCATTTTACTGTAGAGCACCTGGACAGGTAACGACCTATCACATGTTCACCTGTACAGGTAACAGTCTGTCCCAGGGCTATACATAGAGACAAACAATCACACCTACAGACAGTTTAGAATCACCAGTTATCCTCAGCATGTTTGTGGACTGTGGGAGGAACCTGGAAAAAAGCCACACATGTACAGGAGACATGAAGGCTGAATCCCAAACCGCCCCCTACACACTATCCCTACACACTATCCCTACACACTATCCCTACACACTATCCCTACACACTATCCCTACACACTATCCCTACACACTACCCCTCCGTTTGCGCGTTCCCGCGGAGGGTCCTCCATATTAAGGGCCGTCCCAAACCGCGTAGTGCGGAGGGGGAGTGGACTGTTCAGCCCTTAAATAGCGAGTCTGCATCGATGCTCACTCTGGACAACTTTTTCAGGAAGTGCAACGTTGAAATGGAGGAGGAAACAAACATATTGATGTGAGTTCCACATGCGTCCTTTATTTCTCCCACGCCTTTTCACACTGACAGAACATCACAAAAAGAGTGGTGTAAAAAGATAAATCAAAAGAAACAAATCTTCTTCTCTGCTGACCTTTGATTTAATTGTGCACCCCCTGACACCTTAAAATTTGAACACAACTGACAGAATTCATTCATTCATTTGTTGGATTGAAATGCCAGATAATAGGATTGGAAAACATGTGAGTGAAAAAAAAGTGGGACGCTTTCGTCTTCTGGAAGCAGCAGCGATCCTTGTTAGTTGCAACCTGTGCCACAGCGCTACAGCCATGACAGTAGGCGTCTTTGTGTTACCATGGCGATGACGTCTTCCGTTTTCCGGTGAGGCGACAGGGCGTCCCATTCCTGACGATCGTATTTATACCCTCCCCCTTCAATAATCAACCCGGTCTCACGGGGATTCGTGAAACTGTCACGTAAGTTTTAGTTTCGGTTTCGTGCGCACCAACACGATTTCGTCACGTTTTTCGTGCCGCTCACCACGAAATGTTTTTCGCTGTGGTAATCACATCTGAAAGTGGTTTATACCGGCGGATTCATGACGATCTAAGCTGTCCATCGGCGTATACTGCTTGTGTGATTGCGTTTGCGGCCGCCGGCCGCCGGACATTCTTGAAATTCCTATGCAAATTGGTAAGTGTACCACCGGCTTATGGTTAGGTTATGGTTAGGTTATGGTTAGGTTATGGTTATGGTTATGTTTAGGGACGATGTCATGCAAAATATAGCGTTGGATTCGCCACGGTTTTACATTAAAAATATAATATACACATTCTTTTGAAATACGTTCTGAGTGGCACGAAAAGTCCGCCGTTTAAAATACATTGGTGCGCATTTCGTGGTGAGCGGCACGAAAAACATGACGAAATCGTGTTGGTGCGCACGAAACCGAAACTAAAACTTACGTGACAGTTTCACGAATCCTCGTGAGATCGGGCTGCAATAATAGGTGCCCTCCACAGCTGCGAGTGTGACTTCTTTTGGAGTGACACTCGGTAGTGGAGGGGGAGTGTGTAGGGGGGGTTTGGGACATAGACTGTATATAAAGATGGACGTAGCATCTGGCTCCAGAATTGAAGCAAACCCGGAAGTGTCAAAAACTTGCAATATCCCGCCGTCCGCTAGGGTTGGCTCCAAAAAGCTTTTTCTCCATAGACCCCAATTCATTTTTGGAAAAAATAAAATTTGATAGACTGATGTTCTACAGCTCAGGATTTTTTCCCCATTAGTTTTCATGGTCAAAATGAGAGATCAGGTGGCCGATCTTAAAATAAATCAATACTGAATTTTAAATAAATCATTAAAGTTGGCAGAGCCAGGGGCGTGGCTATACTTGATGGACAGCAACAGAAGCCTCTGCGGTAAAATGTGGGCGGGATAAGAGAGTCCTCAGCCAATCCTGCCCCTAGTTGCTCTCCGGTCCAGTCTGTTTGATGACGCTTTTTACGTCACTGGCTCCAAATAATCCAAAACGGCGACCAGGAAGTAGCAAAATCCGGGCTTCATTTTCTCGCCGTTGAAACCAACGGGTGACGTCACGGTTAGTTTATGCCTGATTTGGGATTCAGCCTGAGACTCCATGCAGGAAGATCCCAGGAGCAGGGACCTTGTAGTTGTAAGGTGTTGGTGCTAACCACCGAGACACTGTGCAGCCCTCAGACAGGAAGTACCCCTTCAAAATGAAATACATTCAACATTATTGCAGACAGCATTTAACTCCTTCAAAAATAAAACTCAGTCAGATCATTGTGCTGAAAAACAGTAAATCTATAAGTCTGTTTTTACTGTAAAATTTTAAATATATAAGTCTGTATATTTAGATAATACAATTTATCTTTTAATATATATGGTTTACATATATATATATATATATATATATATATATTAATGTATTAGTTCTTTTATGATATATTTTCTGCTTATTAATGTATGATGTCATTATGAGAAATGTTTTATAATGTCTGTTAAACCTGGAGTCCCTCTATGTGCATCTCTCTCTCTCTCTCTCTCTCTCTCTCTCTCTCTATGTATATATATATATATATATATATATATATATATATATATATATCACCATCCAAATAATCAGAATCAGGTGTTCCAATCACTTCCATGGCCACAGGTGTATAAAATCAATCACCTGGGCATGCAGACTGCTTTTACAAACATTAGTGAAAGAATGAGTCGCTCTCAGGAGCTCAGTGAATTCCAGCATGGAACTGTGATAGGATGCCACCTGTGCAACAAATCCAGTCGTGACATTTCCTCTCTCCTAAATATTCCACAGTCAGCTGTCAGCTGTATTATAAGAAAGTGGAAGTGTGTGGGAACGACAGCAGCTCAGCCACCAAGTGGTCGGCCACGTAAACTGATGGAGCGGGTCAGAGGATGCTGAGGCGCATAGTGCCAAGAGGTGGACAACCTTCTGCAGAGTCAGTGGCTACAGACCTTCAAACTTCATGTGGCCTTCAGATTAGCTCAAGAACAGCTTCAGCAGAGAGCTTCATGGAATGGGTTTCCATGGCCGAGCAGCTGCATCCAAGCCGTACATCACCAAGTGCAATGCAAAGCCTGGGATGCAGTGATGTAAAGCAGCCGCCACTGGACTCTAGAGCAGTGGAGACGCCTTCTCTGGAGTGACCAATCACGCTTCTCCATCTGCCAATCTGATGGACCAGTCTGGGTTTGGCGGTTGCCAGGAGAACCATACTTGTTGGACTGCATTGTGCCAAGTGTAAAGTTTGGTGGAGGGGGGATCATGGTGTGGGCTTGTTCTTCAGGAGCTGGGCTTGGCCCCTTCGTTCCAGTGAAAGGAAATCTGAATGCTTCAGCAGACCAAGACATTTTGATCAATTCCATGCTCCCAACTTTGTGGGAACAGTTTGGAGCTGGCCCCTTCCTCTTCCAACATGACTGTGCACCAGAGCACAAAGCAAGGTCCATAAAGACATGGATGACAGAGTCTGCTGTGGATGAACTGGACCGGCCTGCACAGAGTCCTGACCTCAGCCCGATAGAACACCTTTGGGATGAATTAGAGCAGAGACTGAGAGCCAGGCCTTCTGGTCCAACATCAGTGTGTGACCTCACAAATGAGCTTCTGGAAGAACGGTCAGAAATTCCCATAAACACACTCCTAACCTTGTGGACAGCCTTCCCAGAAGAGTTGAAGCTGTTCTAGCTGTAAAGGGTGGACCAACATCATATTGAACCCTATGGATTAGGAATGGGATATCACTTATATTAATATGTGAGTCAAGGAAGGTGAGCCAATACTTTTGGCAATATAGTGTGTGTATCTATCTATCTTTATGTATGTATGTATATATATATATGTTGTTGTTAGTCCTTCACAGGCGAAGAAGACCTTGACTTCTTCATGATACATGAGGGGTGGCATGTGTGCGGAGATGGCTAATTAAGTCAATCCTTGCACAGAGAAGTCTGTTGCAGTGGGGGCAAGGGATAAGCGGGGCTGACTATCTTGTCTGCGCTGCCGTCTCTGCACTATGCTAATGATGCATCTCTGCTCAGCGTCAGACACACCAGTGTTTACAGTGGATCACCAGACAGAGCGTTCCTCAGCGTTCTCCTCCAAGGTAGCAAGAGGAACAAACTGGGTCATAAGAGTGTAAGGGGGGAATGAATGAAGTCATGACTTGCGCATGAATCAGATTTCAGTGAGGGAGAGTTGCGTGGGATTGTCAGCCTCATGCTCTTGTCCCAGTCCATCTGGATCCGGTGGCATGACATAGTCTAGATGTCCTGCTAGTGTGTATATATATATATATATAAATCATCCTTTAGATGTTAACTGTTGTTTACGCTGCAACTGTAAAATCTTTTTTCCCACCATATTTCCTGTTTTCTTTCTTCCATCCTGAATTTCTTCCTCAAAGTGAACAGAAAGCAGCAGAAATCCAGAATATTCTGCTGGAGTTTGGTTCCACCACGGTCCTCCGGTTCTAACTGATGTTCTGCTGATCACATGACTTTGAGGAGATAAATGTAAAGAATGTGTGACTAAATAAAAACCTCCAGTTTCATGAAAGATTAAACTGTTTCAGAGCTGGACCAGAAAACATCAGTCGACTCTTCACTGAGTGTGTAAATACCAGTTAGACTTTTTAATGAAGACCCAGATATTAAACATTCTAATGTTTATCATTTGCTGAACTGTTTATTCTCATGTTCATATTGACTCATCTCTGACAGACATTGTTGAAAATCAGCCTATTCTTCAATTAACCAAACCAACAGAATATGTGTGAGGCTATTTCTGCCCAGTTCTTTTGATGGAGTAGTCAGGAGACTTCTTCTTAAAATCAAAAGCATTTATTCCAGTGCTGCGTTGTTCCGCTGTCCTCTGTCACAGCTGATGTTTTGTTGTTATCGCTCTCGTAGGAATGACTTCACCGCTGCAAAGCAAGATTAGAGACTGCACACACACCAAGCTCATGTTCTTTACTGATTACGGCTTACGTCAAAAACTGTCTGTACTTTGCTTATCAATCACTTTATGTCTTGATCCTCCTTGCATTCAAACACATGAGTAATAAGTAAAATAAAGCTGGACTTTTCTTCTTTGTTTCATTACAGTCACACCGTGGTAATGATGCTCTTCACCTTCCTGTTCCTCAGAACCAATACAACTAATTATGAAACACACCATTTCCCACAACATTAATGATTTTATTTCTTATTGAACAAATACTTCTGATTGTTTTTGCTGTGGTTTAGATTATAATTACCGTCATTTCCTGCATTTACTTTCATTTATTTTTTTACATTCACAGTCAGAGATCTTTGTGCTGTTGCTGTTAAATAATGAACTCTTTCTGCTATTTTTTCATATCCTTTTATATGATTTTTATGACGTTTTTGGCTCCACTGAATGTTTTTTCATTGATTATTTGCCTGAAGCAAATAATAAATGAAAATGTATTTATTCTATTAAATGCAACTTTATTTCGTATTTTGGGTCTTTCTCTGTGTTTTTATCATTTTATTGTAAATTAAATGTAACTTTATTTAATATTTTCAGTCTTTCTGTTTTTTTCATTTTATTGTAAATTAAATATGACTATATTTCGTATTTTCAGTCTTTCTCTGTGTTTTTTAAATCATTTTATTGTAAATTAAATATGACTATATTTCGTATTTTCAGTCTTTCTCTGTGTTTTTTAAATCATTTTATTGTAAATTAAATATGACTTTATTTCGTATTTTCAGTCTTTCTCTGTGTTTTTTAAATCATTTTACTGTAAATTAAATATGACTTTATTTCGTATTTTCAGTCTTTCTTGGTGTTTTTTCATCATTTTTTGGTAAATTAAATTTCCTCAGGTGTTGCTCCATTCAGCCTGCTGACGTCACGTATGTCTCCACCAATCAGCAGCTCCAGGAGTGGTGACCTTTGACCATTGTGTGAATGATCAGCTGGAGGTCAGAGGTCAGCTGACTGTCCAATCATCTCCGGATTGATTGATCATTACCGGGAGGAAGCCCCGCCCACCGGGCTGTCAGTCCCGCAGCGGAGCCGCTCGGATCAGTAGACGGACGGAGCCGAACGGAGCCGAACCATGACCGACACGCAGACCCTGTCCGGGTCCGAACCGGACCAGCTGGTCTTCTTCGTTAACGGAAAGAAGGTAAAAAAATGAATCCGGTTTGGTTTGAAGGAGCTGAAAGAAGCAGAGGAAATGAATGTGGAAAGGATTTAATGTTTGATCAGGTTATTGATGAGTTGTTTCAATGTTTGTTTAATCACATTATTGATTATTGAGCAGGTGTTATCAATGTGTGTTTAGTAATATGGATCTCAATCTTTTCCTGGTTAAATCTGCAGAAATGAATTGATAAAAAAACAGCAGATTAAAAGTAAATAAATCAGATCAGAGCTGTTTTCTGTAGTAGTATTTGTAGTATTATTTGTAGTATTATTTGTAGTATTTGTAGTATTATTTGTAGTATTTGTAGTATTATTTGTAGTATTATTTGTAGTATTTGTAGTATTATTTGTAGTATTTGTAGAATTATTTGTAGCATTTGTGGGAGTATTTGTAGTATTATTTGTAGTATTTGTAGAATTATTTGTAGTATTTATGGGAGTATTTGTAGTATTATTTGTAGTATTATTTGTAGTATTTGTAGTAGTATTTGTAGTATTATTTGTAGTATTATTTGTAGTATTTGTGGGAGTATTTGTAGTATTATTTGTAGTATTTGTAGTATTATTTGTTGTAGTATTTTGGTATTATTTGTAGTGATCCAGGTTCTTTGAGCCTTAAGGCTCCAGTTTGGTGTTTATAGTGAATAAATCAGATTAAAGCTGTTTTCTCTAGTATTTATCATGGCATTTGTTGTAGTATTTACTGTAGTATTTGTGGTATTATTTGTAGTACTCCAGGTTCCTTCAGCCTCAAGGCTCCAGTTTTTGGTCTAAAGTGTAAAATGTGGCATCACGAGGGAAGCAGAGAAGCTTGAATTATTGACCAGAAAATGAATGTTTCATCTGTAATGGATTAAAGCGGATCTGAATCTGTTCTGAAGGTTTATTTCTGACAGTTTGATGTTCAGTTAATCTGCTTTGATTTCTGTTTTCCTCCAATCAGAAAGCTTCTCTTCCTGACTGAATGTTTGGTTGCAGGTGGTGGAGAAGAACCCAGATCCAGAGATGAACCTGCTGACGTTCCTGCGCAGAAAACGTACGTTTAGATTTCATGAGAACAAAGTTTCTCAGTGAGAACGGAGCAGCTGGACTCTGTCCTCCACTTATCAGTTCCTAGCATGCAGCTCTCTGGTTTATGATTGGTTAGAATACGTTCTACTAACGTTCTACTAACGTTCTACTGACGTTCTTCAGTCAGTTTCCCAACATGCAGCTCTCTGGTTTATGATTGTTAGAATACGTTCTACTGACGTTTTTCAGTCAGTTTCCCAACATGCAGCTCTCTGCTGGTTTCTGATTGGCTCCACCAACGTTCCACCAATGTTCCACCAACGTTCTTCAGTCAGTTTCCGGCTTCATTCAGATGGAATCAGAGCAGAAACATCTCTGATTCACTGTGAGGTCAGTGACTCAAAACAAAGTCCTGCTCTGATTGGACGGCAGGAATTCAGCTGTTTCCAGGGTTCAGGAACCTCCGTAAAGAGAACATAAAGACTCATAGAGTTCCTGTAAAACGGATTGTTCAGCTATGAAACATTTGAATAAAAAAATCTTTCATGTTATCCTCCTTCCATCAGTATCTCTTGTGTTTTGTGCTTCATTTCATGAGCGTGTGGTGTTTACTCTGGTGGTGAAAATGCTCCATTCTGGTCTCCTCAGACCAAAGAACCGCCTTCAGAGGAGTCATAGAGTCTTGGTGGCCTCTCTCTCTGGTCTCTTTCTCCTTCAGAGGAGTCATAGAGTCTTGGTGGCCTCTCTCTCTGGTCTCTTTCTCCTTCAGAGGAGTCATAGAGTCTTGGTGGCCTCCCTCTCTGGTCTCTTTCTCCTTCAGAGGAGTCATAGAGTCTTGGTGGCCTCCCTCTCTGGTCTCTTTCTCCTTCAGAGGAGTCATAGAGTCTTGGTGGCCTCTCTCTCTGGTCTCTTTCTCCTTCAGAGGAGTCATAGAGTCTTGGTGGCCTCCCTCTCTGGTCTCTTTCTCCTTCAGAGGAGTCATAGAGTCTTGGTGGCCTCCCTCTCTGGTCTCTTTCTCCTTCAGAGGAGTCATAGAGTCTTGGTGGCCTCTCTCTCTGGTCTCTTTCTCCTTCAGAGGAGTCATAGAGTCTTGGTGGCCTCTCTCTCTGGTCTCTTTCTCCTTCAGAGGAGTCATAGAGTCTTGGTGGCCTCCCTCTCTAGTCTCTCAGGTCTTGAGGACGTCCTGCTCTAGTCACATTTATTCATGTTCCATCTTCCTTCCATTTCTTAATGATGGATTTAACTGGACTCAGGGAGATCTTCAGGAACTTTAAATGTTCTTGTATCGTCCTGACTGATGCTCTTCAACAACCTTTCTTCAGAGTTTCTTGGTTCTTCAGTCTTCATGGTGTAGTTCTATCCGTTAGTTCTAATCCACCAGAGACTGGACCTTCCAGATCTAGGAGTTTTTAATCCTCCAATCACTGACGTCAGATCAGATCATCCATTAATGACTTGTGGACCAGCTCAGTTCCATCAGAGAACCTTTAAAGGAGGAGAATATTTATGAAATCAGAGATTTTAGATTTTACATCTTCATTAATGACATTACCGAAAAGAAACCAATTTTCACTTTGACATGAAAGACTCTTTTCTTGTAAAGTCTGGTAGAAATTATCTGACTAAATTGACCTTAATTCATTGTTGAAAAGCAGTCAAAGTAGAAAACCTCCTGCAGGTGAAACGTTTCCAGAGACTGAGGTTGGGATTCCTTTTGATGGATCCAGTCGTACCTGATAACGGACTCTAGAAAGATCCAGAACATCGTTAAAGGCAGTTCAGACCTCCAGTACTGGAGAAGAATTTCTTCAGCTTCACACTGATGAACAGTGTGTGTGTGTGTGTGTGTGTGTGTGTGTGTGTGTGTGTGTGTGTGTGTGTGTGTGTGTGTGTGTGTGTGTGTGTGTGTGTGTTTGTGTGTGCAGTGGGTTTAACAGGAACCAAGCTGGGTTGTGCTGAAGGTGGTTGTGGAGCGTGTACCGTCATGTTGTCCAGATTCCAACCAGACACCCAAAAGTTGCTGTATCCTCACAGTGGGTTCAAGGGTGTGTGTTTTAACTGTGTGTGTCTGTTGGGTGTGTGTTAGTTGTGCTTTAGGTGTGTGTGTGTTTGGTGTGTGTCTAAGTGAACTAACTGAACCTTCTGAGATCTTTAACTCCGTCCAGTCACTTCTCCGTTAACGCCTGCCTCACACCCATCTGCTCACTACACCTGGTTGCTGTGACAACGGTGGAGGGAATCGGCAGCGTGGCCAGAAAGCTTCACCCTGTTCAGGTTCGATCCAGTTATTTAAAAATAAATAATCTCCAACCCTTTCTGAACACAGTGATGTTTCATCTCAGACTGGTGTTCATCCATGGTGGCCACCAGGGGGCAGAAGAAGCAGAATAAAGACCTCATTACCAAAACTGTTACTGATGTTAGAAGAACAAGAAGTCCAAAACCCAGTCCAGAACCGGGTCAAAACTTGTATAAAACCCTGGCTGAAACCAGTATAAAACTAAACCCAGTCTAGTTTGCTTTGTTTAGTTGTTATTTCATTGAACTAGAACTCCACCAACCAATCAGGATGCTTGTTTTGGTTCCAGGAGCGAATCGCCCGGTCTCACGGCTCTCAGTGTGGATTCTGTACTCCAGGAATCGTCATGTCCATGTACGCTCTGCTGAGGAACCAGCCAAAGCCCAGGATGGCCGACATGGAGGAGGCCTTCCAGGGTATTGATCAGTGTATTGATTATTTATCGGGTTATTGATCGGTTTAGAAGTCGTCAGTTCAGACTCACAACTAAACTGTCTTTACCTTCAGGGAATCTGTGTCGCTGCACTGGATACCGACCCATCCTGGAGGGGTTCAAGACCTTCACCGTGGTGAGAACTCATTCTGGTTTGGATTAAACCATTGTAACCCACTGTGGTTTATTAGAAGATGTTCCACCATCAGCTGTAGATTTCCTCCATCAGATGTAGATGTTCCACCATCAGATGTAGGTGTTCTTCCATCAGATGTAGATGTTCCACCATCAGCTTTAGATTTCCACCATCAGCTTTAGATTTCCACCATCAGATGTAGATGTTCCACCATCAGATGTAGGTGTTCTTCCATCAGATGTAGATGTTCCACCATCAGATGTAGATGTTCCTCCATCAGATGTAGATGTTCCACCATCCGATGTAGATGTTCCACCATCAGATGTAGATGTTCAACCATCAGCTGTAGATGTTCCATCATCAGCTGTAGATGTTCAACCATCAGCTCTAGATGTTCCACCATCAGCTGTAGAAGATCTTCTCTGCTCTGTGTTTTTATGTTTTACAGAATCTGGGTTTAATTTCAGGAGACTGTTTGTAGAATAAATGAGTGATCAGATATCAACCTAAGCTCTGATGTGGTGGAGTCTCTGTTCCTGCCATCTGAAGGTCTAAAGTGTGTTGGTATTTTTTCCTCCAGGAGGCGGCGTGCTGTGGAGGCAGAGGGCGGGACAACGGCTGCTGTCTGACCAATGGGAGCGGAGATGAGAAGCTCTTTGATGATGTAAGTATGAGTGTGGTTTCTACAGCAGCTTTAATGTTCTCGCTTGTAAACCTGTGTTTGTTTTCATTCAGGAAGCTCCGCCTCTTTTTGATGCCGCCGAGTTCACACCCTTTGACCCGACACAGGAAGTCATCTTCCCCCCCGAGCTCATGGTAAACACATGCCAGTCAACATGGCAATGATCTGAAATTATGAATCCTTCACAGATACATTTGCCTACATATGTATACAGCAGCATCATCTGCAAACAGTCAAACAGAAGATTTAATTTCAGTCCTTCCTTCCATCCTTGCATCCTTCCATGCTTCCTTCCATCCTTGCATCCTTCCATCCTTCCTTCCATCCTTGCATCCTTCCTCCCTTCCTTCCATCCTTTCTTCCATCCATCCTTCCTTCCTTCCTTCCAAATATCCTTCCTTCCTTCCTTCCTTCCTTCCCTCCTCCCTCCTAGACTCTGTCCAAAGGTCAGAGATCACAGTCGCTCTGTTTCCATGGCGACCGTTCCACGTGGTTTCAGCCGACCAGTTTGGATGAATTTCTGTGTCTGAAATGGAAACACCCCAATGCCCGAGTGGTGGTGGGGAACACGGAAGTGGGTGAGTCAGCCTCCTACACGTTCGTTCGTTTGTTCGTTCATTCGTTCATTCGTTCATTCGTTCATTCTGTCTGTCTGCAGGTATTGAGGTGAAGTTTAAGAACATGGTTTATCCAGTGATCCTTTCTCCGACCTTCATCCCTGAACTGAACGCTGTGACTCACACCGAAGACGGTGAGTACAACTAGTACTGGTGACACCAACTAACCCCAACCTACCCCAACTAGTACTGGTGACACCAACTAACCCCAACCTACCCCAACTAGTACTGGTGACACCAACTAACCCCAACCTACCCCAACTAGTACTGGTGACACCAACTAACCCCAACCTACCCCAACTAGTACTGGTGACACCAACTAACCCCAACCTACCCCAACTCGTACTGGTGACACCAACTAACCATAACTAGTACTGGTGACACTAGCTCTAACTAACCCTAAACAACACTAACTAGTACTGGTGACACCATCTAACTCTAACTAAGCCTAACTAGTGCTGGTGACACAACTAACCCTAACTAAGACTGACTTGTACTAGTGAGATAAACTAACCCTAACTAATCTGAACTAACCCTAACTAATACTAACCATAACTCCTACTGATAACGCTAATTTACCTTAATTCATAATTATACACTAACACTGATTAGTCCCAACACTAACTAATACTAGCTAACATTAACTAACTCTAACTGATCCTAACTCCAACACATGCTTATAACACGAATTAACCCCAACTAATCCCAACACTAACTAACATTAACTAACCCATACTGATACTACTAACTGCTAGTAACTAGTTAGTTCAGATCATTCTCTACATTAACAAACAAACAGAATGAGCAGGTTTTCAATCAAATAATGTTGAGGAAGAAAAACTCAATGAAGATGTTAGAAGTTAGAAACATTTAGCTGAGTCAGTGCTAACCAGTTGGTCAATGCTAACCAGTTGGTCGATGCTAACCAGTTGGTCAATGCTAACAGTTGGTTGACGCTAATCAGTTAGTTGATACTAACCAGTTGGTTGATGCTAACCCGTTGGTTGATGCTAAACAGTTGGTCGATGCTAACCAGTTGGTCGACGCTAACCAGTTAGTTGATGCTAACCAGTTGGTTGATGCTAACCAATTGGTCAATGCTAAACAGTTGATCGATGCTAATCAGTTAGTTGATGCTAACCAGTTGGTTGATGCTAACTAGTTAGTTGATGCTAACCAGTTGGTCAATGCTAAACAGTTAGTTGATGCTAACCAGTTGGTTGATGCTAACTAGTTAGTTGATGCTAACCAGTTGGTCAATGCTAAACAGTTAGTTGATGCTAACCAGTTGGTCGATGCTAACTAGTTAGTTGATGCTAACCAGTTGGTCAATGCTAAACAGTTAGTTGATGCTAACCAGTTGGTCGATGCTAACCAGTTAGTCGATGCTAACCAGTTGGTTGATGCTAACCAGTTGGTCAATGCTAAACAGTTGTTGATGCTAACCAGTTAGTTGATGCTAACCAGTTGGTTGATGCTAACTAGTTGGTTGATACTAACCAGCCAGAAATGAAACATCTTGTGTTTGTTCTCAGGAATTGTGTTTGGAGCAGCATGCACTCTGAGTCACATGGGGGCGACACTGAGGCAAGCGGCCGACAATCTTCCTCCTCATCAGACCCAAGTCTTCCTCGCTGTTCTGGAACAGCTGCGATGGTTCGCTGGACAGCAGATCCGAAACGTGGCGGTGAGTCACTGTTTACTGTCTGTGAGCCGGGTCAGAATGTACCACGGAACAGGATGACCAGCAGGGCAGCAACGTTTCAGCAGATACACCAGCTCCTCTGGGATTAAAGTAGATTAGTTTACCTTCTCCTGAGTTGCCAGGCCGAGGATAGGGTTAGCGTTCCCTTAGGTTCTCCAGGGTTAGGGTTCCCTTATGTTCTCCAGGAAATACTGTTCAGCTGTTTGAAAAGAACTTCATCTTCCTTTTTTTTGTTCCGTTGTTTATTTGTGTAATACAGAAGTGTTGTTGTGTTATTTGTGTAATAGAAGTGTTGTTGTGCTGTTCATTTGTGCAGTAACTATTTCTTATTTGTGTAGTAACTATTGTTATGTTTCGTATTTGTAGAATAAACCTGTTGTTGTGTCTTCAGGCGGTTGGAGGGAACATCATGACTGCTAGCCCCATATCGGACCTGAACCCTGTGTTTATGGCAGCAGGCTGCAGACTCACACTGATGGACAAAGGTAACTCTCCCTTCCTTTATTTTGAAAGGGCCTACATCCCATAATAAATTAGCTGTACAGGCAACAGTCTGCAATCACGTGACCTCTAAACCGTGTTGTCCTTCAGACGGCAGCCGTGAGGTTCAGATGGACGACAGGTTCTTCACAGGTTACAGGAGAACCATTTTGAGGCCGCAGGAAGTCCTGATCTCCGTACACATCCCATACAGCAGGAAGGTACAGCGTCACCCAGCAATCATTGTCTGTCACCCAGCAACCACTGTCTATCACCCAGCAACCACTGTCTGTCACCCATCAACCACTGTCTGTCACCTAGCAACCACTGTCTGTCACCCAGCAACCACTGTCTGTCACTCAGCAACCACTGTCGGTCACCCAGCAACCACTGTCTGTCACCCAGCGGCTGCTTCCTGTTGCCTGGTAACCACAGGTGTGTCCTCCTGACTTTGTCTTTCCTCCCCAGAATCAGTTTGTCTCCGCCTTCAAACAGTCTCCTCGCCGCGAGGATGACATCAGCATCGTCACTGCAGCGATGAGCGTCACCTTTACGGCGGGGACGAGTGTGGTGGAGGACCTGAGGCTGAGCTACGGCGGCATGGCGCCCACCACGGTGCTGGCTCGGACGACGGCCAGACGCCTGCTGGGAAGGTAAGACGTCTCCAGAGATGACTGAAGGAAGGTAGGAGACAGGAAGTAACCGTCCCCTGTCCTGCAGGCCATGGGGGGAGGAGCTTCTGCAGGATGCCTGCTCCTCATTGGCTGAGGAGATGAGCCTGGACCCATCAGCACCAGGTGGCATGGTGACATACCGACGGACTCTCAGCCTCAGCCTGTTCTACAAGTTCTACCTAACGGTGCTGCAGAAGCTGCGACTGCAGGTTCTCTGGTTCTGTTCATTGGTTCTATGGTTCTCTGTTCTGTTCTCTGGTTCTGTTCACTAGTTCTGTGGTTCTGTTCTCTGGTTCTGTTCACTGGTTTTCTGTTCTGTTCTCTGGTTCTGTTCACTAGTTCTCTAGTTCTGTTCTCTGGTTTTGTTCACTGGTTCTCTGTTCTGTTCTCTGGTTCTCTGGTTTATTTAATGTTTCCGTGTCACCTGTCAGGGTGTTGCCGTGGACGACGTGTCCTCAGATTGTCTGACAGCTACACAGGTTCATCATCCAGAGACGCCGACCAGCGTCCAGATCTACCAGGTAGCCGGTGGTCACATGACTCCACCAGGAGAAAGACTTACCTGAAAACATCTGGTCCAGGTGTGTCACTCTGCTCTCCTCCTGTAGGCGGTGCCAGAGGGGTGGAGCCAGGATGACGTGGTGGGCCGTCCCATGATGCACCTGGCGGCCATGAAGCAGGCCACAGGTGAGGCCGTTTACTGCGACGATGTGCCGCTGTACGAGAACGAGCTCTACCTGGCCCTGATCACGAGCACCAAGGCCCACGCTCGGATCCTGTAAGACAGCTGAACACTCCTGAACACACCTGGACACACCTGTGCAGTCTAACTCACACCTGTTCAGTCTAACTCACCTGTTCAGTCTAACTCACACCTGTTCAGTCTAACTCACCTGTGCAGTCTAACTCAGGTCTGTTCAGTCTAATTCACCTGTGTTTTGTGTTGCAGGTCGGTTGATGTGTCAGCAGCAGAGAACTCTCCAGGTGTCGTTTGCTGCCTGTTTGCCAACGACGTCCCCGGCAGTAACGCCACCGGACCGATCGAATACGATGAGACCGTGTTCGCCGATGGCCAGGTATGTTTCTGTGAATCGACCAATCAGGCGGCTCCTTGGGGTTCAAGTGGGTCACATTTCCGTCCTCCGTCCAGGTGACCTGTGTGGGACACATCGTTGGCGCTGTGGTGGCCGACACCCAGCTCCATGCTCAGCGAGCCGCCAGAGCCGTCAGGATCGAGTACGACGAGCTGCCGCCGGTCGTCACCATCCAGGTGAGACTCACCTGAGCTGCCGTCAACCAATCAGAGGGTTAGTTTCAAGCTGATTGCTGTTTGTTGTTTGAATGACAGGAGGCCATCGCCGCCCAGTCTTTCTATCAACCAATCAGGACCATCCAGAAGGGAGACCTGGAGGTGGGGTTTAAACAGGCCGACCACATCCTGGAAGGTAAGATGACCTCCTCTGATTGGTCCTCAGGTATTGATTATTAACAACTAATAAGTGATCACTGTCAGGTGAGATTCACATCGGAGGTCAAGAACATTTCTACCTGGAGACCAACGTCACTCTGGCTGTTCCCCGAGGAGAAGATGGCGAGATGGAGCTGTTTGTGTCCACGCAGTCGGCCTCGAAGACACAGGTACAAGTGCTGCAAAACACAGGTCCAAGTACTGCAAAACACGAGTACAAGTACTACAAAACAGCTACAAAACACAGGCACAAAAGTACTACAACACACGGGTAGAAAACACAAGTACAAATACTGCAAAAACAGGTGCAAGTACTGCAAAACACAGGTACAAAACACAGGTACAAGTACTGCAAACACAGGTACAAGTACTGCAAAACACGAGTGCGAGTAGTACAAAACACAGGTAAAAAACACAGGTATAAGTACTACAAAACACGGGTACAAGTACTGCAAAACACAGGTACAAGTACTGCAAAAACAGGTACAAGTACCGCAAAACACAGGTAAAAAATACAGGTACAAGTACTGCGAAACACAGGTACAAGTACAGAAAAACACAGGTATAAGTACCACAAAACACAGGTACAAGTACTGCAAAACACAGGTACAAGTACTGCAAAACACGGGTACAAGTACTGCAAAACACAGGTACAAGTACCACAAAACACAGGTATAAGTACTGTAAAACACAGGTACAAGTACTGCAAAACACAGGTACAGGTACTGTAAAACACGGGTACAAGTACTGTAAAACACAGGTACAGGTACTGCAAAACACGGGTACAAGTACTACAATACAGGTACAAGTACCACAAAACACAGGTATAAGTACTGTAAAACACGGGTAAAAGTACTGCAAAACACGGGTACAAGTACTGCAAACTATAAGTAACACAACTCAGGTAATAATATCGCAGTAAACAGGTACAAGTACTGCTAAACGTGGGTCCTGTATTTTTCTTTTTGGTACCTTCTGCTCCAGGCGCTGGTGGCCAAGGCGCTGGGTGTCCCCGCTAACCGGGTGGTGGTTCGAGTGAAGAGGATGGGCGGAGGTTTTGGAGGGAAGGAGAGTCGGACCACCCTGTTGTCCACTGTGGTTGCCGTGGCAGCGAACAGGTATGTCCCTGATCAATGACCAATGATAAACCGCTGAACATGGTGAGACTGTCTTTGTTTCAGGCTTAAAAGGCCGGTCAGGTGCATGTTGGACCGAGACGAGGACATGTTGGTCACTGGAGGACGACACCCCTTCTATGGGAAGTACAAAGTGGGTGGACGCCCCCTGCTGGCCGGTCATGGTAGTGTTGGTTGTTTCTTTTACAGAGTTGTGTACTAATCTTTGGACTCGCTGCAGGTCGGGTTCCTGGACAGTGGCAAGGTGGTGGCTCTGGACGTGTCCTACTACAGCAACGCTGGAAACTCCAAGGACCTGTCCCCATCAGTGAGTACTGCCCAGATCACTGCCGCCTCCTCCTGATGGTGTTCTGACATCATGTGTTCTCTCTCAGATCATGGAGCGTGCCCTGTTCCACATGGAGAACTCGTACAGCGTAGCCAACATCTGCGGCCGTGGCTTCCTGTGTCGGACCAACCTGCCATCCAATACCGCCTTCAGGGGCTTCGGGGGGCCACAGGGCATGATGGTGGCCGAGAGCTGGATCACTGACGTGGCTCAGTGCCTGGGCCGCTCGGCCGATGAGGTTAGTGATGGCTAAAGACCTGCAGTGTCTAATCAGTGTGTCCGTCCTCCTGCTGACACCTGAGACTAGCAGCGTCCAATCAGTGTCTCCGTCCTCCTGCAGGTGCGTCGGTTGAACCTGTACAAGGAAGGCGAATTGACGCCCTACAACCAGGTCCTGGACCATCTGACCCTGGACCGCTGCTGGGACGAGTGTCTGTCCCGCTCTGGATACCAGCAGCGCCGAGCTGCCATCGACCTGTACAACAGGTGAGCTCCTGTTTATTTTTTTGTATTTTTTTATACTTTATTTTTATAGAGTCAGTTATTTTACAATGCACATAAAAAAACACACTAAACAAAACAAAAAACAAACAAAAAACAAAACAAAACAAAAAAAAACACAAAAGGCACAGATGGGGAGAAGAAGGAGGGGGGTGAGGCAAATCACAATAACAGCATGTGTCCACAATAAGAAGCAGAGCCAAGTCCAGAGCCAGGTGAATATAGATAGCCAAATATATCAGCTCTTGCAGCTCCCTCCGATCACAATCTCTTCACTACCTCGAGGTGAGACAAAGGTCTCCCTACTTAGGCACTTAATCAGTACCTACAGAGTATATCCAGCAGTACATGAGGTTAGTCCTGTCCAGCAACTGTTACCGGATCTTGTTGTGATGAAGGGGCAGTCACTCCATATTAGCTGTCCATTTCCTCCAATATGAATTGAATTTGTCCATACACAGGTTCAAGGAGAAAGTCAATCTTTCCATGTCATATATTTCTTTGACAATTCCAATCCACTCCTCTTTTGAAGGAGGGCTCTTTAATAGCCATCTTCGTGTGATAGCTTTTTTACTACTAACATTATTTTAACCAGATATTTATCAGGAACGCTGATTGTAGGAGAGATATTACCGAGGTAGACTGTGCAGAAATCTAGTTTTAGCTCAAAGCCTATAATCAATTTAATTTCCTCTACTACATCCCTCCAATAAGATCGTATAATCGGACAATCCCAAAAAACATGGAAGGGATCCGCTTGAACGTTTCCACATTCTCTCCAGCACCTACCATAGCTTGGCTGACCTTTCTGAAGCTGTTTAATTTTTGGAGTGATATAAAATCTAATTATATTCTTCCACGAGAATTCCCTCCAGTGACCTGAACTGGACGTGCTCCTTTGAACTTTACAAATGTTTCGCCATTCCTCTTCTGAAATTGTTGTTTGTGCTTCTCTTTCCCATTTGGATTTAATGTAAAGAGTGGAGGAGTCATTAAGTGATTGTAAACAGGAGTAGATTCGAGTCGTCAGTTTCTGGTTTAATTTAGATTTGTATGCGTCAATTAAAATATTCACTAAATCAAAATCTCCTTCCTCTGTTGTCTTTATATCACGGTTAAAATGGGTTCTAACTTGAAGGTATCTGAAGAAGTCTTGGTTTTCTAGGTTGTAGTTATCTTTACATTTTTGAAAACTGTGTAATCTCCCTTTATCAGAGATAAGACAACACGCTGTGATACCTTTAGAAAGCCGTTGTTTGAAACGCCCATCCAGCTGGGCAGGTTTAAAATCTTCATCATGTGCCACCCATCGTAACAGTTTAATGTGGTTTTCCAGTTTGTTTTTACGGCATTCACTGAACCAAATGTTTAAGGGCGTTTTTGTCCAGCTGCTTAAGTTTTGTTTGTGCAGTAAATATAGGTTTCTGTCTCCAAGCAAGCTCTGCAGGGTCTATCCAGTTGACTTCATTCTAAACTTTTCCATTTGGCATTGTAATGTGGGCTGCACAGATAAATCAGGTATCAGATTTATAATAGTTTTCAATATTTGGCAAAGATAGTCCTCCTTTTTCTTTGGGCAATTGTAATGTTTTGCATCTGATCCTTGGTTTGAGGCCTTTCCATATAAACGTGGATAGCATTCTTTTCCACTCCGTTAGTTGTTTTCCAGGTATTTCTGTTGGTATAGACATAAAGAGAAAAAGCAATCGTGGCAAGATACTCATTTTAATTATATCTATTTGATTATGTAAGTCCAGTGGTAGAAAACTCCATTTATTTAAGTCCATCTTTATCTCTTTAGTAATCGCTAGACAGTTAGTTGTGTAAATGGTGGATAAGTCTTTTGGGATTTTTATTCCTAAATATTTAATAATCTTATTCTCCTATTTGAAATTACAAAGGTTAACTATTTGTAGTGACGGAATATAATTAAATGAAATAATTTGTGTTTTGTGGATATTTAATTTATAACCCGAATAATAACCAAACGTCTTTAAGGAGGACATTAATTTTGGTAAACTCAGTTCTGGCTGCGAGAGGGTGATTAAAATGTCTGCATAAAGACAAGTTTTAAACTCCATATCTTTAATCCAAATTCCTCTTATGTCCTGGTCTTCTCTAATAGCCTGAGCCAAAGGCTCGATAAATAGTGCAAACAGGGCTGGACTTTAGGGACATCTCTGACCACAGCCTCTTTCAAGTGACACCGGATTGGACAAGCTACCATTTATTTTAATTCTGGCTGAGGGGGAGTAGTATAAGTTTTTAAGATATGTGATGATTTTAATATCAAACCCAAGTCTTTGTAATGTTAAATATAAATATTCCCAACTAACTGAGTCAAATGCCTTTTCGGCATCAAGACTAAGGAGAATGGATTTATCTTTACTTTTACTCATGTGTTCCATTAAATGTAAAGCACGTCTTCCTGTGTCTGTCTTGTTTTAAGGAATCCCGTCTGATCTTCATCTATTATATCCGGAATAATATTTTCTAATCTTTTTGCAATTATTGATGCATATAGTCTAAATTTAAAATAGATATCGGCCTGTATGAACTGCATTCAGATTTATCTTTGCCCACCTTAGGAATTACAGAGATGATGGCATGTCTCCAGGATGCTGGAGTTGCTCCTCCATTAAGTGTAAAGTTAAAACACTTCAGTAACGTTGGTGACAGTAACTCTCTAAATGTTTTATACCATTCTGCAGAGTATCCATCCTCTCCTGGCATTTTATTTGTTTTGAGTCTGGAGATAGCGATATCTAGCTCTTTTTGTGTTATTCCATTCATCATTATTTTATTCTGTTCTAATCCAATTGATGGTAAGTCCAGGGAATTAAGAAAATGTGTAATGCTCAAACAGTCTGCTCCTTCCGGTTGTGTGTATGGGTTTTTATAGTAATTTTCAAAGGACTTTTCTATCTCATCCAATTTATGACATGTTTTTCCAGAATGTGCATCTTTAATTTTGTGGATGGACCTTTCCTCCTGCTGCTTTCTTATCCTCCAGGCTAAGAGTTTTTTAGCTCTTGGTCCGTTATCATAGTACCTTTGTTTAGTAAATTTAGCCTTCATTTCTTCATGACTGTCGTATAGTTTGTTTAGGTTATGTTTACAGAGTTTAATCTGATCCAATAATTTGGGGTCATTAAGTTACATGTGTTTCATTTCAAGATTTCTCAGTTCCTGTAACAGTCTTTTATTTGTTTCTGTTTCTCCCTTTTTTTAACTGAGGACCATAATATAAGTTTTCCTCTAATTACTGCCTTGGCGGCGTCCCATACAGTACCAGGTGACACTTCATCGGTGTTGTTTTGTTCTAAATATTCTTTAAATTCCTTGTGGATATATTGCTTACACAACGGATCGTTTAATAAACTCGTGTTAAGCTTCCAGGTCGTATTTTTTATTTCGGTGTCTAGATGCAGGGATAAGTATACACCTGCGTAGTCTGAGATATCTTTAACTCCTATTTGACACTTCGAGATTCTGTATCTTTCTGAATTAAACATGAAAAATAATCGATTCTTGAGTGGGCATTATGAGGATGTGAGAAGAATGTAAACTGCCGTGACGTTGGGTTTAATTCCCTCCAAACATCCATCATACCTACTTCAAGGAGAAGTTTCTTAACGGTGACTGTCTCAGGATTCGTTCTTTTTGTTACATTAGTAGAGTCGAGGGAGGGTTGTAATTGTATGTTCCAGTCTCCACCACAAATGAGGATCCCGTCTGTCTCTTCTGCAATCAGATCAAATATTTTCTTCAAAAATATTTTATCATTACCTGGGGGTCTATACACATTTAATAATATTACCTTTTTATGGTCGATGTAACCTTTAACTAAAATGTATCTTCCCTCAGTATCCTTTATCTGTTCGGAGAACTGGAATATAATTTTGTTAGAGATTAGTATTAGAACTCCTCACTTTTGTCCGCGTTCATAAGATGAGTAGTATGCATTTTTAAAGCCCAAGTGTTTAAATTTTTCATGCTCTTTGTCACTAAGGTGAGTCTCCTGCCAGAAAATAATATGTTGTTTTTCTCTTTTCATTTTAGTGATCAGCTTGCTCCTTTTGATAGGATTTTGTAGCCCATTAACATTCAAAGTGATTATATTATACTCCTGATTTAACATTCTACCTCTCTATTCTAATGCACGTTTTCCCCCTTCATTAATCTAAACAAGTAAATAAAAAACCATCTGTGCAGAACAAAACAACCAAACAAAAATAAAAATAACCTCCAACAGTGAAGTAAAGTAACAACTTCTGAACAGGGAGGGGAGGCCTCCAAAAGGAGGGCCCCTCCAGATGCATCTTAACATCGTCCTATAAGCGAATATAGTTCGCACAGTTAGTGGTTTGGTGCAGCTTCAAACACCCAGTGAAACAGTCCAGACAATACTCTCTTAATAATGCGAGCTATGACCGCTTATTCTCATAAAAGAAACAGAAAAGGGTACCTTCACAAAGAAAAAGCTCTTGTCAGTTCTAGTCTTTTTTTATACAATTATCATCATTAATAGTCTTATATTCTTCTCATTATAACTCACGAGTACACCTCAAGTCGTGCTCTCTCGGAGAACTCGCTGGAACCTCTGAAGCTTCTCCCTGGCTCGTTCGATGTCTGTGGCCCGGTTCCGACGTCTTGAGGATCCACTGACCTGCCAGGCGTTTTCTCCCAGCTTCTTGCGGGCTGCCACAGCTGTCAGAGATGTGTCAGCAGTTGTAGTACTCTCATCGGTTACTTCATCAGCTGTTAGTAGCCCCTTTTTCAGCATATCCTCCGTCGCCTCCTCGGCACTGTTGTACGTGATGGGTCCCTCTTCATAAAAGACTCGGAGTTTAGAGGGTGGGGGTGTTTGGAATCTGAGTCCCCGTTTTTTTAACAGTTTCCTCAATGGCGCATATTCCTTCCTTTTTTTTAAAAATAATTTCTGCAGGGTAATCGTGGTCGAAGTACACTCTTTTCCCATTAAAATGTATCTGTTTCTTTTTCCATGCTGTGCTCAGCACCAGATCCTTAGTTTTATACATGAGGAAGTGAGCAATCATGGATCTCGGGGCAGCTTGCGGTGATGGTTTTGGTCCGAGAGACCGGTGGCAGCGTTGTAGTTTAAGGTCAATGTCCGGGAGTTGCAGCTCTACTTTAATAAATTTCTCCAGAAACTCACATGCATTGCTCCCTTCTTCTCCCTCGGGAATCCCGAAGATGCGGAGATTATTTCTGCGGGAGCGTGTTTCCAAGTCTGTTAATTTGGACACAATACGCTCTTGCTCCTTTAAAACTTGGAGAAGTGCATCCTTCGCGTTAACACTCCACTCCTCCACCTCGGCGACTCGGTTCTCCACCTCCTCCGCCCTAGCCTCTGTGTTCTTTAGCTCTGCCCCGATCTCGCTCAATTTCAGGTTAACTTCATCTTTGAAGTTTCCGATCTCTTCCCTCATGTCTCGTTTGATTGTCTCGCAGAATCCTCTCAGTTCTTTTTTCATGTCCAGATGTCCCGCTTTTATATCAGCACGGATAGCATCTATGCTAGTTTGCAGAGCATCCATTATAGCTCGCACATTAGCATCATCTGCGTCGACGTTTCCTGTTGCCATATCTTCGTTTTTCTCACTATTAGGACTCGTTGTGGTCTTAGCGTTTCTTAGTCGATATTTCCCCATAGAAGTATTCCGGTATCAGCACATATATTGCTCTAAAACGAGGGAAATGTCGGACCCCTCTGGGAGCTCACAAACTACACCACAGACCAGATCGCGGCCATCAGGTGAGCTCCTGTTTAACTTTACAACAGGTGAGCTCCCGTTTAACTTTACTACAGGTGAGCTCCCGTTTAACTTTACTACAGGTGAGCTCCCGTTTAACTTTACTACAGGTGAGCTCCCGTTTAACTTTACTACAGGTGAGCTCCCGTTTAACTTTACAACAGGTGAGCTCCCGTTTAACTTTACTACAGGTGAGCTCCCGTTTAACTTTACAACAGGTGAGCTCCCGTTTAACTTTACAACAGGTGAGCTCCCGTTTAACTTTACAACAGGTGAGCTCCTGTTTAACTTTACTACAGGTGAGCTCCCGTTTAACTTTACAACAGGTGAGCTCCCGTTTAACTTTACTACAGGTGAGCTCCCGTTTAACTTTACTACAGGTGAGCTCCCGTTTAACTTTACTACAGGTGAGCTCCCGTTTAACTTTACAACAGGTGAGCTCCCGTTTAACTTTACTACAGGTGAGCTCCCGTTTAACTTTACAACAGGTGAGCTCCCGTTTAACTTTACTACAGGTGAGCTCCCGTTTAACTTTACAACAGGTGAGCTCCCGTTTAACTTTACAACAGGTGAGCTCCCGTTTAACTTTACAACAGGTGAGCTCCCGTTTAACTTTACAACAGGTGAGCTCCCGTTTAACTTTACAACAGGTGAGCTCCCGTTTAACTTTACAACAGGTGAGCTCCCGTTTAACTTTACTACAGGTGAGCTCCCGTTTAACTTTACTACAGGTGAGCTCCCGTTTAACTTTACAACAGGTGAGCTCCCGTTTAACTTTACTACAGGTGAGCTCCCGTTTAACTTTACAACAGGTGAGCTCCCGTTTAACTTTACAACAGGTGAGCTCCCGTTTAACTTTACAACAGGTGAGCTCCCGTTTAACTTTACAACAGGTGAGCTCCCGTTTAACTTTACTACAGGTGAGCTCCCGTTTAACTTTACTACAGGTGAGCTCCCGTTTAACTTTACAACAGGTGAGCTCCCGTTTAACTTTACAACAGGTGAGCTCCCGTTTAACTTTACAACAGGTGAGCTCCCGTTTAACTTTACAACAGGTGAGCTCCCGTTTAACTTTACTACAGGTGAGCTCCCGTTTAACTTTACTACAGGTGAGCTCCCGTTTAACTTTACAACAGGTGAGCTCCCGTTTAACTTTACTACAGGTGAGCTCCCGTTTAACTTTACAACAGGTGAGCTCCCGTTTAACTTTACTACAGGTGAGCTCCCGTTTAACTTTACTACAGGTGAGCTCCCGTTTAACTTTACAACAGGTGAGCTCCCGTTTAACTTTACAACAGGTGAGCTCCCGTTTAACTTTACAACAGGTGAGCTCCCGTTTAACTTTACTACAGGTGAGCCCCTGGTAACTTTTCTTGATAAACGATGACTGCAAAGAGACACCGAAACAAACACATAAGGATCACTGGTTGAAGTGAAATGAGGGAGAAGAAACAGAAAACAACAGAAACATGCAACAACAACAATGAAACTCACCATAACCAGACAGACATACAAATACACGGAAAGGAATACTAGATGCAACACAACGACAATACTAAAAATAACAGCAGAGAAAGTCAGAAATTAACAACAAACAAGATGTATAAAATGATCCCAGATAGACAAAGAACAGACAATCAATGACAATAATGAGGTACAGACAGACAGTCGACCACTAAAACACTCAGAACTGGAGTTTTATTGTGGTTTTGTGTCAATCTGAGTCTGAAGACAGATGGGTCACCTGCTCAGGTGAAGGTTCTGATCTACCTCTACAGTTAGAGGGTAGGGTAAGGGTTAACTCTAACCAAATCAAGAGTTTCAGGTGAGCAGGGACAGAACTTAAATACAAATATTCTGCCATAAAGACACAGCAGGTTAGTTTGGTGAAACAGGTGATTGGAGTTAACCCTAACCCTGGAGGAGGAATGTTTCCTGACAGCAGGAAGATAAAACTTTAGAACAGTTTGAGAGAATAAAAAATCAGAAAGTCAAAACTCTTCTTCTGTTCTTTGCTCAGACAGAACCGCTGGACCAAACAAGGCCTTGCTGTGGTTCCCACCAAGTTCGGCATCAGCTTCACTGCCGTCTTCCTCAACCAAGTGGGTTCTTACCCTAAACTAACCTTAACCTCATAACCCTAACCCTAACCTTAACCCATTAACCCTAACTCTACCTCAACCAGGTGTGTTCTAGCTCTAACCCATACTGTTGAAGATTCCTGCAGAAACAGCTGTTGGGGTCTTCATGTTGGGTTCTTCGTGTTGGGTTCTTCATGTTGGGTTCTGGTTTGTGTTCAGGCCGGTGCTCTGGTTCACATCTACACTGACGGTTCGGTTCTGCTGACCCACGGAGGAACCGAAATGGGACAAGGACTCCACACCAAGATGGTCCAGGTACAGGACATCAGGAACCATCAGCTTTTTACTGGTTTTAAAATTATACATCAGTTCTTTAAAGCTTTGTTACTTTAAGATTTGTAATGTCTGCACCATCATGTGGCCATTAGAGGAACTGCAGCTCTACATTAAAAATAGTTAAATATTTAAGTACTGAAGTTGTAAGGCCTGGTTTAAAGCGTTGACAGATTTATGGGATGTCAGGAAGCTTTTGTTTAGTGATAAACAACCATTCAGGGATGTAAAACACTGAATCATCTGCACACGCGTTGATCCTTATGTCCTTAAAGTTTCGTCTTTGGGTGTTCCAGGTTGCCAGTCGGGTTTTGGGGATCCCGTGTTCAAAGATCCACATCTCAGAGACCAGCACCAACACGGTGGCCAACACCAGTCCGACTGCCGCCTCCGCCTCCTCCGACCTGAACGGCGCTGCGGTGCTGAACACCTGCCAGACGCTGGTCAAACGCCTGGAACCATACAAGGCCAAGAACCCCAAAGGATCCTGGGAGGACTGGGTGAGGATGTGAAGAACATCAGGATAGAACCACAGCCGTAGCAGCTGTGACTCTTACAGAGATAATAATAATAATCAAATACTGAGTTTGATTTGTCAAAGTGGTGAGAATCTTTAAAACATTTGCTGTATTTATTTGGGTTCTGAATCTGTTGTCACAGTGTTTCTGTGTGTTGCAGGTGAAAGCAGCGTATTTCGACAGAGTCAACCTCAGTGCAAACGGGTTTTATAAGTGAGTTCAGTCACTGGTTCGGTTAATGTTTGACGGATGAACAGAGTTTTACTGCTTCTGTTTCTTATCAGGACTCCAGATCTGGGTTATGACTTTGATTCGAACTCGGGCCGAGTGTTTAACTACTTCTGTTACGGCGTGGCCTGCTCGGAGGTGGAGATCGACTGTCTGACTGGAGCTCACAAGGTCTCAAAACTGAAGCTGAACAACCAATAAATTCATTAAACAAATAGTTTAACAAATCAATTCAACACACAGAAGCATAAAACACAACAAAGTGATAAAAACAATTATAAAGTGACATAAATCCAACACAAGGGGGCGTAATGCAGCTACAGCACTACATAAACTGACATGTCAAATTTAATCAGTTAATCAATTAAATCAATTAACTTTAATTAATAATGGTTCCCCTTCAGGATAAGTTTTTACACATAAATCCTGTTGCAATCTGTGCATTATACTCTTCTATGCTGATGACACCATCACATCTTTAAACATCGTTAAGGCGTATTTAAATTAGTCTTTCAGAATCTGAAACTGAATCAAAATAATGATTCCTGATTACAACATCTACAGAAACTGACCATGTTTTTCATGTTCCAGATTATTCCACATGTAAAGAAACATGTGGAGAGAGCTCTTCTGAATTTCTTTGCACCTGATTTGCTGAAAAGTGAAAATAAAACACCACCATCTATGAGCTGAGGATATAAAACTCCAACAGTTTAGTCACAAACATCAGACCAGCTTCAGTTTAGTGTCTTCAGATTGGGGTTTTATTTGGAGCTTTGACTGTTTCTGTTTTGTTCCAGAACCTGAGCAGCACCATCGTGATGGATGTCGGTCACAGTCTGAACCCAGCCATCGACATCGGACAGGTCAGTGAATCGCCAGTATTCTGTACTTCCTCACAGTAATCAGCTTAATTCTAACAGTAGTGTCTCTGATGTCAGATTACAAACGACCAGTTCAGATTTTTTATTACATTCAGGCTCCACAGCAGGAACTCTGTGGAACTAAGGTGAGGTTCTTTGGTTCCTCCTTCAGTCCTTCGTATGTTCTCCTTTATTTCTGATAAACCTCAGCGTGGAGGAATCCAGAGTCCACTCATTTCTGCTCACATCTTCTCACATTCTGATACATTGAGAGTGGATGGAGTTTATGTTTAGGTGATGTTATCCAGGGCTGGAATATTCTGTATTTCATCAACGAGTCAGTCACCAGTAGACATCAGATCTGATGCTTTTACTGTGGAGGTCAGTGCTTCCTGTGCTCCCGCCTCTGTAGGTGGAGGGAGGCTTCATGCAGGGTTTGGGTCTCTTCACCCTGGAGGAGCTCCATTATTCTCCTCATGGTGTTCTCCTCACTCGGGGTCCAGGTTCCTACAAGATCCCGGCCTTCGGCGACATCCCGACCCGGCTGACGGTGTCGCTGCTGCGTGACGCCCCCAATGATAAAGCTGTGTTCGCCTCCAAGGTACCCACTCTGGTTCTGTTCATCATCAGAACGTTCTGAAGATAAATGCTGACCCATCTCCTCCTCACCAGGCTGTAGGTGAACCTCCGCTCTTTCTGGCGGCGTCTGTTTTCTACGCCATCAAAGATGCCATCAGTGCAGCCCGGTCCGAGTCGGGCCTCAGTGGTCCCTTCAGGCTGGACAGTCCTGCCTCGGCCGAGAGGATCCGCAACGCCTGCAGCGACCGGTTCACCAAACTGGTAGGAGAACCTCCTCCTGGATCGCTAGGGCTCTTTATGGGTCTGATTGTTGGTTTATTAGCTGGAGAGATGAACAGCAGGTGGCGCTAACGCTCGCTGAGATCATTCAGAGAGCTTCAACAATAAAGTGAACTTATCTTCTATCTGTTCCGTCGCAGTAAAAACATTCTGTGATGTTTAAAAATTTCACAGTTTGCAGATGACACCATCCTGTACATCAGAGAAAACCTCTACTCTCCTGCTGCTGAGGATTTCTTTAGTTTCTGTTTCTGGAGTCACAGCTTTGATCTAGATCATTAAACTGTTTAAAACCCATAGAAAAGTTTGTATCCTCAGCTTTTCACTTTATCTCCAAAGTAAATAGAAAATGATGGTATTAAACATTTTATTAGACGTGTAAAAATTAAAGATCAGTGATTTGTTTTTGGTAATATTTAATAAAAGACATCATCTTGGTTTCCTGGTGTTGTTAGTCCCTCAGTTCTTTAGACCCAGTGGTTTTTGTGTTGCAGTGTCCTGCTGCTGGACCGGGAACCTTCCAGCCCTGGTCTGTTCAGGTGTAGGACAGAAGAGCAGCAACACCATCAACAGCACGTCTTCATAAAGAACCACTGAACAGGAAGCAGAGTTCTCCCTCCACACTAAAAGCATGTAAATCCTGATTAAAGACGTGTCAGTTCTAAAGAACTAATCAATAACTGAAGATTCACTCACTAATATGTAATTAATAACCCAGATTTATTAAAGAGGAGCTGATTTGGTCTTATTTTACTGTTACTCTTATTGAATCTGTTGCTGCAGTTTTTCTCATCACATCTGTAAAATAAATCTGAATGAAATGATGGTTCTGTAACGATGAAACAAAACTTTTAGAACTTTAATGAGACGTTCCTTCCATTGAGCCTCAATCATCAGTCTTCTGTTAATAAAGTTAGAAGGATTTGAATCTTTTCCTGCATTCAGCTCCTCTCTGAGCTTTAACATTTACAGCATTTAGTGTAGAAAAGTTCCATTGTGAAGCCAGAAGGTTCCAGAGTTCTGCGTCTTTAAGGAACCCCTCCCCTAAAAGCCCCCTCTCGTCTGATTGGTCGACTCCTGGAAGCCTCCTGATTGGCCGGTGTTTTTAACCGGCTGATAAAGAAGTCCGTTTAACATGAACATGACACTTTACATGAAGTTTGGGTTAGATGGTTTCTATGAGAAGGAACATGAAGGTCTGAGATGTTCCTGACTGAAGCTCAGCTCTGTGCTGCCTGGAGGTTAAATGAGAACCCACCATGTGACTGACATTCTTCACACTGGATTCACAGTTAGCATGAAGCTGTGAACATCACTGCAAACATCTCCTATGTGCATGTGAGCTTCATTTAATACGGAGAACCCCTGACACATCTGAGGGAGGTTTAGACTGGAACTTAGACGATTATGAAGTAAATCAGTTCAAAAGCAGCACAAATACTCCTTCACAGGGAGGTTTCACAGATTAACAGCAAAGAATACCAAACAATTTTTAAAGAAAAACACTTAAATGGCACCATTAATCAACCAAAAACTGTTAAAACTGGAAGAATCTGACGGTTTCTCCATGAATCCTCTGGAATCTGCTGAAAAGCAACAACATAAACATCTGGAGATCCATTCAGCATGGTGGAACATCTGGTGATCCATTCAGCATGGTGGAACATCTGGAGATATGCAGGAGAGTAGAGAGGAAACATGGAGATAGAAAAACATCTCCATGATGAGGAGAGAACATTAGTTCAGTTTAACATCTGAGGAAACATGGTGGTTCCAGATTTTTACGTCTTTTAACATAAATCATCAAGCAACTGTTCACAGAATAATTGAGACCAGTTAAATCCAGTTAAACCAGTATAGAAACCAATTAAATCCAGTAGAACCAGTACAGAGCTGAAAACAAGCCCAGGGTTAGGTTAAGGAATCCTCAATTAAAGATTAATAACATGCAGTTCTTTATTATAGTACTACAGTAATATAATAGAATAAGGTAATATATTAGTACTACAGTAATATAGTACTCCAGCAGCAGTACAATAATACTACAGTATAGTGGTAAAATTGTAGTATTATAGTCCTCCAACAGCAGGGGGCGCTGTGTTCTCCTCTGATCTCCTCTTAAAAGTAGCTCAGTCCAGCTTCAGCTCAGTCTCAGGATCATGGCTCCCAGGAGGATGGAAACCAAACCTCTGATCTTCTGCCTGAAGACGCTGCTGCTGCTGTACTCCTTCATCTTCTGGGTGAGAACTTTATTTGTCTGCTGTGTTTCTTCATATTCTGGCTGAGGACCTGGTTCATCTTCTGGTCCATCTTCTGATTTTCCTTCTCTGCTGCTGACTCCTTATTTTTTAGCTCACAGCTCAGATTTCACTTAAACCATTGTTCATGTTTTAGACATGTTTCTGTAAAGTTCCTGTTTTCTGCTGGTTCAAACCAGATCAGCCCAGTTGTTGAGTTAAATTAAACGGAGAGTTTATTGGTTTACCGGTTAGAGGTCAGACGTTCAGTAATTATCTGGAGTCTGAGGAATGAGGAGAGAAGCTCCGACACCAAGACGATAATGAAGACCTGAACTCACAGTGACGCTGCTGGGGGTTGGTTTTTACTAGTCCTGTTTAACTGGTCATGTTTTAAATAGTCATGTTTTAGCTATTCCTGTTTTTATCTGGCTATCATCACTACTGGTCAGGTCTTTAACTAGTTCAGCATAGTAACTAAATGCTGCCTCACCTTGCTTGGTTCTTGTTCTTGGGACACACAACAAACCAGTTCCAGATGACCTAAGGGGTCTGGATGCTTTGAAGGGAACTAGAAGATCGAGCATATACTGTGGTCCAAGACCATTCAGTGCTTTATAAACAAGCAGTGAGATTTGAAGTCAATCCTTTGACTCACAGGAAGCCAGTGCAGGGATTTAAGGACTGGTGTAATATGGTCCAGTTTCCTAGTGTTGGTAAGGACCGCGATGGCAGCATTCTGGATCAGCTGCAGCTGCCTGATTGATTTTTTGTTAAGACATGTGAAGATGTCATTGCAATAGTCTAACCTACTGAAAATTAATGCATGAATATTGTTTTTTCATGTCTTGTTTAGACAGAAACCCCTTAATTCTAGCAATGTTTTAACTAGCTATCATCACTACGAGTCCTGTCTTTAACTAGCTGTCATCACTACTAGTCCTGTCTTTAACTAGTCCTGTGTTTAACTAGTTACATCACTACTAGTCCTGTCCTTCACTAGTTATCATCATTACTAGTCCTGTCCTTAACTAGCTCATTGCTACTAGTTCTGGTTGTTGTTTACTAACCCAGTTTGTGTTCTGGTTGTTGTTTACTAACCCTACCACCACGAGTACGACTGTTGACTCGTCTCTAGTTGTGACTTTGGTTGTTGCCTCCGTCTGTTACCTGTCCAGGTGTGAACCAGACTCAGTTCCTGATTGTGTTGTTGCTGTGTTGCTTTGTGTTGAAGTATTTGGGTTTGTGATTGGGGTTAGGGTTAGGATCGGCGGTTTGGGTTGTTTCTGGTTCTTCTTTTCTCTACCCACTCCTGTTCTTCTGACTGCTTTCCTGAGTCTGAACTCACAGTTTGTTGCTTTGAGCTTCTGTTGTCGTGTGTTTGTCATTTTGTCACTTTGCTGTTGGAGTCATGTAGAGCTGAATCACTGAACTCCTCCCTCTGGTTCAGACCAGTTAGAGGTTCGTTTTTATCACATCAGTTAGCACACTTACAACATGGAACATATCGTTCACACTAATTAATAATGAGGCTGATTTTTAACGAACCTGTGAACCCGATGGTCTGTTATTGGGTCAGAACAACTGATATGGTTCCTCTGGATTAGGTCAGTGTTTTCATTGATAACCAGTATTTACCTAGTTAAATAAAGGTCAGGTAAAGGTCAAATAAGGGTGAAATGAAGGTGAAATTAGTAAATAAACAGATATTTATGTGACACTGAACAGAGCTGCTGCTGTTCCCTCCATGTTCATGTGTTCACATCACTGCAGAAGGTTCCAGAGAATAAATTGATGAACTATATTTAGTTTTTAATAACCCTCCTGCATTCCTTCCTGACCTGGCCTGTGGCTCCGCCCCCTCAGGTGACAGGTGTGGTCCTGCTGTCAGTGGGACTATGGTGGAAGTTCATGCTGGGTCCGTACACTCTGCTGATCTCCAGTGGTCCGTCCAACGCTCCCCTAATCCTCAGTGGTACCGGAGCCGCCATCGTGCTGTTCGGGCTGTTTGGCTGCTTCGCCGCCTGCAGGGGGCGCCCCTGGATGCTGAGGCTGGTAGGCCTGAGTCTCTTTCTGGGTTCTGCTTCCTGTCAGCACAGTGACGAGATGCTGTTAGTTGTTCTGCATCAGTCTGTTCTGTGTTGAGACTCTTGGTTCTGGTCCAGGTCTAGGTCTAGTCCTCTAGACTGCCTCAATGACTTCAACCACAACATATTCAACATTCAACCAAAACCAAAAAAGTTCCACCAATGTTCTAGGACCAGAACCAAAGAGCTTCAGAGCCAGAGCTGGTTCTTTAGTGGGTAAAATTTTCGATCTTCAGCTCTACTGACCACAGATGAAGGTGGAACAATGACCGGAGGTTGTCCTTCAGTAAAACCTTCTGTTTCTTTCCTGCTGACCCCTCTTCAGTATGCCATCTTCCTGTCGCTGGTCTTCGTGACGGAACTCATCGCTGGAATCTCTGGATTCGTCTTTCGTCACGAGGTCAGAAAAACTCCAGAGTTTGCATCGGATCAGCTGTTGGTTCTAATGGATTCTGTTGGTTCTGACAGGTTCTGTTGATTCTGATGGTTCCTGTTGGTTCTGACAGGTCCTGTTAGTTCTGATGGGTTCTGTTGGTTCTGACGGGTTTCTGTTGGTTCTGTTGGGTTTCTGTTGGTTCTGATGGTTCCTGTTGGTTCTGATGGGTTTCTGTTGGTTCTGACAGGTCCTGTTGGTTCTGATGGGTTTATGTTGGTTCGGATGGGTTCCTGTTTGTTCTGATGGATTCTGATGGATTCTGATGGGTTCTGTTGGTTTTGATGGTTCCTGTTAGTTCTGATGGTTTCTGTTGGTTCTGATGGGTTCTTTTGTTCAGATCAAAGGAACATTCCTGAGCTCGTTCGGTGAGGCAGTGATGAGATACGATGGACGAGACGACAGAAGTCTGGCTGTAGACGGCGTCCAGCGCAAAGTGAGTCTCAGATTAACAGCTAATAGTTCTTCATTAGAGACTCTGTTTCATTACAGAGGCTAGAAATAGTTGAAGAGTCCTGATAAATCCTCAACAACATTCAGTTTAAAGTCAGATTCATGATAAATCCTCAACAACATTCAGTTTAAAGTCAGATTCGTGATAAATCCTCAACATTCAGTTTAAAGTCAGATTCATGATAAATCCTCAACAACATTCAGTTTAAAGTCAGATTCATGATAAATCCTCAACATTCAGTTTAAAGTCAGATTCATGATAAATCCTCAACAACATTCAGTTTAAAGTCAGATTCATGATAAATCCTCAACATTCAGTTTAAAGTCAGATTCATGATAAATCCTCAACATTCAGTTTAAAGTCAGATTCATGATAAATCCTCAACAACATTCAGTTTAAAGTCAGATTCGTGATAAATCCTCAACATTCAGTTTAAAGTCAGATTCATGATAAATCCTCAACATTCAGTTTAAAGTCAGATTCATGATAAATCCTCAACATTCAGTTTAAAGTCAGATTCATGATAAATCCTCAACAACATTCAGTTTAAAGTCAGATTCGTGATAAATCCTCAACATTCAGTTTAAAGTCAGATTCATGATAAATCCTCAACATTCAGTTTAAAGTCAGATTCATGATAAATCCTCAACATTCAGTTTAAAGTCAGATTCATGATAAATCCTCAACATTCAGTTTAAAGTCAGATTCATGATAAATCCTCAACATTCAGTTTAAAGTCAGATTCATGATAAATCCTCAACATTCAGTTTAAAGTCAGATTCGTGATAAATCCTCAACATTCAGTTTAAAGTCAGATTCATGATAAATCCTCAACATTCAGTTTAAAGTCAGATTCATGATAAATCCTCAACATTCAGTTTAAAGTCAGATTCGTGATAAATCCTCAACATTCAGTTTAAAGTCAGATTCATGATAAATCCTCAACATTCAGTTTAAAGTCAGATTCATGATAAATCCTCAACAACATTCAGGTTAAAGCGCAGCAGCTTCTCACAGACTGATGTTTCACCTCTTTGATCATTTACTTCTAAACAGATAAAATAAATACTCGGTGTGTTTTGTTTGCTGATATTGTTCATATGTTTGCTCTTCTACTTATGCAGAGTTTTATTCAGTCATTCATGATTCTAATTTTTAATAACTTAATGACATCCTGCTTGTTAATGAACTGAACGCTGTCAGTCAGTGACTGTAAAACCACCAAAATGAGGACCTTCTGTATTTACAGTTCTGATCGTATCACACCGGTGTCGCAAGTGTTTTTGTTCATATCATATGTTCATTTGGTTCTCATGGTTCTGTTCTTATTCCTTCATACTTTTAGTTCTCATGTTAATAAATCACATGGTTTTTATTTGGACATGAACCAGCAGAACTGTCTTCCATTGACTTCACTCAAAGATTGACAGACTGAATGTCAAAGTAATTAAAAATGACCAAGAAGCTAACTCAGATGTTGAAAATAATGTGGATGTAAACTTTGAAGTATTGTTTCTTTATAAACCATTTACGTCTAACTGCTTATAATCACCTGTAGGGGGCTAAAAATGTACTAAACTATTAATAAACGCACCAAAGGTTTGTCTTTTGGTAGTTTTGGTTGTTTTTTTAAATGCAGTACTTTTAAACCTGCATCCTTCACTTAGCACCGCCCACAACGACTGTGATTGGCTTCAATAAATACATAAAACCAGAGTGTTTTAATCACCTGTTGAGGTCATCAGGTGAAGTCAGACCTTGAAGTTCTATAGAATGTTCTTGAAAACAAAGACTGTGGTTCTTTCTATGCTGATGATGTTCTAACATCTGTGTGTGATTGTTGAACAGAACCCATTTATTCAGCCTGTTTCCTCTTCAGCTGCACTGCTGTGGAGTTTATAACTATACCAGCTGGTTCAGCAGTGTTTATTTCTCCGTCGGAGGGATCCCTGCCAGCTGCTGTGTGACATTCTCCGACTGCAGTGGAACTGACCTGAAGAACACCACTGTGGCGGGACGCAAAGTCCACAAACAGGTCAGCAACACAACCAACATTAACCTCTGCTGCTGGAGTCACAATGAAACCATCACATCAGAGCAGCTCTGGTAATATTAACTTTTTTGTAAACTAAAAATTTGCTTAAAGAGGTTTAAAAGTTGTTTTTTTTATTTTTCACGAACTCCAAAGCCGACAAGTTGACTGAGATGGTTCTCCAAAATTAATATATGTTGATAGAAACTGAATTAAAATGATTGTCTAGATCAAGTCCAGATTAGAGTGCCTGTATAACCAGAGTAGCGACAACTGGGGATTTGACGCCATTTTGTTTCCATTCACTCAATATGGGACTCGCAGCGCGAGGTGCACATTCACGAAAACTATGGATTGTTTACTGATTTCAAGACATGTTTTGGACAAAATATTTTACTGGCTTGTTTTGTCTGGATGTTCAAGGTTGGATTATGGCCGTTTTTAGTGGAATATTTTCATCTGTGACTAGTTTTGAGCCTTCAAAGGTGAGTTGTGCTGTTTAGGTTATTTGCTGTTTGTTGGACAAATGTGTTTATATTACCCGCTGTGGTAATCACATCTGAAAGTGGTTTATACCGGCGGATTCATGAGAATCTAAGCTTTGCATGGGTGTATAATGTTTCTATCATCGAGTTTGCAGCTTCGGTCAATTTAGCAAAATAAGTTTGCACATACGGGCCGCTGAAGTTTAACGGGTTACCCCGTTAAACTTCAGCGGCCCGTATTTCATGAATCTCCATGCATGAAAATGGTCAAAGTCAAAATAACCACAACTGCCTAAAATCACATCAAACTTTTCTATCTGTCATTCACCCATACATCATAACATGAAAGTACATACATGGGACTAACCTGGCACAAAAACCATGAAGTCGGTTTCCATCCCACTCTCCAGACTTTATTTTCACAGTTTCCTTCTTTCACTATTACTGGGAAATCTAAACATGTGGAATCCCTTCTCTGATCGATTTGTGCACCCAAAGGCACAACAGCCCGTCATTTTTCAGGTATTTATGAAGCCAAAAAAGACCTAGAATTACTCTCTGCGGTGTAAACAACGTTAAAAGGAAAACCCGGCGTTCATGAATTGGAAACAAAATGGCTCCTATACATCACATGACCAAAATTTTTTGGACCCGTCATGTCGCCACTCTGGTTATACAGGCACTCTATTCCAGATGTTCCCACAGCGCCACCTGCTGCTGCTGGGTTTTATTTTATTTTAGTATTGAACCTTTATTTAACCAGGCTAAACACGGTCTGGTACCTTCTACACCAGCTGATCTTCAAGTCAAAGGGAATCATTAGCAGCTGATACTTTACTAAGATGTGAAACTAGAATATTTGATGGACGATGATCATGATGACGATGATGATGAAAATGATGATGATGATGACGATGATGATGATGATGATGGTGATGGTGATGTGATGATGATGATGATGGTGATGGTGATGTGATGATGATGATGATGATGATGATGATGATGGTGATGTGACGATGATGATATTGATGATGATGATGATAATGATGGTGATGTGATGGTGATGATGATGATAATCATGATGATGATGATGGTGATGTGACGATGATGGTGATGGTGATGTGATGGTGATGGTGATGTGATGATGATGATGACGATGATGATGATGGTGATGTGATGATGATGATGATGATGATGATGGTGATGTGACGATGATGATGATGATGATGATGATGATGATGATGATGGTGATGATGATGGCGATGTGATGATGATGGTGATGTGATGATGATGATGATGATGATGATGATAATCATGATGATGGTGATGGTGATGATGATGATGATGATGATAATCATGATGATGATGGTGATGTGACGATGATGGTGATGGTGATGTGATGATGATGATGATGGTGATGTGATGATGATGATGATGATGATAATCATGATGATGATGGTGATGGTGATGATGATGATGATGATGATAATCATGATGATGATGGTGATGTGACGATGATGGTGATGTGATGATGATGATGATGATGATGGTGATGATGATGGCAATGTGATGATGATGGTGATGTGATGATGATGATGATGATAATCATGATGATGATGGTGATGGTGATGATGATGATGATGATGATAATCATGATGATGATGGTGATGTGACGATGATGGTGATGTGACGATGATGGTGATGGTGATGTGATGATGATGATGATGGTGATGTGATGATGGTGATGATGATGATGATGATGGTGATGTGATGATGATGATGATGGTGGTGATGGTGATGGTGATGTGATGATGATGATGATGATGATGGTGATGATGATGATGGTGATGTGATGATGATGATGATGATGATGATGATGGTGATGATGATGATGGCGATGTGATGATGATGGTGATGATGATAATCATGACGATGATGGTGATGTGACGATGATGGTGATGTGATGATGGTGATGGTGATGATGATGATGGTGATGATGATGATGGTGATGGTGATGTGATGATGGTGATGATGATGATGATGATGATGGTGATGATGGCGATGTGATGATGATGGTGATGTGATGATGATGATGATGATGATAATCATGATGATGATGGTGATGTGACGATGATGGTGATGTGACGATGATGGTGATGGTGATGTGATGATGATGATGATGGTGATGTGATGATGGTGATGATGATGATGATGATGGTGATGTGATGATGATGATGATGGTGGTGATGGTGATGGTGATGTGATGATGATGATGATGATGGTGATGATGATGATGGTGATGTGATGATGATGATGATGATGATGATGATGGTGATGATGATGATGGCGATGTGATGATGATGGTGATGATGATAATCATGACGATGATGGTGATGTGACGATGATGGTGATGTGATGATGGTGATGGTGATGTGATGATGATGATGGTGATGATGATGATGGTGATGATGATGATGGTGATGGTGATGTGATGATGGTGATGATGATGATGATGATGATGGTGATGATGGCGATGTGATGATGATGGTGATGTGATGATGATGATGGTGATGTGATGATGATGATGATGATGATGTGATGATGGTGATGATGATGGCGATGTGATGATGATGGTGATGTGATGATGATGATGATAATCATGATGATGATGATGGCGATGTGATGATGGTGATGATGATGGTGATGATGATGGTGATGTGATGATGATGATGATAATCATGATGATGATGGTGATGTGACGATGATGGTGATGGTGATGATGATGGTGATGTGATGATGGTGGTGATGGTGATGATGATGATGGTGATGATGATGGTGATGTGATGATGGTGGTGATGGTGATGTGATGATGGTGATGATGATGATTGTGGTGATGATGATGGTGATGATGATGGTGATCAGGGGCGCTGTATAGGGGTGAAAAGTTAGGACAATTCCAAGGGCCCATGGATGACAGGGCCCCCAAAAAATATGTTTTAATTATTACACTTAAAGCTGCTGTCCGGAGTTTCTGTTTGTTTTCAATTTATGTATCATTTTTTAACAAAGCTTAAATGTGTTAGTCTAGTTCGATACTATAATATAAAGTTAGAATAACGCGATATGAAAATTTATTCCTGAGCTCCGCCTTCCTCTCATAGACCCCCATGTTATTCCAAAAAGCGCCGGTCGCTGCCGACCAATCAAGTTCGAGCTTCAGCTTTGTCATGCTGTCAATCAACGGTTACGCGCACAGCAAGCAAGCCCATGCAGAGGTGGGCGAGCTACGCACTACGCAACCGCGCGCACATTTGTTTTGCTTGTGGAGGAGAGAGCATCAGGGATCAGCAACTTCCAGAAAAGTTACCAATCCCACGGCTTGTCAGGCCAAGAGACTGCAGGACGTTTTTTGGCTCGGGGTGCTCGCGTCGCTCCCCGACCACGGCCTCCATAGCCCGCCTGACGGCTTCGTTTAGATGCCCGACCTCTGGAGGAAGATGTTGGGGCGTCTGGGACATACTCTTCGTCAGAGGAGTCATGCAATTCTGAACTCTAGCTAGAAATAAATAAACAATGTAACACATATACACGCGTAAATGCACTAAGTTTGATAAACAACGTCATCCAGAGGGATACACGAGTGTAATCACATATTGAAACTTTACTCGTTCGTCCTAGCAGATTCATGTTATTTTGGTATTAGGACAAGTTAGACTCAATACAGCATTCTAACGTAATTCCTTTATTATTTACTAAATGTACTAAATGTAGAAGAGGGGGAAACAGCAAAACAGGCGAGATGCTGCAGCACTCCGGGCACTTCTCTCATGTACTGCACGTGCACAAATAAAGGGGCGAAATCAGAGGGAGGGACCAACAGTGTTTTGGGAGACGCTGCGATTCAAACTCCTGACAGCAACTTTAATATTAAGCCCAGTGTTTTAATATTGTGTGTTTCAAATATAATACAGTTCATATTCGCTATGTTTTTATTGCACTAAAAGTTGAATATCCATTGACAAAAAGTAAACATCTATATTGACTGACCACCTCCCTGTATCTGCATGAAATGGTTTGGTCCGCTTTAGCGTCACTCTGACATAAATTCCAACAAATTATTTTTTATCACATCATGAGCATTATGAAATTATTTATGAATAAACAAATAACCTTCTGTCTGTACTGGCTGATGGACAGTTGGAAATAGTGAGTATCTTACCTCAGCCTGCATGTAAGTTACAGGTAATATTAAAATAATACAGTTTTATATGTTCATTAGGGCCATTAAATGGCAGACAGATAGATACAGACTTCATTATTATCTCCCTTCAGAACACACACACACACACTAATGAAACATTGTTTTTAAAGTATGTAATCAAGTGGTGATGATACAGAAGTGCAAATAATTTGTGTCAATGCTCTGTAGCCATCTACTGGTATGTGGAATATTTTAATATATATATACTGTATATATCACAGACAGTATATATGCATTACATGCATTTTGTACTTCCTACAGAGCCAGGGCCCTCTCATATAGAACCAACAGTCACAGCAGAGGAAGAAGAACAAGAACAAGGGAAAGAGAGACAGGTGGAAGAATGTAGTGGAAAGGCAGAAAGTGTTGACCCAGGTTTGTGGCCAGCAAATTTAACTGACAAAGACAGAGAAGCTATTGTGAGGGCATTGTCCACTCGAGATGATGATGATGTACTGCCACAGGATTCTGAGGGAAAACCATTCCCAGAATACTTATGGTACAGTAAGGCAGCTAATAGGAGGGAAAAGGTGAAGAGAGACTGGATAACTCACAGCAAATCCTGTAATTCACTGTATTGCATCCCATGTGTGCTTTTCTCACATTCACAAAAAAGACCTTCTCTGAGTGCACTGAACAGCCAAAGTGGATATAAAATGTCTGATGTAAAATGGCGTCGAATGTATGACAAATTCCCTGTCCAAGAGAAGAGTACACCACACAGGGACTGCTATTTGAAATGGAAAAACTTGCAACAGTCAGTAATGGCTGTTAGTGGGATTGACTCTCAGTTGCAAAAATGGATCCAGACAGAAACTGAGAAAAACAGAGCTCTCTTGCAGAGAATTCTAGATGTAACACTGCACTTGGCATCAAGGAATTTACCTTTCAGGGGTAAAACTAAAGACCTAGATAATGTCCAAAATGGAAATTTCTTAGGCACACTAGAGCTTTTGTCTCATTATGATCCACTGCTTAATGAGCACTTGCAAAAAGTCAGGGACCAAAAAAAGGAACCAGGCTGACACATTATCTGAGTTCTGACATTCACAATGAATTCATTGATTTATGTGGTAGAAGAGTTTTGAAAACGATTTTGAAGGAACGGGAAGAGGCTATTTATTTTTCAGTCATCTGTGATGCTCCACCAGACATTTCCCACACTGAGCAGAATGTGGTGCTCATCAGATATGTGAGGTATAGCAAAGAAACAGATGACTGGGAGATCACAGAACGGTTCTTAGAATTTAAGGACTTTCACAACAAAACAGGAAGTGAGATAGCAGAAATGATTGAAAATGTGCTTGATGACAAAGGGATGAACATTGGAGACTGCAGAGGGCAAGGTTATGGCAACGGGGCAAACATGTCAGGAAGGGTCAAGGGAGTCCAAGCCCAGATACTAAAGAAAAATCATCTTTTCCCCCTGTGCCTCTCACACCTTAAATCTTGTAGGTGTGCATGCTGCATAGACGAGCCCAGAAGTAGCAACATTTTTTGGCTGCATCAATCGCCTTTACTCACTTTTTAGTGCCAGCACAGAACGCTGGGCCATCTTTTAAGAGAAAACCGGTTGCTCTTTGCATCGCCTCTCAGATACCCGCTGGAATGCAAGAATCATGGCTGTTAAACCTGTAGCACAACACCTTCCTTCTGTCACAGAGGCCCTTGACAGTATACTCACAACATGTAGACTCACCAGTGAGGCCAGATCAGAGGCTAGTGGTCTGAAGAACTACTTCATGTCATTCAATGCCATTGTCCTACTCACTGTCTGACTCAAAGTACTGCAGTGCATTGATGACAGGAATGTGGTTCTCCAGTCTGGAAAAATCTCTCTTGACTCAGAGGTAGCTAATATCAGTGCCTTAACAAAAGAGATGCTGGCTCTTTGAGATGGATGGAAGTCACTGCTGTCTGAGGCCACACTGATTGCAACACAAATGGATGTTACACCTCAGTTTAACCAAGAACATGTCGGAAAACGGATTCTTTTGTTACTGCTACTGAGGGAAAAACACGACGCAAGGAAGACTCAGAGTCAAAATATTCAGTTAAGAATATTTAGTAAAAAATGCAAAGGATGGACAGATATACGTGCACGCAGATTCTAACTTGGTCAGACGCTGACAGCAGAAATTGCTAAAGCTAGACAAATGGTTTTCTGCATGCAGCTGTGATCACAAGAAAGAATGAATCTCTGAGCTAATACATGAGTTTTTAAACTAAGAAATTGCAGTCTTCTGATTGGCCCCACGCTGAGACAGCCTCTCCGGATGTCTTGGGTCTTGTCCAATCACCTCCGTCTTCCTCCTGCAAGAGGTGTCTCTGAATGTGTGTGTATGTGGCCGCCCCCTGTGACCTTTACACAGATCTTTAAGAGCTCAGTTCTGCTGAGATCTGCAGATTTCTGTTCCATTTGGTGTTGAATTAAACTATTTACTGATTCAGTTTTATTCAACTTAACTTTAAACAACAATTTGATAATTTAATCTCACCTTATGGCAGATTTGAATGATCCCATTCCCTTTATTGATTTACTTTAATCTTATTTTATTAATATCAGATTCCTATGTTCTTTCCCATTTTATGGTTAATTTAATACATTGCTAATTTAGATTCTTCTATAGTATTTTCTCACTAAGCTAAATATATTAATCCTAATTCTCAACAGTGTTTTAACTTTTATTCTTGTTTAAGCTTTGTAGTGGGGGCCAGTTGCCCCACTACGTAAGATCTCTGTGTAACCTGATCACTCTATGCATTAACACTTTAATCCTAAGCTCTAGGTCTCAAAATATCTAAGTCTCACCATTGAAACATCAGAGAATCCAGGAGCCAAATCTGCAGATGCCAAGATGTAAAGTGTTTTTTTTTTTCGATACAGCACAGACACAAACAAACACTTGAGAAAGGTCCCAGGAGCCCTCTGAACCCACCGTCTGACAACTGAACCCCTTAAACCCTCCGAGCAGAGGTCAGTTCAGGCCCTTAACTCATCTCTCTTTTTGCCACTGCCAGTATTTGCACAATTAAGGAAAGAGCGAATCTTTACTCCCTAATAATTTTAATCAAAAAACTCTTGGCTTGCCGGCACCTCCCCTGTGGCAGACAGCCTCCCCCAAGCTTTCTCACGCGAACACCTGCACCCTTATCTCCAAACAATACTTTTGTTGATATTGGCAGTAATTCCGGAGGAAACAAACCACAGACTATCTGCAAACCATTTCAGTCAGAGGGCAAAAGGCCTGCTGTCAGATACACACACAGACACAGATCCAGCATCTAGCTGCTGTTTGAACTTTTCACCCTCCCTCTGCCTTTCTGTGCGTATGTGACAACCTGCACATCCAGAACGAGAATTCAAACATGCACCCATAAGCACTTTAATACATTTGAGTATAGAGTTAATACAAGTTGCAAGCACATTAATATATGATTAACACATAATATGATCAAACGAAGATTAATAATGATTATCAGTAATAGTAAAAGAGTAATTAAATGATGATTACAAGTAATGAATAAAAGTAATAACATGATTACTAAGCAAAAGTAATTAAAATGATGATTATAAGTAAAAGTAATAAAATGATGATTATAAGTAATAAGTAAAAGTAATTAAAATGATTATAAGTAATATGCAAAAGCAATAAAAACATGATAGTTTAATACACATGCAAAAAATGAATATTCCCCACAAACACAGTCGGCAAAAGAAAAGAAAGAGATTTCACGATGAGACCTCTCAAGAGGAGGCAACTCAGGACAGTGCAGCAACAGTGTTTTGGAACACAGTGTTTTTTACTGCTATGGACAGCATCATAAGTAACCTCGACACCAGGTTCCACACCACTGCAGAAATAGTTGAGGAATTCTCTGCTGTTTTAAAAGTTGGGCAGATCAGTGAGGATAAAGTCACTTCTGTATGCCAGCCACTTGTCAAAAAGTATTCCAGAGATCTCACGTCTGATTTTGAAAATGAAATAAGACACCTTAACTCAGTATATGCTGCCACTTTCCCCCTAAACCTGTCTCCTCTTGGTCTCCTGAATGCTATTAACAAGATGCAACTACAAAGTATTTTTGGAGAAGTCTGCATTGCTTTACGCATATTTTGCACATTGCCTGTGACTGTTGCTGGTGTGGAGAGAGCATTCAGTAAATTAAAACTGATAAAAAAAAAACTATTTGAGGTCCACCATGAGTCAGGACAGACTTTGCAGTCTTGCAATGTTGTCTATTGAAAGTCAGTTAGCCAGAAAACTAGACTCCAAAGACTTAATCAATGACTTTGCTACCCAGAAGGCTCGGCGCTGGACTCTTGGTTAGTCAGGCTGAGCAATGACTATTCAGATAATGCTAACAGCCAAAAAGAGTTCTTTGAGTTCTTTCTTCTTATTTGTAACATGTTTACCTTTTAATTTGATGTTTTTTCTTGTTGGCATATATGTGCAGCTATAGGTGTTGTTTTCATTGTTTTGAAATGATTATGTTAAGTTATTCTACTTGAGAAGTTAATATACAGTATGTTTAAGTTTGTTTTTATTTATTTATTTATTTATTTTCATATATTTTTTATATATTTTTTTCATTAATGTTACGACATTTTTCCATGCTGTGGTTTAAAATAAAAAACATTGAGACTGTAATAGATGTCACTTAGTACATTTTTATGGTGGCTGTTAATCTTGCATCAAATGGTGAACTGGATGATGTTTGCAGATTTGCATGTACAAATCACCAGTAGTAAATCTTGCTAGTACTAGTCTAGAACTACAAGAAGAAAGACAGTTGCAAGCCTTTAATTAGAGTCATGTAAAGCTTTGATGAGACAGTTAGGTCCTAGAGATGTGGTAACAACGGTAGCGCAGCAGCACAGAGGGGGCCCAATTTAATTTTTTTTCATGGGGCCCAAAATTCCTGGCGACGCCCCTGATGGTGATGATGGTGATGGTGATGATAATGGTGATGATAATGGTGAAAATGATGATGTGATGGTGATGAAGCTCATAATGGTGATGATGATGATGATGATGATGATGATGGTGATGAAGACGTTGTTTCTCCAGGGTTGTTATGAGGTGGTGACATCCTTCACAGAGAGCAACATGGGAATCATCGCTGGAGTCACGTTTGGTATCGCCTTCTCTCAGGTATTACTGTAGTACTACTCTGTATACTGTAGTACTACTCTGTATTTTGTAGTACTGCTCTGTATTTTGTAGTACTGCTCTGCATACTGTACTACTCTGTATACTGTAGTACTGCTCTGTATATTGTAGTACTACTTTGTTATTCTGTAGTACTCCTCTGTATATTGCAGTTCTGCTCTGTTTTACTGTTTTCATTACTGATTTACTCATTGTTTTCGTCCACTGCTGTGTTTAAAAGCTTGTTTTCTTTAAAAAGCCACAAACTGTAGAAACAGAATGAAATTATCCAAATCATCAGAATCACTTCATTCTCCACACAGATTCTGGTTCAAACCAACAGTTTGAACCAACACATTTACAGTTCCTGATGTTCTGGTTCCACACAGCTGCAGGACTTTAAATGAACCACAGTGAAGAACCGTGACAGAAACGATTCAGTAGTGTTAGGGTTAGTTCAGAGGGTTGGAGGGGAAAAGCTGAGTGCAGAATAAAGAAACTAAACCAGATATTACATAATGATTTAAATCATATATTAAATGCTATTTTAAATCATATATTAAGTACTAATGTAAAGTAGATAATAAATTGTTGTGTCTGTTTCAGCTCATTGGAATGTCTTTGGCCTGTTGTTTGTCTCGCTTCATCAACGCCAACCAGTACGAGATGGTTTAACAGGTAATCCATCTTTAAACTAAACTAAACTAACCAGAGATGGTTTAACAGGTAATCCAGGTTTAATCTAAACTAACCAGAGATGGTTTAACAGGTAATCCAGGTTTAATCTAAACTAACCAGAGATGGTTTAACAGGTAATCCATCTTTAAACTAAACTAAACTAACCAGAGATGGTTTAACAGGTAATCCAGGTTTAATCTAAACTAACCAGAGATGGTTTAGCAGGTAATCCATCTTTAAACTAAACTAAACTAACCAGAGATGGTTTAACAGGTAATCCAGGTTTAATCTAAACTAACCAGAGATGGTTTAACAGGTAATCCAGGTTTAATCTAAACTAACCAGAGATGGTTTAGCAGGTAATCCATCTTTAAACTAAACTAAACTAACCAGAGATGGTTTAACAGGTAATCCAGGTTTAATCTAAACTAAAATAAACTAACCAGAGATAGTTTAACAGCAGTGGTGGCTGGCCAATACAGGGCGTTAAGGGCACCCCCCCCCCCCCCGTGTTTTTGATTTTTAATTTTTAAAATAAATATTTTTTAAAATAAACAATAATCAGTTATTTTTAGCACCATATGTGTTTAAATTCGTCATGTACAAAATAATTAGATTTTTCAGGGAAAATAGTTTCCTGCTCATCTCTGCTGAGCTGCTGGAGAAATCTCCCCTCAACTAGCAGAGCAGCCAATGACCAACAAGAGATTAGACATAGCAACAGAAATTTATCCAATCAGCGTCGTTGAATCTGATGCCCAGAGGGGTGATATCGATTTCGCCCCAAGCCAAGTGAGCATGTGTGAGTGTGGTGGGTAACTGTGACAGTAACAATGATGGCGACACAGACGGTGAAAGTGTACGATCTGTTCTCCTAAATCCTTCTGAAAGGAGAACATTGGTGGAAAAACTCAAAATAAAACAGCGAGGCCCAGATCAACCTAAAATCAAAATAAGTCAACAAACCAGCAAGAAAGGTAAATTTTATACAAGAGGCTTCTCTCATAATTGGTACAAGAGGAAGGCTTGGCTAGCTGGGTCTAGTCATGCAAATGCTTTATATTGCTTCCCGTGTTTGCTCTATAAAACGGCTGGGACAGACACGGCATGGACTGTTTCAGGAGTAAGAGATATGAAACATTTATCCGAGAAAATAAAGAAACATGAGAGTAGGAGGGCACATATGGAGAACACCGTTAAGCTAACGATGCTAGGCAAGGCTAACATCGCGACGCAGCTAGATGAAGAGATGAAGAGTGACACACAGTTCCACACTGAACTGTTCTGAAGTGGCCTCCAATGATCCCTGATCTGAATTCTACTGAACATCTGTGGAAGCAGCTGAAACATGCAGTCTGGAGAAGGACAGCCTTCACACCTGAGACAGCTGGAGCAGTTTGCTCAGCAGGAGTCCACACGTGCAGAAGTCTCACTGAGAGTTACACAAATCACCTGACTGCAGTGACGAGTTTAAAAGGTTGGACAACAAAATATTAAGTTAAGGGTACCATCATTTCTGTCCAGGCCTGTTTCATATTCATGCAAAGTAATCTTCAACAGAAGAGTACTGTCTGTCTGTATACACACACACACACACATTTATTCCCTTGACCAGATTTTTCTTTGTATAAAGTTGACTTTAGCACATCATCCATAATGTATTGCACTGAGTAATGTGTGGATATTTTGTCTAAATAGTGTTTCTTATGTAATCTGCTCATCATTTTCTGGCTTCTTCGCTGAAATGTTGAAATCATCCAAATTGTTGCAGATTGTATTTTTCTTTGTCTGCTAACTGAAAAATCACTTAATTGTTGCAGTTCTGATCAGTTAGTAACATTTATCTTTGTCATAAACTACTGTACAGTATTTTTCTGTTCTAGTATTAATTTCTTAATATACTTAACACTTAACATAATACTTGAGTTGTCAGTTCAACGCTAATGCACTGTTTCATGAGCTCAGCTGTAGAGATCATTTATTGCCAAAATTGTGGTTACGCAATATGTTGTTCATGTTTTGTGCAAAAATGCCTCAAGTTATTAATATTGGCATTAAATAATTATTATTTCTCAGAGCACTGATATCCTGCCGTTTCTGTTCAGTTGTATCGGGATGCTTACTGAAACTGACTTGATGTGGGACAGCCCCACCTAGAATATTTTTCACCAGCCGCCACTGTTTAACAGGTAATCCATCTTTAAACTAAACTAACCAGAGATGGTTTAACAGGTAATCAAGCTGTAACCCAACCCAAACCTAACCCTAAATCTTAACTTAGACTTAAACCTAAACCTGAACTTAATGCAAGTTTAAACCTAACCCTAAGCTAAATGTGAACCTAACCCTAACCTAAATTTAAACTTGACCCTAACCTTAGCTTAAACCAGCGTAACTCCTGGATGAGTAAAAACTGCACCAACTTCCTGTTTTCTGTCTTTTCCAGAGAGATGAAGAAGTGTGTCGCCGTGGAAACCTGTTGTATTTATTTAGTGTTTTGCTGTGAAAAAGGGAACGTTTTTTTTAAAAATTAATAACAGTAATATTCTGGTGGAGTCACACTGAAACCATCCCTGAAGAAACACTGAAGGACTTGTTCCATTGTTCTGACTTTAACTTTGATTCTATTCTGAGCGAGGAAATAAACGGTGGAATCAAACTGGGTCGTGTTGATGAATCCCATGAAAGCATCACATATGGGAGAATCTAAATGAGTTATAAAATGGAAAATGTGACAAGAACTGTACATAAAAAATAATCACTGTGGAGGTAAAAAAATATTATTATTATTATTCTTAGAAAGTTCATGGTTTTAACGTCACAGTAAAGATTGTCACATTTCAAATGGAAAACCACGATCTATATGAAGGCAGAGACATTTTTATGAAAAGCTCTGAGGTAAGTTTGTAAAGCTAAGACATGTACACAGACGGTGTCATGAAAAGAGACTACACAAAATACACGACATCATCTGGCTCAAAGACACGGCTGACCTCCACCATCCTGGACCATGGTGTTCTACCAGCAGAGTTCTTCACAGTCCACTGTATGGACAGAACATCTAAAGGTAGGTGTCTGTCTGACGACCAACAACTGGTGCAGAAATGTAGTTTATCTCTCTAAGTCCTGCTAACCCAATCTGGAACGTTTAACCATCAAATGTCGGCCTTTCTACCTGCCTCATTAATTCTTCTCCATCATCCTCAGTGCTGTCTTCATTCCCCCCAGGAGGACACGGATGCTGCTTTAGCCTAGCTACATGAGGCTATCTCCAGCTAGCAGGCTAACCACAGGGAAGCCGCCCTCATCGTGGCCGGGGTCTCCATCCTCCACCTGTCCAGGTACAAGCAGCGGCTGAAGCCATCAGCCCTGAAGGAGAGAGAAATGACGTGTTGGTCTGACCAATCAGAGGCCGTCCTGCAGGACGCCTTGGAGACAGCAGACTGGGAAATGTGCCAACCAGCTAGCACCGGTGTTCACGGAAACATCCAACCTGTCCTCTCCCAGTACTTCATCCCCAGGTGCTTGAAGCAGTCCGTCATTGTTCCAGTCCCCTAGAAAGCCCAGCTGTCTGAATGACTACCGGCCCATTGCTCTGACTTCTGTGGTGATGAAATGCTTCTTAATAGATGCAGAAAAAAACAAGAAATACATGAAATACTTCTTAATACATGAAGAAAACAACTATATATATATGTGTGTGTGTGTGTGTGTGTGTGTGTGTGTGTGTGTGTGTGTGTGTGTGTGTGTGTGTGTGTGCATTGTGTGTTTTTTCAGTCTGTAACAGGAGCTCAGTGCATTTCACCGTTTTTCTCTGTATAATTGTGTTGGTAATTAATAAAGTTCTTCAATCTTGAAACATCATAAATGAAACCTGATCAAAATAAAATTGTCTCAAATCATAAATCAGCTGTTAGTGAAAAATAAAACATACCAACATTAAATTTCTAGAAAAAAAAGAGAAAAGAGTTGTAATGTTGCTAAGAAGCCAGCAGGAGGCGCCAACATCAACCCTAATAAACAGTTTATTCATTCATTAACAAGCTTTAGTTTCTATGACGGCGTTTTAGGGCCACATTGACTTTTTTTTTTTTTTTAGACTTCGAGAATAAAGTTGTCATTTTACGAGAATAAAGTCGTAATTTTACGAGGATAAAGTCGTAAAATTACGAGAATAAAGTCGTACTTTTATGATTGAATAAGAATGAAGCTCCGAGAAGTCAGTCAAGAGTAGCTTACAGGAAGATCTCCTCGTTGACGACCATCTCTTCTGTATTGCTGTTCCACATTGTTAGCAGGTAATGTAACATCCACATCTATGTCTATAAAATGGTTTTTGTTTTAGCTAAAAATTGGTTTGAGGTACAATTTAATTAACTTGTTATCTAAGGCTGCCTCCAGCTAACTATCAAGATAGCTAGATAGTTAGCTAAATTTGCTGGTTCGTAGGTTAAATATTAGCCCACGGTTTTTCAAAATTATCCACGTAATAATTTTACGAGCCAGGTCTGTGAGTCGGCGTGCCACGTTTTGGACAGTTACTGATAATTCTCGTACAATTCTGTTAAATGTCGGGCTAATGTTCTGCACTCAGACTGATCGGTGATGTTTCTGTTTCCTTCGTCAGAATTGGGAACCTCAGTAGATGATGCAGCTAAGCCTACTTCAGAAGATGCCATAGCAGAGGACAACTGGAAAATAAAAAACAGGTAGCACAAGGTAGAGCCTATTTATAATGCCTATTTGCTCCCAAGTCTAGCTTCTACCATGGCACGAGTTTTCAAGTTTGTTTTGAATGTGTTTATCTATGGAAGTTGTCTTAGTGATACACCTGTTCTCAGATATAATTAGGTCATACAAGCAAATATCACATTCCTGTGGTGTGATTGTAATTAACACAAATGCGCTCAACCGTGACAGATTCAATGTCAGCTCAAATCAAATCAAACATATAACATCATGGGGAGCAAGATAACAAACATTATATTTACTAGTATCTGAACGCACACTAAGTTCACCACAGTATTAACAATAATGGTCCGAAGAAACTCTCCCCCTCTCATTAAAATTTTGATTACATTCTAATGAGAACTTTTCTACACTCACCATTCACTTAGTTGTTTAGTACTCTTTCTTGTCATTAGCTGCTCATTGTTTTCCTTCATTTTAACTTCCCTGTTTTTTATTCTGCAGATCCAGGATCAGGGCCGGCCCTAGGACTTTGGTGGCCCTAAGCAAGAATTTTTTTGTGGCCCCAAAACATGCACAGGGCAACTACCAAATCACGTGCACAGCTTGTAATTGGGTTAAAACACACATGCACATGAGTAACAACATTAACAGATTTATGTTTTATTGGAATAAAGACAGGGACAAAATGCGAATCCCACACATATTGTGGTGTGGCCCCCTCTAGTGGATGTGGCTATAAACAACGGCATAGAGTGTTTATGCCAGCGGCCGGCCCTGTCCAGGATGACAGAGAAGTCTGATATTGTAGCTTTCTTGAGAGTTCGAGGTGTTCCAGAGGAAACAGTCAATTTGATTGAAGAGCAAAAGGTACTGTCCTGATAGTACTATAAAATAAAACAGTCCCACAGCCGGTTTTGTTTTGTAACTCTGAGGGGGCAAGAAAATGAACCTTTAAGAAGTTTGATTTCCATAAACTAGACTGAAAGCAATATTTGTTATTTCCAAATGACATATTGCAGCATTTCCAAATCATAGAATTTGGTTTCTATGTTGTAATTATGAATACACACGTGGACAAAATTGTTGGTACCCCTCAGTTAAAGAAGGAAAAACCCACAATTCTCACTGAAATCACTTGAAACTCACAAAAGTAACAATAAATAAAAATTTATTGAAAATTAAATAATCAAAAACAGCCATTACTTTTGAATTGTTGATTAACATAATTATTTAAAAAAACAAACTAATGAAACAGGCCTGGACAAAAATGATGGTACCTCTATAAAAGATTGAAAACTATTTGACCAGAGTGACATGATTAACTCAGGTGTGTCATTTAATTGACATCACAGGTGTTTCCAAACTCATAATCAGTCAGTCTGCCTATTTAAAGGGAGACAAGTAGTCACCCTGCTGTTTGGTGAAAAGGTGTGTACCACACTGAACATGGACAACAGAAAGCGAAGGAGAGAATTGTCCCAGGACATCCGAAAAAAAATGATAGACAAACATCTTAAAGGTAAAGGCTATAAGACCATCTCTAAACAGCTTGAAGTTCCTGTGACAACAGTGGCTCATATTATTCAGAAGTTCAAGACCCACGGGACAGTAGCCAACCTCCCTGGACGTGGCCGCAAGAGGAAAATTGATGACAAATTGAAGAGACGGATCGTTGGAATTGTATCCAAAGAGCCCAGAGCAACCTCCAAAGAAATTAAAGGTGAACTCCAAGGCCAAGGTACATCAGTGTCAGATCGCACCATTCGTCGTTGTTTGAGCCAAAGTGGACTTCATGGGAGACGACCAAGGAGGACACCACTGCTGAAAAAAACTCATAAAAAAGCCAAACTGGAATTTGCAAAAATGCATGTTGACAAGCCACAAAGCTTCTGGGAGAATGTCCTTTGGACAGATGAGACCAAACTGGAGCTTTTTGGTAAGGCACATCAACTCTATGTTCATAGACTGAAAAACCAAGCATACGAAGAAAAGAACACTGTCCCTACGGTGAAACATGGAGGAGGCTCAGTAATGTTTTGGGGCTGCTTTGCTGCATCTGGCACAGGGTGTCTTGAAAGTGTGCAAGGTACGATGAAATCTGAAGACTATCAAGGCATTCTGGAGAGAAATGTGCTGCCTAGTGTCAGAAAGCTTGGTCTCAGTCGCAGGTCATGGGTCTTCCAACAGGACAACCATCCAAAACACACAGCCAAAAACACCCAAGAATGGCTGAGAGAAAAGCGTTGGACTATTCTAAAGTGGCCTTCTATGAGCCCAGATCTGAATCCCATTGAACATATGTGGAAGGAGCTGAAACATGCCATTTGGAGAAGACACCCATCAAACCTGAGACAACTGGAGCTGTTTGCTCATGAGGAGTGGGCCAAAATACCTGTTGACAGCTGCAGAACGCTCATTGACAAATACAGAAATGGTTTAATTGCAGTGATTGCCTCAAAAGGTTGTGCAACAAAATATTAAGTCATGGGTACCATCATTTTTGTCCAGCCCTATTTCATTAGTTTGTTTTTTTGAATAATTATGTTAATCAACAATTCAAAAGTGATGGCTGATTTTGATTATTTAATTTTCAATAAATTTTTATTTATTGTTACTTTTGTGAGTTTCAAGTGATTTCAGTGAGAATTGTGGGTTTTTCCTTCTTTAACTGAGGGGTACCAACAATTTTGTCCACGTGTGTAGTACTTGATTTAGTAAGAATCTGTTAAATAAATTGTGCGCAAATTTGCTCAAAGTGTTTGGTTAAACAAGCTGACCGAAGCACTATCTTGATGCTTGTTCTATCTGGAGTATGAAACATAAATGGATTACTGAGGAGGGCTGTGTAATACGACAGTGACTTTTTTAGCTGGAGTGATCACTACTATGCTGATAACAAGCGTTATATACCATACAACTCTGCATCAGAACACTTGCACAGCAACTGATGCATGTTTTCTTTGCTTTTTACTGGACATATTTAAGTTTCTTGTTTCTCACATTGTTCTCTCACATCTTTAGTTAACAGACCTGTCCCTTCCCTATTCACAGATTGACAGAGAGGTCGTCTTGCTCATGGAAGATGCACAACTGTCCAATTGTCTTCCATCATATGGAGATAGGGTTGCCCTGTTCAACTTTTGCAAGCGTAACACAAACTCATCAAAGCGGAAACAGAGTCTTTTTGAGAAACTAAGACAGAAACTCAAAGTTAGAAAGAACAATGACAAAGAGGATGAGGAGCCAGAGACATCGAACAGCACAGAAAGTAGAACAAAGCAGCAGACAAGAAAAACTGAAATAGGATGGATTCACAGTGACAATAATGTGACAAAACAAGTGAGAACAAAACAGGGTGGAGGGACAAGAAAAGTCACAATGAACATTAAGGCTACTTTTGACGACATATTACAACAAGGAAAAGCCCTGTTCTTTCCAGAAGGTGAATCTTGCAAAGGTCATGAATCTGACCTTGAATTTGATGTTTGGGATTTCAAGCAAATTTCTCTTCCCAAGGAAGTTTCTATTGAACAAATATTCAACACTGTCAAACTCCCAATTTTGTGCTTTTACTTAGCAACTAAGCCAAAACTAGTGTTTAGTGAGGAGTCTGATGTTGAGCTTACTTGTTACTGATGTGTCTGAACCTGATGTTGAGCTGCTTGATGAAAGTTTAACACCAGAGTTCACAACTACTGAAATCAGTGATCCGGTCACAAACTTTGCTGTCCTAGGCGATGTCTTGGAAGTCACAGAGGCAGACACGTCTGATTCTGAAATCATATTTGGTGCACAACTAACAGCTGATGATGAGTCTCTCAGTGACACACTGATTTACCGTCCAGATCAGCTCCCTCCTAGCACTCTTCATACTTAGCCTGAAATAACCTTAGTCTTACACCACTCAAACAGCTTCAGTGAAATGATAGAGGCATTCTCTGACCCTGACATTATGAACAAAACCCTGAAAGTAAAACGTCTGCTTCCTTACAACTCAGTAGAAAAGGGGAGTGGTTCTGGTGTAGTCAGAGATGTCTACTGTAGTTTCTGGACAGAGTTTTATGAACGTTGCACACTTGGAATGACTTTGAAAGTGCCTTTTCTCAGACATGATTTTAGTGCTGCTACATGGAAAGCAATTGGACGAATTCTCCTGAAAGGGTTTCAAGATTACCAGTACTTACCCATCAGACTAGCTCCACCTTTTTGAGAAATGGTGCTTCTTGACAGAGTTAACAGTGATCTGAAGACAAGTTTTCTTCAGTTTGTGAGCTGCCAAGAGAAGGATGTCTTCAGACAGGCTTTAGAATATGTGGTATCTGATCTGTTACATGTATTACTTAATAAGTTAGTAGTATAGAATCTGTTTTGTTTGTTCTAGTATCTGATATGAGTTGCTTGTTTTATGTAGTGTCTGCTCTGGTGTCTCTGACCACAGATGGAACCTGCATTATATTCAACCCATGCCATGGGAAAGTGTTCTCCTGTTTACAGAGCCCTGCTGGAGGTGTTTTTATGAGGGTTCTTCTGTCTAAAACACTGATTTAGGGATTCTTCAGCTGTTGTAGACAAGGGGGAGTTGTTTGGGAATGCTCTCTGCTTTCCCCATATGGTAGGCAATAAAGAACCATTTGTTTTAACCCCTCCTATATGTTGAAAACCTATAAAATCTGATTGCTGGTCATTGTCAGCAAGGAGGATTCAATTGGCCGACTCCTTCCAGGCAGGTTCTGTCTGTACTGATGCTGCTCTTTCTTTTAATAAAATACTTTTAAAGAAAGTCAGTGTCACGGACGTCTCTCCTTCACCTGCACATCATGGACACCAGAGAGAGGAACAACGACAAATTCTTTTCATCCGTCGATGCAGATGATCTTCTTGAAGTACTGGACACTTATGAGTGTAGAAAGACTGTCACTGCTGCTACTCTGTCACACATTTTGAACAAAATTTCTCACAAGGAACTCATTCAAAAAACGATGTTGTAATCGACTGCTGGAAAGAAGTTACACAGCTACAGTTCAGTCTTAGCTCAGAGGAACTGGCCCAAATATACACCAACCTCAAACCAACCGGAAAAAAAGTGATAGGGATAGTAAACTTTCCTTCAGAGATGACAAAGAAGGAGGCGGAGGTAGCCGACCACCTCAAGAAATACATCAGGGAACTCAATGATGAGAAACTTGGGAAATTTTTACGGTTCTGCACTGGTTCTGATTTGCTTGTGACTGGACACATTATGGTTGAGTTTGCAGTTCAAACCAACTTCACCAGACGACCCATAGCACATACATGTGGAATGATCCTTGTACTGTCTGACAGCTATGACAATTTTCCAGATTTCCGAAGCGAGTTTAATTCCATTCTCGAGAGTAACATCTGGATAATGGACATTGTATAAGCAGAATGTGTGGGTCGTCAAATGCAGCAGATTTTTTCTCGGTGAAATCTAGTTTTGCTGCTTTACTGTGTTTTGACCTGTTTCTGTGTCTATTTTACATCACACCAGCTTTCATGCAACCACAGTTTTGATTTACTTGCAGAAACTGTAAAATGGTTGAAAATGGTTGTGATGAAGCCAATGTTTCTACATCTTATCAGAAAAATGTATTCAACAGTTGTGATGAAAATGATATTGCTGGTTATTCACAACAAAAATGTACTGATCTGTTGTAATCAGACAGAGTTTACTAATGGTTCTTGCTGTTAGAATGTCTTTGTTGCTGAGGATTACAAAAGTAAGTGAAAGGCCGTGATTTCCTGAGGTCATTTGCATATCTATGTAAAGAGCTTTATTCTCAATGTTTACCCACTAATGAAGTTAGTAAAGGACACGTTTGACATCATGTGTTTGAGTCATTTTTAATGAAAAATATGCATTTGTTAAGCATTTCTAATGTTCCCTCAGTAGTGGCAGAAAAATACATTAACTTGTTTGCGTAAACTCTGTTACTGACATTCTTTGCATTGGAAGGCCTATTTCCATTTTAAGCTGATGTATTTACTTGTATACGACAGTTTGTTTTCTCCATTATGGGTCAAAATGCAAATGATTTTTGCTGGTATTAATTGTACATAGGGCTGCTGTAGTATGACATAGCCTGAATAAGAGTCCTTCAGTTTTATGGGATGGGACATGCTCTAGTGGTAACCACTCATACAATGTGTTTGAATATCAAAACAAAGAAAAAGAAAAGCATCAGTTGGAAAGCTGGTCTAATTCAGACAGGAATGCTACAATGCCATGTCAAAGAATCTAAATATTGTCAAGTATCTCATTTCTTAAAAATGAGTATGGATCAATGGCACTGTATGCATCCACAGGAGGGTTCCAACCATTTTCACACACGAGGAGAATGCAGAGCTCAAAAACAGTCTCATCACAGGGGTACTGTCCCTTGGGTGTGCACTCTTCCTTGCACAGAGTAACTTCCTCAGGTGATACAGTCTGGAGTTTGTCCTCTGCTCTGTAGAGTTGTGGCATAGACAACATGAGAATGGGCCGTCCACTGTCCACACCATGTGCAGGCCTCGATCTTATCTTGTGTGTATTCCATGTTCTGACAACCTCATCGAGTTCATCCTGTGACAGTTAGAATGACAGGCGAATGACAATGCAACCACTGCTACCAAAATAAACAACCAGGGCTCTATTTTTGTGACGCAGCTCAGGGTAGTGCAGCTTTGAGCACCCTGCGCAGTGGAAATTTAGTGCCAAAACAGTGCGCCGAAGGTGCGCTGAAAGCTCGCCATCTCATTTCAGGGCGATAAACAATGACAGAAACCACTATTTAATGTTGCCGTCGATGCCAGCGTATACAGTTGCATCTATATTAATTGTCCCACATCAAAGACGTTTGTCCTGACGGCAGCTGGAAGTGTGATGTAAACAAACGAGTTCTTATGTTTTACGCCGTGGATGTTACTTTGACCTCACGGAGGAGAAACTACAGGACGGAGAGAGGCTGAACAGCATGTGATGTATCAGCAAACAGAGCAGCAGAGCGCACGGAAGAGACCACCTGCTGCACAGCTCAGGCCTTAAATGTGAGTGTTCATGTTCTGGCCACAATTTACTCTCTTAAGAGATAGAAGATTACTCATGAAACAAATACATTTTATTTAAATGCGTCTCCTTCTTCTTCCTCCTTGCGCGCTTGGACTGCTTTTTGGAGAAAGAAGGAGCCTGAGGAGAGCCGTCCTCTGGTCAGCTGAGTCTCTAGCTGCCTCATCATCTCATGAGATTGAACGCAGAAGCTGCTTATTTCGCAAATAAACGGTTAATCAAACGTATTTGAATCTTTGTCTTTGTGTAATCCGGAGTTACTCATTAGACGCCAGGTCTATGAAAAAGAGCCCTCAGAGTTTATTTGTAAGACCCTACAGTATGTAAAAGGTGAAAGCTTTTCCAACACTGTAGCCTACCTGGATGAGATTTAGGAAGCAGAACCGTACGAGGTTTTTGTCCAGGAAATCTCCACTGAAATGTCCGTCATCTTTGAGGGTCTGGAAAATGTCCATCCAAAATTGTCCAAGATCTTCCGCAGGAAGATCTGCATGTCTCTGACGTGTCCATTTTCAGAGCCTAGGTCAGCTCTCAGCCGCTGTGGACAGCCTCCAATGCGTGTCACAGCGTTTATGAAATAGTCAGCAATTACCTTGGGATTACTGTTAGTTGTGTATGCCTCCATCCACATGATGTGACGACTGAACCCATCAGTACAGCCATTAATAGCAATGCCATAAGGCTTGAACTTATCGTAGGAGTCCATATTCCATATGGCGTTGGGTGTGCAGGTGTAGTGCCGACGTCGTAGACGCCTTGCCCGCCATATCTCCACTCCATCTGGATCCAAAATCTTGATTACCATTCTGACGGTTTCTTGAGATATTACAAACCCCCTCTGAATAGCCCGCTGATGTATCCAGCGATAGCCCTGCAGTTGCCCAGTACCAGCCAGCTCCTACTCGATGAAAGAGACGATTTCCTCCAAGTCTGTGTGATTCTTCCCCCGAAATAGGCCCATTTTTTTGCATATTCTTTTTAAAGTTCTAATGCTAATAATAATGTGATGTAGGTGGGCCAAAAGTTGAAGAATCTCCTTGTTTGTCAAATCTATACTGAAGTATAGTTTCACATCGCACTCCACAGGTCTCATTTTTATGACGCAGGGCACTGTATTCTGGTAAAATTACGACTTTATTCTCATAAAATTACAACTTTTTTCTCATAATATTACGACTTTATTCTCGTAAAAGTACGACTTTTTTTCTCGTAATATTACGACTTTATTCTCGTAAAATTACGACTTTTTTTCTCGTAATATTACGACTTTATTCTCGGAAATGTACAACTTTATTCTCGTAATTTTACGACTTTATTCTCGTAATATTACGACTTTATTCTCGAAGTCTAAAAAAAAAATTAATGTGACCCTAAAACACCATCGTAAGTTTCTGCTAATGAACGATGACAAAAAATAAAACATGAATCTAATAAATCACAGTCAGATCCATAAACATCTTTCCAGCTCTGGTCACCCCCAAAATCAGTCTATCAAATTTTATTTTTTCCAAAAATGAATTGGGGTCTATGGTGCAAAAGCTTTTTGGAGCCAACCCTCGTGGACGGCGTGATATTGCAAGTTTTTGACACTTCAGGGTGGGCTTCAATTTTGGAACCAGATGCTACGTCCATCTTTATATACAGTCTATGGTCACCCCATGGAGGATCTATGGAACAGTCCAGATTTCCATCTTCCAGTGTTTATTTCTAACTTCATCAGAGGAACGTTCCACCTCCTCACGGAATAGAACATGTTGGCTGAATCCCAAACCGCCCCCTACACACTATCCCTACACACTATCCCTACACACTACCCCTCCGTTTGCGCGTTCCCGTGGAGGGTCCTCCATATTAAGGGCCGTCCCAAACCGCGTAGTGCGGAGGGGGAGTGGACTGTTCAGCCCTTAAATAGCGAGTCTGCATCGATGCTCACTCTGGACAACTTTTTCAGGAAGTGCAACGTCTAAATGGAGGAGGAAACAACATATTGATGTGAGTTCCACATGCGTCCTTTATTTCTCCCACGCCTTTTTCACACTGACAGAACATCACAAAAAGAGTGGTGAAAAAAGATAAAACAAAAGAAACAAATCTTCTTCTCTGCTGACCTTTGATTTAATTGTGCACCCCCTGACACCTTAAAATTTGAACACAACTGACAGAATTCATTTATTCATTTGTTGGATTTGAAATGCCAGATAATAGGATTGGAAAACATGTGAGTGAAAAAAAAGTGGGACGCTTTTGTCTTCTGGAAGCAGCAGCGATCCTTGTTAGTTGCAACCTGTGCCACAGCGCTACAGCCATGACAGTAGGCGTCTTTGTGTTACCATGGCGATGACGTCTTCCGTTTTCCGGTGAGGCGACAGGGCGTCCCATTCCTGACGATCGTATTTATACCCTCCCCCTTCAATAATAGGTGCCCTCCACAGCTGCGAGTGTGACTTCTTTTGGAGTGACACTCGGTAGTGGAGGGGGAGTGTGTAGGGGGGGGGGTTGGGATTCAGCCGTTTAGTGCCATCGTGCATGAGGGAAATACACATAGAGATAGGAAACATGTTAGTTCTTTAACATGATTGGCTGTTTGTTTCATCTCCTCCTGTGATTGGCTGTCTGATCCGTCCTGTTGCTCTTCCCCCCGCCCCCTCCTGGTGCCACTTCCTGGTTAACGGAACCGGAGCCGCTGAAACTCACCGACAGCAGGCGGAGTCTAACCCCGGCTCACTGCACCTGCTCCCCGGACAGAGCAGCGGGAAGCAACCGGGACCGAAGCACCTCCAGCGGCCAGGAGCAGCGCCGACACACGGTGAAGGCCGGACACGGAGCTCCGAGCCTCCCGGTGAGTGTAACCGAGCTGACGGTGTTTGCGGCTGTGAGCACCGGGAGTTTACCGGTTAGTGACGGGCGGAAACACGCAGCGTTAAAGGGTTTATGTGTCCGGTGTGTTTCGACGTCGATTATCCGGTTTAACATTCGTTAAATGAAGCGGGAGCAGCGTGGATCCATTACCGGACAGACCGCCTTTAGGCTCGTCCATCTTCGACTATAGTGTTTTAAAACAAGGTGGTTCCATTACCGGACGCAGCCTTCAGCAACTCGATGGACGCCCGTGTGACGGAGCTGTCTCTGATTGGCTGCAGGGCTGATTTCAGCTAATTGATCTTTAATAAACTCACACACCTGTTCAAAACTGAGGGGACGGTGCTACCAGAGCTGTCCGGTAATGGATGGAAGGAATAAAATAATGTTTAAACTTCAACATGTGGACCAGTTTTAGTGCTGCTGATTTTAGTAAACCCGGAACTGAAGAGAACAGAACTTCATGATTTAAGGTCCAAACATTTAATCAGAGCTCTGATAGAAGAATGTAAAAAGAAAAAAAACAACAACTCATAATCAGACTGAAAATAATCTGAATAAAAACTGACTGGAAGAACATCCGAGCTATAGATGCTGTAGTTTACAGACGGCCCCTGAACAACTCACAATCCTATCTATCTAGCTATCTATTTGTCTGTCTGTCTCTCTATCGTCTTGTAGTAAAGTGAATTGTTTGTTTAATTGATCAGCTATCTAGGATTGATCAGGTACATTTTCTGATCACATCCTATTTGTCCTGTTTCTGATGGTGAACTGAAACCATCCCTTCTTCTTCTTCTGTGGTTTATTTCAGGTGGGGTCTGTGGGGTGAAACGTTTGGCTGGAGACCCCATCAGGGACCCAGAGGGTCTGGCCGTCCTGGTTGGTCCAAAGTGTATGAGGTCAGGATCTGGTTGAGGATCTAATCCTGTAAGAGGCTTAGCGGCTAAGTTTGGCACTGCCCTGTAAAGCTCTGCACCATGATGCAGATCTGCGACTCCTCCAACCAGAAGAACTCACTCTTCACCGCTATGACCCGCTTCATCGGCGCCGTCAACAACATGGACCAAACGGTGATGGTGCCCAGCCTGCTGCGGGACGTCCTTTTGGATGACGGCGCTGAGTCCAAGCCGGGTTCCTCCTTCTTCCACCACGACATGTACAGCTCCTACGTCCTGCTCAAGTCCATCAGGAACCACATGGAGTGGGGCGTCCTGCAGGGAGACCAACGGCGGCGGGACAAAGACGACGTGACGGAAGACGACGATCTGGAGAAACAGTTCCACTTCCACCTGAACGGACTCCACACCGTCCTGTCCAAGCTGACACTGACCGCCGACACGCTGACCAACCGCTACAAGGAGGAGGTCGACTGCAGGAAGTGACACCAACCAACCAGGTCCACTTCCTGTCAGCTCCAGGAACTGACAGAAAGTGACCACAAGCCAACCAGGTCCACTTCCTGTAAGCTAAAGGAACTGACAGGAAGTGACCACAAGCCAACCAGGTCCACTTCCTGTCAGCTCCAGGAAGGGACCACCCACCAACCAGGTCACTTCCTGTCAGCTCCAGGAACTGACAGAAAGTGACCACAAGCCAACCAGGTCCACTTCCTGTAAGCTAAAGGAACTGACAGGAAGTGACCACAAGCCAACCAGGTCCACTTCCTGTCAGCTCCAGGAAGGGACCACCCACCAACCAGGTCCACTTCCTGTAAGCTAAAGGAACTGACAGGAAGTGACCACAAGCCAACCTGGTCCACTTCCTGCTAGATCCAGGAAGTGACCACCCACCAACCAGGTCCACTTCCTGTCAGCTAAAGGAAGTGACAGGAAGTGACCACCCACCAACCAGGTCCACTTCCTGTAAGCTAAAGGAAGTGACAGGAAGTGACCACCCACCAACCAGGTCTACTTCCTGCCAGCTCCAGGAACTGCCAACTGTTTAGATTCTCCATCAGTCAGCTGTTTGTTTGGTCCAAACATCTTCAGATCACTGATGAAAGAAATTACTCTTTCCTCATGATCCAAACATTGCTTTAACGGTTTTCTGATGTTAAACTAACGGATTAATGATGAACATCGTTTTATTTATTCACCCGTTAAAACTCTGAAACAGAAATATTCAGTCAATTGAACGTTTTTAACATTTTCTCACCAAACATTCAAACCAGTCACATCTGCACCTGAACTTTTCTGTTAAAACAGGAACCAAAGAACCCATCGGACGTTCTGCTCCTTTTACTGTTCGGTTCTTTCCTGTTTAGTTTTGACTCTGAGAACCTTTGAACGGTTTCTAACCTGACCAAGTGCTGAGATTTTAAAAACTCTGAACTTATGTTGCTTCGATTCCGATGTCTCTGAATCCGTCTGACGTCCACAAACATGGTGGAAGATGTCAAAGTGTCCTTGAAGCAGCAGAAACTAGACGCTGGATGAAGGTTTCTGCAGATTGTTTCACTCTGTCTGTTCCTCACCTGCTTTTCTTTGCACTTTTTCTCTCGTATTTTCGTGCTGCAGATTCCAAACTATGCAAACATCGACTCACCAAATGCTTTGATTTTTATGTGAACTCAAGAAAACGTGTTGATTTCTTCTCCTACAAAGTTCAGAAGCATAAGAACATTTCAGGTTGAAGTGAAGAAACAGATTTACTGCAGAGTTTATGATGTTTATATAAGATGGAAGTTCTTCACTTGGAGCTTCTGAAAATCAGGACTTTCTGTTTTCAAATTGGTGGTTTTAGACATTTTATAGACAAAGTTTCTTCTGAAAACACTTTGATATTTGGAAATGACAGAACTGAAGATAGTCCCAGAAACATTCATTCATTGTTCCACTAAGTTGAAAACCACGTTTAACGAACCCGAATCTCAATGATGAGAACCAGCCAGAAACATTGCAGATGAAGCTTTAATCTGGAATAAATGGAGTCGCTGACATTTTTTTATTAGCAAACTGTGTCTAAAAGTCTGAATGTTTCTGTTTAATGTTCTGCTTGGAAATTAAAGGTCTGCTGAATATTTTCTGTTTTAATAAATTCTGAGATAATCAAATCTTCAAGTCTGTGAATGTTTAGACACAAACTCTGATGTTCTACAGATGTTCTAGTCTTACTGATCCCCACCAGGTCTTTTAGGGAGGTTTATTTTGGAAGCCCTTGTTAGTTGTTGAAGAGGTTCCGGATGTGTTTTTAGAACTTATTAATCCTGAAAGGGAGTTTCTGTGCCAGATGTTGCTCAAAAAATGACAGTAACATGAGAATAAACCAGCAGTAGAACCTTTAAAGTGTTTTAAACTGAGTCAGGAAGTCCACAGAGGAACAGTTTAAACTGTACAGCGAAGACGGCTTCAGGATGTTTGACTTCAGATATAAAATGCTTCTATTTTATATGAAGTCCATCTGCTCAACTGTAATCTCCCATAATCCCTCTGACCTGAGAGCTGAACAGACTCAACCAATGAGTCAGTGAATGCCTCATCGTCAATTTATAAATGATTCACTCTGAATCTAATTTTAACGCTGAACAATTTCAGCCTTTTGCTTCTAATGGGACTAAACAGGTTGATAAAGTCTGTAATAATAAAAAGGAAGTTCTACAGAGTTTGTCGTAGATGATGTGATGGTTGTGAATCAGGAACTAAACAAAAACCTGAATCACAAGACTCTTCCAGAAACATCAAAAACATTTCAGTCTGATTCTTTCTTCAGACCAACAGTTTCTCCGGGAAATGTTCAGATGTTCTCTCTACAGACTTTATTCCACATCATGTTTAAATCTTTGGCTGTTTTTCTGAAACTTTAGGACTGAATGACTTTATTTATCCAAAAACACAGATAGAATCCAGTTAAACAGGAAGTGTTTCTGCTCAGAAACAGAGACTTTAAACTGAACACCAGATCTGACCTGAGGTTCTGTTTTATTCCCTGTAGAACTCTGCAGTAAGATGTGTTCTGTTGACGCCCCCTGCTGGCTCCACCAGGTAACCTCACCTGAAGCTGCTCAATGTTTTCTCTGGATGTTAAAAGACACAAACTGCAGAGTTAAAAGACACATTTTTATTGAATATTCATATCAGTGTTTCTGCAGCTCTGTCCACTGGTCGATAAATATTCAATGTTTCACTGTTGAAGTTAAAGGTAACCATCAGGTAGGAAGAAGTTAAAAACTTAAATGGTTTTCTGTATAAAACATTCTGCTGTTTCAGGACAAAGAATCAGAATCAGTTAATGAACTCAGATCTAAATACATAAAACCTAAAAAACAAGGTAACAGTCCAGGTGCTGATTGGATGAACACGCTGCGTCCTGATTGGTCAGACAGACTCTACATGCAGAGAGAGAATAATTTCAGAACAGCGTCTCTGAAAGACAAAAAGACTCAGATTAATTCACAGAAACATGGAAGACAGGTAACAGGAGGACGGGTGTGTCTGGGATGTTACCTGGCGAAGGGGATGTATGACAGACCGTACCTGTGAAACAGACAGAGAGGTGACATCAGACAGGTGATATCAGACATCCAGGGTTCTGGTCACATTAAACATGTTTCCTGCAGACTGAAGTCATTGTATTTGGTATTTCTAAGAAACATCGTAGAAACTCGCTTTCAAAGCAAATAGTTCCTCTGGATGGCATCACATTGGCCTCCAGTACTACTGTGAGGAATCTTGGAGTTATTTTTGACCAGGACATGTCCTTTAACTCACACATAAAGCAAGTCTGTAGGACTTCCTTTTTTCACCTGCGTAATATTGTAAAAATCAGGAACATTCTGTCTCAGAGTGATGCAGAAAAACTAGTTCATGCTTTTGTTACTTCCAGGCTTCACTATTGTAATTCCTTACTATCAGGTTGTCACAATAGCTCTCTTAAACATCTACAGTTGATCCAAAACACTGCTGCCAGAGTACTGATGGGAGTTACCAAAAGGGATCATATTTCTCCTGTACTGGTTTCTCTTTCGTTGGCTTCCTGTTAAATCTAGAATAGAATTTAAAATCCTTTAAACTGTCATTCTTAAGATATGCCCTACAGGCATGGAAAAATGACAAACTCTCACAGCGTAAAAGATGGTGCACAGCTCAGTATCTTCAGTTCTTCTGGGGGTGTTACTACTGTTAAGAATTACTCCTGGATTTTTGTCAATTATTGCTCTCTCAAACATCTTCATTTGATCCAAAATGCTGCAGTCAGAGTACTGACGGGAGTTAGCAACAGAGATCATATTTCTCCTATTCTGGTCTCTCTTTATTGGCTTCCTATTAAATCCAGAATAGAATTTAAAATCCTTCTTCTGACATATAAAGCTCTTAATAACCAATCTCCATCATATCTTAAAGATCTGATAGTACCATATTATCCTAGTAGAACTCTTCGCTCTCAAGCTGCAGGCTCACTTATTCCTAGAATTTCTAAAAGTAGAATGGGAGGCAGAGCCTTCAGTTATCAGCTACTCTCCTGTGGAACCTGCTCCCAGTTTGGGTTCTGGAGGCAGACACCCTCTCTATTTTTAAGACCAGGCTTAAAACGTTCCTTTTTGACAAATCTTATAGTTGGGGCTGACTGGGTGACCCACAGGGGTTCGGCTTGTGTCTTCATTGCACAGCTGACCCCCTCTTGGACGTCCCTTCGTTCTGCCCCTAGTCATGCTGCTATAGGCCTATAGGCTGCTGGGGGACCTCTCTATCTACCTTTGTATTTAGTATATATGCCGTTATTGCATTACACTAACTCTGTTTGTCCCTGTGTCCTTCCTCCGAGTGTCCCTGGTCCCAGAGCTGGATGCTTCAGATCTGTGGTTGCTGTCCCACCAACTGGCCCTACCTCTACCTCTACCTCCTTCCAGCAGCAAATAAGATAAGATAGACTTTATTGATCGCACAAAGGAGAAATTCACCGTTGCAGAGCTCTTAGGAACAAACAGAGGGGTGCAAAAAGTCACGAAAGGTGCAAGTACAAGATAATAAAGATAGTAAGAAATGGTAAAATAGTAAAAATGTACACATCTAAGGATAGGAAACTTTTCTTATATACATTGTTATAAGATAGAAAACTTTTCTTATATACATTGTTATAAAATAAGATATTACACATAGTAACAACTACACAGAAGTGTTCTACAGTCTGATGGCAGTGGGGATGAAGGACCTGTGGTAGCGCTCCTTCTTGCACTGAGGGTGTCTGAGTCTCGTGCTAAAGGAGCTGCTCAGCTCCACTACAGTCCGCTGCAGTGGGTGGGAGCTGTTGTCCATGATGGATGAGAGCTTGGTCAACATCCTCCTCTCACCCACATCCATCACAGAGTCCAGTGGGCAGCCCAGGACAGAGCTGGCCCTCTTGGTCAGCTTGTTCAGTCTCTTCATGTCCCGCTCTGTGCTGCCCGGGGCCCAGCAGACGACAGCGTAGAGGAAAGCAGAGGCTACCACAGTGTTGTAGAAAGTCCTTAGTAGAGGTCTGCACACTCCGAAGGACCTCAGCCTCCTCAGAAGGTGGAGGCGACTCTGGCCCTTCTTGTACAGAGCATCGGTGTTGTGGGACCAGTCCAGTTTATTGTTGAGGTGAACACCCAGGTACTTGAAACTGTCCACTGTTTCAATGTCCTGCCCCTGGATGTTCACTGGTGGATGTGGGAGTGTCCTTCTCCTGAAGTCGACCACCATCTCCTTCGTCTTACTGGTGTTGAGGCACAGATGGTTGCACTCACACCAGTCCACAAAGTCCATGATGACCGACCGATACTCCAGCTCGTTCCCCTCAGACACACGGCCCACAATGGCGGAGTTATCGGAGAACTTCTGGAGATGGCAGCTGTCCGTGTTGTAGGTGAAGTCCGAGGTGTAGATGGTGAAGAGGAAGGGCGAGAGGACGGTGCCCTGGGGCGCCCCGTGCTGCAGACTACCACCTCTGACTCGCAGCCGCGCAGCCGCACGTACTGTGGACGGTCAGTGAGGTAGTCAGTGGTCCAGGCAGCGAGATGTCCATCAACTCCCGCGTCCACCAGCTTCCCCCGCAGCAGCGCCGGCCTGATGGTGTTGAAGGCGCTGGAAAGTCAAAGAACATGACTCTCACAGCGCTGCCGGCGCTCTCCAGGTGAGTGAGCGCTCGCTGCAGCAGGTAGATGACGGCGTCTTCTACCCCTATGTTGGGCCTGTAGGCAAACTGCAGCGGGTCCAGGTCGGAGCTCACCACTGAGCGGAGGTAATGGAGGAGGAGCCTCTCCATGGTCTTCATGAGGTGGGAGGTGAGGGCGACAGGTCTGTAGTGGGCCAGTTCCTTGGCGTGAGCTGTTTTAGGGACTGGGACCACACAGGAGGTTTTCCACAGGACGGGGACCCGCTCCAGGCTGAGGTTCAGGTTGTAGAGGTGGCAGAGGACCTCACAGAGCTGGTCCGAGCAGGTCCTCAGCAGCCTGGGACTGATGCCGTCTGGTCCAGCAGATTTCCTCTGCTTCAGTCGCCTCAGCTCTCCCTTAACCTGGTCTGGTGTGAAGGATTTTGGGGGGGGGGGGGGGGGGGGGGGGAGTGAGGTGGGCTGCAGGGGGTGGGAATAGTCCATGAGGGTGAGTTGGGGGCCGGTGAAGGTGTCGCAGGAAGGGGAGGGTCTGCTGGGCTGGGGATGTGTGAAGAGGGGGGAGCAGGAAAGGGGGCAGAGGGGGTGGGGGGAGAGTCAAATCTGTTAAAGTAACAGTTCAGCTCGTCCGCCCTGCGCTGGTCTCCATCAGCTGTCCCTCTGGCACTCTGTCCATGTCCAGAAATGTTCTTAAGTCCTCTCCACACGTCCTGCGCGTTGTTCTGAACCAGCTTCTCCTCCAGCCTCTTCCCATAGTCCTTCTTGGCCCTTCTGATCCGCCACTGGAGCTCACGCTGCACTCTCTTCTGCTCCTCTCTGTCCCCTGAGATGAAAGCCCGTTTCTTCTGGTTCAGGAGGGCTTTGAGCTCAGGGGTGACCCAGGGGTGGTTGTTGGAGAAGCACCGTACCGTCCGAGTTGGCACAGTGCTGTCCACGCAGAAGTTGATGTAATCTGTGATGCAATGCGTGAGGCCATCGATGTCGTCTCCATGAGGACTGTAGAGCAGCTCCAGTCTGTGGTCTGGAAACAGTCTCTGAGTCTCTCACTGGCCTCATCTGTCCATGCCTTCACAGTTCTCTTCTGCACAGGTCCTCTTCTCACCTTGGGTGTGTAGTGGGGGAGCAGATGAACCAGGTTGTGGTCCGAGCGGCCCAGTGGGGGGAGGGGGGCAGCGGTGTAGGCGCCTTTCACATTCACATACAGTAAGTCCAGTGTCTTGTCGCCCCGCGTGTGACACGTGACATACTGTGTGAAAGTAGGGAGAAAGGCAGAGAGGGAGGCGTGGTTGAAGTCTCCACTGATCAGGACGAGCGCCCGGGGATGGCGGCTCTGGGCTTCGCTCACGGCGCTGTGGAGTCTTTCACACGCTGTCCCTGCATGAGCTGATGGTGGGATGTACACGCAAAACACAATCACGTGCAAAAACTCCCTCGGTAGATAATACGGCCGCAGCGCCACCGTAAGCATCTCCAAGTCCCGCGTGCACAGCTGTTCCTTCACGTTTGCTGGGTTACACCACCGCTCATTCACGTACACAGCCAGTCCTCCCCCAGACTTTTTGCCGCTTCCCACCGCGTTCCGGTCTGCGCGCGCGAGTGTAAATGGTTCCCTACATAAAGAGTCAGGTTCTGCTCCAGGTTTTTTTCCCTGTTTAAAGGGAGTTTTTACACTGGGAGTTCATATGGGTTCTGAAAAGCGTGTTTAGACAATCTGACCTGTAGTTGGCGCTATATAAATAAACTGAATTGAATTGAATCAGATAGGTGACCTCAGACAGGTGTGTGCTTTACCAGGTAAAGGCCACAAACTGCAGCACACAGAAGAGCAGAGCCAGTCCATAATTCTTCCACTGCAGAGAAACAACGACATGATTTAGACTGATAGACAGGTGTACAGGTAGACAGGTGACATCAGACAGGTGTACAGGTAGACAGGTGACAACAGACAGGTGTACAGGTAGACAAGTGATGGCTTCTCACCCAGAGAGCAGCGCAGAGCGTCAACACCAGACACACCTGCAGAGACAACGTGATGCATTCAGGTGAAAACTGTAATCTAAAAGTCTACCAGCAGCTGCTACTTTAAGGTTCTCACCAGCATGACAGCGGTGGCCAGCGCTCGCTCTTTAGCACACATGGTTCTCAGCTGCCGGCTCGGTCCAATCAGGAACATGGTGCTGAAACACAGAACCACCGTCTGAGCTGCACCACCAGAGGGCGGCGTTCCCTTTAAACTTACACTGGAGGGTCTGGGAATGATGTGTAATGTAGTTCATCCAACCCTCCCTTTAAATCTACACTGTAGGGAATGATGGGTAATGTAGTCAGTTCATTCAACATGACACTAATTTGGGTCTGTTTGGGTCTGATTGGTTCTAACGGTTCTGGTTAGTTCTGGTTGGTCCTGGTTAGTTCTGATTGTATCTAGTTAGTTCTAGTTGGTCCTGGTTGGTTCTAGTTGGTTCCTGGTTAGTTCTGGTTGGTTGTAGTTAGTTCTGGTTGGTTGTAGTTAGTTCTGGTTGGAACCTGGTTGGTTCCTGGTTGGCTGTGGTTAGTTCTGGTTGGTTGTAGTTAGTTCTGGTTAGTACCTGACCAGAGCGCAGATGTTTCCCACACTGTAGAGGACAGCAAACACAGCAAGACCAACACCTGGAATCCACAGCAGACAGGTACCCTGAGACAGATGGACAGGTGTTACCATGGCAAAAGACAGAGCGGTTACCGTGGATACAGACAGACTGTTACTATAGAAACAGAGAAGCCATTACCTCAGGTAACGAGAGCGGGACAGAAAACGCCGAGACAAAAATGACAGACAGACTGTTGCCGTGGCAACAGAAGACCGGAAAGCTCCCGTTGAAATGGATAAAGAGAGGAAACTAAAGACAGCCATTTTCTGTGTACAGGTGTGCTGTCACCACGGAAACACAGAGAAAGAGAAGACAGAAGCATTGTTGCCATGGGAACATTGGAGGTAAAACAGTTTGGACAGGCTGTTACCATAGAAAAGAACAGAAGAAGAAACAAGATGGGTTGTTCAGTCAGAAAACAGATCAGACAGTTGCCTTAGTAACAGACGGTTGCCATGGTAACAGATGGCGTGGCGTCGGGGTGTCCTGAACTCACCAGGATGGAACTCACAGTGCCCAGAACAAAGCAGATCAGGAAACCCTTCATCCTGGTTCCCCACGCCAGGGTCGACGCCTGATTGGCTCTCTGGAGAGATGACGTCATCATCATTGATATCATCATCATCAGTGTTCACATTCATTATTATTTATAAATGTTTAGAATGTTTGTTGTATTTACATTATTAGTTTATACTACATTTATTATATTTATGTATTTGTATTTACATCATTTATTTTTATTGTACATTTATTATATTTATATGTACATAATTTGTTTTTATAGTACATCATTATATTTACAGGGTTAGGTCATTAAAGTTACCCAGTTTTCCTTAAACTCAATAATATAATAATAGTAATAACTCTCTTCTATTGAAAACATAGTTTGATCTCTTTAATGTGTGAATTAAACCTGAGAGGATCTGGAACTAACATTTATACTTAAAATGAGGGACATTCATGTTTTACATCTCTTGTTTCATCAGTACAAACATATGATATATATATTATAAATTATAAAGGCAGAAAACAGCACAGTTTAGGTTTGATAAAATGATTAATTCAACTATAGATGTTAAATATGAAGGTCTTTGATGTGAGTTAAACCTGAACATTTACTAATAATTTAACTTATAATTAGGCCGAATCAGCTGTTAATAGTTCCTGATTGAGGTGTTTCCATCCACCTGTTGATAACTTTGACCGGATATCTGTGACAACCAGGAAAAGTGAAAAACGGGAAGATTCTCGGTGGAATTCTGCAGCGTGTGTTTTCCAAGTTTGTAAGCGGGTTTCTGGAGTTTTTTTCTGGATGGACAACAGAGATACTGATGTCTTCTGAAAGTGAAACCCCACTGGATCAGAACATAATCATTTAGTGTCCGTGTGTTCACATCTGACTGACTTATGGGCATATTTTTGACTCTAAAACCGGCTTCCCGACGGCGCTAACTAGTTCCCCGCTAAGGAGCAGCAGCTAATATGCTAAATGCTACAAACAGCACCTCCAGGATGCCGCTCCCGTCCGCGTTCCCTTCAGCGCTCCCGTCATCCTGCCCGCTCAGAACCCTCTTCAATTTATCCATGAAGTTCCGACTCAACCCTCCAGAGTCTTCAGAACCTCCAGGAAAAGTAACTTTCAGGTATTTTCAGGTGTTCCACCGAAACAAGAGGCATCAACAGGTGCAGCACTTCCGCCTGCAGTACCGCCTCTGACCACAACAGGACCAAAGGAGGCGCTATTTCCCCGCAGCTGATTTATTCATGCAGGTATATTTATTTACAGGTGAGCACAGACAGGTGCACTGATGATAAACATGACAGAGTTATGGACTAAAAACAGACAGCAATAAGAGAATTAAAGTACATCTTTTTTTTTTAAATTTTACCTTTTTTACCCACATTTGACACCAGGATCATCTTCTAGACGAGGTTCCTGCTGGTTTCTAATTTATTTTAATAATCAGATGGAGCTTCAGAATAAGACGAGGTTCCTGCCGGTTCCTAATTTATTTTAATGTTTCATTAAATATGATTGTTACTATATTTGACTGTAGATAGAAGCTGACTCTGAGTCAATCAGGAGGAAGGACTTTCTATTACAGGTGTGTTACCTGTAATAGAAAAAGAACAAAATCCAGGATTTATTACAAGAATCTTTCACTGCATCCTCTCCTAGTAGTTTAATGTGTTTCAACCTCTGGTTCCCAACATTAAGGAGTGGCTGGGTCAGTCTGATAGGTCACCATTGGAAGAACAAGTCTGTAGTTCATATAAACTACCAGTGGTTCCAGGTGTGTCCAGGTGAGCTTCAGGGCACCTTGACCCGGGTGGAGCTCCAGTAGACGGGCTGAGGGACCAACACCTGGACATGACACGTTGGACATGACTGTTTCCTCCACAACCACTCCTCGATGCACTGCAAAGACACATCACAGTCAGGTACGCCTCCATGACACACCTGGACACCTTTAAAGGCAGATTTGCCTGCACAAAGTCACCTGCTGCATGTTAGCATGACCTCACCTACCTGAAGAGGATCAGGTAGAGCAAACAGAGGCTCCCTGAGGGTTTAGGAGTGATCCTCAGGTGATCTGGCTGTGGTCTGACCTCTGTGTGTCAGGTGTGTTACCTGTGTATCTCAGGTGTGTTACCTCTTTGTGGAAGGTGTGTGAACACTGCAGCTCTCTGGTTCCTCCACTGCCTTGCTGTAAGTCGTTGTGACAGATAAGACACACGCTGTAGGCGTCACTCTGCAACACAAACGGGGTTTCTGGTCACAATGCGTCCTGTTGTATTAAAATCAAAGTGTCTTTAAACCTACCAGAGACATGACGTTTCGTCTCCTGAACTGGCTCCGCCTCACGGAGGGCGTGGCCTCTGGGATTGTGGGTATGAGGGAGGGTCTTCGCTCAGTGGTGGGGATGGTGGCTTCCTGCGGGGATGGAAGGAGGCGGCGGGAGGACGACCGATGCAGCAACACCTTGGCCGTTAACGGAGCTCGAGTGGACGAGTGCAGACGAGACAGCTGCATGGCAGAGAGCGTTGACTGGAAACACAGTGAAGCTTCATTTAGCTTTTAGACACATGAGAGGACTTTACAGGTGGCTCACGAACACATGATGGAAAATATGATAAATAAAAGACCAAATATAACAACAGATTTCAAGCAACAAGACTCAATAAAACCTGCAGTTTACAACAACAGTGAGAACAGATCTATGGAGGATTGTGACCTCTGGAAAAACTGCTTTAGTGAAGTAGAACAGCAGAATATTTCTTCTGATGATCACAAACTCATTCTTTACAAAGACTGTATTTACAATTCAGAACACAAAGTAGAGCTTCAGAGAACCAAAGAGTCCAGCTGTGACTCCAGTCAGTCTAACTGATGAACATGGTTCTAAATGAGCTGACAACAGCAGAACCTTCTCAATTCTGGACCTATGTCTGCATCATGGCTCCACATGGAGAAGAACTGAACAGAGGAAGAGAAACATCTGACTGAGAGACTCGACAAAGATGGAAAAAGATCCAAGAAGATCAGTGAGCAACTAAAAACCAGGGAAGCACAGAGACAGCAGGAATCAGGAGGTCTAGAAGGAGTCATAGTACCGCTAATCAGGAGGTCTAGAAGGAGTCATAGTTCCACTAATCAGAGCTCCTAAAATGGCTCCACAGACAGTGAACAACTTTCTCCATCCAGCTGTAAAAACAGATATCAGCTGCTTCAGACTTTGTTCAGGGGTTTTCTATGGAAACCAGAGTTAGTGTGAAGCTCAGACAGTGTGAAGGAACCTTCAGAACATCAACCTCTATGAACGGAGGACCAGAACTAAACCTGGTTGCTGCTCAGAACTAAACTTTCAGATGAAAGTTTGCTGAAGAACATTATAAGAAGCCTGATGGATGCCGGAGAACATTCTTTGGTCAGATGAAGATCAATGAGTTGGGCTCAGATGGAGTCCGGATGTTTGGTGAGAACCTGACCAGGACTACCACAGTGGATGGATGGTCCTGACAGTGAAGCACGGAGGTGGAGGTGTGATGATGTGGGGCTGCATGAGGTCAGAAGGTGTTGAAGACATTTCTAGATGCAGCATGAAGGTCTGAGGAGGAACCAGAATACTGGCTGACCAGATGAAGAAGAGGAACATTCCAGCAGGAGAACATCCAGAGAACAACATCACACCAGAGCTTCTCCACTAGAACCAAACTAAACCAGGACCTGAACAGTGTGAGTCCTGAAGCCAGCAGAACCTTTGAGGTGTTCTTCAGAGAAAGGTAGAGCAACCCAACCCCTCCAGCAAAGAGCAGCTGAAGAAACCAGAGAAGAATGTGAGAAGATGTGAGCAGAAATGAGTGGACTCTGGTTCCTTCATGAGAAGTACTGAAAGAGGAACCAAAGAACCTCATCTTAGTTCCACTGAGTTCCTGCTGTGGAGCCCAGATTTTATCTAGAATCTGATCTGTTGTTTGTAATCTGACTTCAGAGACTCTACTGTTAGAAGTAATCTGATTACTGTGAGAGATTACAGATTAGAATTACTGAACATTTAGATTCACTAAACTGTTGTATGATGTGGAATAACTGAATGACAGAAGTGGAAAAGGTAAATAAATGATAGTTTCAGTAATAAATACTAATAAAAAATACTAATTATGGGCTACAGAGGACAGGAAAGCAGTAAAATATCTGATGGTTTCACTGTTTTTAGCTCCTTATCGTCTGAAATGTTTGCTTCCTCCTCTGCCTGTAATTAGCTTGGTGGGTAAATAATCTGATCCCGTCAACACGAGTGTAAAAGCCTCATTAGAGGCTCTGAGGACACGGTTCTCTTTAGCACCCAACTAGAACAAAGTGGTCTGAGCCAACTGAGCCGCAGCTAAAAATGGAACATCTGATAGATGAGCTGCTGTGAAGGACCTCCACTGATCTCACTGACTTTGGTCGTGGAACTGCAGCTGAATCTGCTGGAAGTAAACAGTCTGTTCCTCTACAACCTCCCAGCAGCAACCTGACATATATAACCATCAGCTCCCACAGGACAGAAAGGAAGACCTTCTGTTTGACATTAGTTGGAGGGAAAATAATGGACAGTAATGGACCAAACTCATAGAAAACAGAGAGAGGTTTGTTTGTTTCTACTGCTTCAAATGGTTCCAGTTTGGTTTCAAAACAGCAATAAAACTAGAAAAGCACTCAGAGAGTGCAGATCTCCACCAAGGATAGAGAGGAAAACAGGAAACCCATGCAGTAAAGGACCATGAGCTGGAATCAAACCTGCGTCTCTGACACAGTTCTGTTTACAAATCACCTTCTTAACCAGTTGAGCTATCTGGACGTCTTGCTCCAACTTGTTGGACGACATACTAACCTATGATGTTTTTGTCATATTTTGGACCACATACTAAACCACATACTAAAAAATTCAAAGTGATCCAGAATCCAGGATCCTTTCCGGATTGCCACCAGCTCTTCCTCTTACCATAGTCTACATCCCCTCAAAATTTCATCTGAATCTGCCCAGGCATTTTTGAGTTATCTTGCTAACAGACAGACAGACAGACAGACAGACACACAAACGCCGGGTGTCACATAACCTCCTTGGCGGAGGTAATAATATCAAAACAATGTCCACTGGTACAGCTGCGAGCAGAATGATTCCTCCCCCTATGAGGCTGTATCTTCATCTATGAGGCTGTATCTTCAGGTCCTATGAGGCTGTATCTTCAGCTCCTATGAGGCTGTATCTTCAGCTCCTATGAGGCTGTACCTTCAGCTCCTATGAGGCTGTATCTTCAGCTCCGATGAGGCCGCATCTTCAGCTCTATGAGGCTGTATCTTCAGGTCCTATGAGGCTGTATCTTAAGCTCCTATGAGGCTGTATCTTCAGCTCCTATGAGGCTGTATCTTCATCTATAAGGCCGTACCTTCAGCTCCTATGAGGCCGTACCTTCAGCTCCTATGAGGCTGTATCTTAAGCTCCTATGAGGCTGTATCTTCATCTATGAGGCTGTATCTTCATCTATGAGGCTGTATCTTCATCTATAAGGCCGTACCTTCAGCTCCTATGAGGCTTTATCTTCATCTATGAGGCTATATCTTCATCTATGAGACCGTATCTTCAGCTCCTATGAGGCTGTATCTTCAGCTCCTATGAGGCTGTATCTTCAGCTCCGATGAGGATGTATCTTCATCCATGAGGCCGTATCTTCAGCTCCTATGAGGATGTATCTTCATCCATGAGGCCGTATCTTCAGCTCCTATGAGGCTGTATCTTCATCTATGAGGCTGTATCTTCAGCTCCTATGAGGCTGTACCTTCAGCTCCTATGAGGTTGTATCTTCATCAGCCTTTAACTCCAATGACCTGCTGTAGATGGAGGTATCGTCTCTAATAAGCTTCTGGCAGCTCCTTGGGAATTTTAGTCCATTCCTCGTGGGCGATGGTCTCCAGCTCATCGATGTTCTCCGGTCTACGTGCTGCAGCAGCTTTCTTCAGATCACCACAGGTTCTCCATTAGATTTCAGTCTGGAGGTTGTGATGTCCACTCCAGAACCTTCCAGACTGTCTTCTCTAACCAGCCTTTGTTGGTTCTGATGTGTGGTTGGGGTCGTTGTCTTGCTGGAATGTCCAATTACACCCAAGCTTCAACTTCTTCAGGGACTGAGGGACGTTCTTGTCCAGAACATCCTGGTACTTCCTGAATCCATGGTGCCTTCAACACGTTGGAGACTCCTGGTTCCATCAGAAGCAGAGCACCCCCACAGCATCCCAGATCCACCACCATGCTTCACAGCAGGCAGGGTGTTCTTCTCCTCGTAGGCCTCGTTCTTCCTCCCAGATATTCCTCTAATCCATAGGACCAAAGAGCTCTAGTTTGGTCTCATCAGTCCATAGAACCGCCTCCCAGAACTTCTGTGGCTCTGATAGGTTGTTTCTAGCAGACTGGAGACCTTTGTTCTTGTGGTGTGTCTTCAGAAGCGCTGTCCGTCTAGGAGATCTGGCATTAAGTCCTTCAGCATGGAGTGTGTCCACAGAAACATTAGTTCCTCTTCCAGCCAGATCTTCCTGCAGGTCCTTGGCAGTAAGCTGAGGGTTCTGGTCCATCTGTCTCCAGGAATCTGGATGTCTTCTTTTTTTTTCCCACCACGACCATGTAGCGTACCCACAGTACCGGTGGATTTGAACTTACTAATGATGCTTCCAACAGTGTCTCTGGGAACATTCTAGAGCTTGTAGATCTTCTTGGACCCATTTCCTTTCTGGTGCAAAGCAACTATCTCCTCTGTAAACTTCAGGACATCTCTCTGGTCTGAACCATGGTGCTGCTAGAGGACAAAGTGTTCTCTAGCAATTTATAGACGTCAGTATTACTCAGTGTTCACCATGTGCGACTTCACCTCAAAATGTCTACATACAGGTGGATGGCATCTGAGTTGTACTGCCATTATGTGTACTACCTTAGCATTATATATAGGCCTGGAAGGTTCTAGAGTGGACATCACAACCTCCAGACTGAAACCTAATGGAGAACCTGTGGTGGCTCTGAAGAAAGCTGCTGCAGAACGTAGACCTGAGAACATCGCTGAGCTGGAGACCATCGCCCACGAGGAATGGACTAAAATTCCCAAGGAACTGCCAGACGGTTGTTAGAGACGATACCTCCATCTACAGCAGGTCATTGGAGCTAAAAGGTGCTGAAAATAAAGCCTCATAGGACCTGAAGATACAGCCTGATAGGACCTGAAGATACAGCCTCATAGGGGGAGAATCATTCTGCCTCCTGCTTTTTTAAAAAAAAAAAAAAAAAAAAAGAAAAGAAAGAAGTTTCATGTTGGATGAATTCTGAATTAAATCTTGATTTCTGCTTTGGTTTTATATCCAATAAACTAACTGTCCGCCTCTCCTCGGCAGCTGGAATGTTGCTCATTTTGCCAGAATGTCAGAAACATCTGGAAGTTGAATCATTTTACATGTTCTGGAGCTTCTGACGTTACCTCAACTTCCTCCTGGTTGGATGCTGAAACTTTCTATTCTTTGTGAATGTTTGAAGAACTTCACAGTTGTTCAGGTTCTGCTGATGGACCCTGTGGAAGGACTTTTAGATACCGTTTACACTGACGACTGTTTTTAAACTCTGGGTTGAGGTTCTTACCGGACACGGCAGTGACGCCCGGCGGTCGGCCTTCATCTGGACCGGAGCTTCTAAGCTTCTTCTGCTCTCAGGTCTTCCTCCCTCTGACTTCTCTTCCACCTCCTCTTCCTCAGTAGATTTCTTCTGAAGTTCTCCACCTCTGTAACGGTGCATCCAAGCGTTGAAGATCTTGGCATCTTCCTCCTCGTCCTCCTCTTCCTCCTCATCCTCCTGTTTTTCCTCTTCCTCCTCCTCCTCTGGCAGCAGAGGGATTGGGTCAAAAAATACGTCAACTTCTTCTTTGTCTGGATCCATCAGAAGAAAATGTGGTGCTAACAGCTAATTAAGTTCAGCAACACTTTCTCCTGAGCTTCACGAAGCTACAGTCAGGCTAAGATAAGAGCTGCTAGCTTACGGTGATGCCAACACGTTATTTAAATTACAGCTGATGAAGCCAGCTGGGTGACAGGTGAGCAACAGGAAGTGGGATTAGCAGCTGATCCAGGTCTGATAGTCGATCTCTGAACATCCATCCAGATTCAGCATTGTCCTCTCAGAGGTTCTTCATCCACCTTCACCCAGTCGTCTTCGATGTTTCTGCTCTTGTTTCTGCTCCTGGATTGTGTGCTGCTCTGAAGTTAATCCATTTACTGCAGGAGGAGCAGATTAGAACTGATTAATGTCACTTCACTACCTTCAACTGTTAGCTGTAGAGTAATCTAACGAACAGAACCATCAGTCTGGATCTCATCAGATCCAATGTAGAACACAATCTATAATACAAACTATTAGTCTGGACCTCATCAGATCCAATCTAGAACACAAGCCATTAGTCTCGACCTCATCAGATTCAATCTAGAACACAAACTATTAGTCTGGACCTCATCAGATCCAGTCTAGAACACAATCTAGAACACAAACCAAACCATGAGTCTGGACCTCATCAGATCCAATCTAGAAGACAAACCATTAGTCTGGACCTCATCAGATCCAATACAGAACACAAACAATTCATCTGGACCTCATCAGAACCAATCTAGAACACAAACCATTAGTCTCGACCTGATCAGATCCAGTCTAGAACACAATCCATTAGTCTGGAACTCATCAGATCCAATCTAGAAGACAAACCGTTAGTCTCGACCTCATCAGATTCAATCTAGAACAGAAACCATTAGTCTGGACCTCATCAGATCCAGTCTAGAACACAATCTAGAACAGAAACCATGAGTCTGGACCTCAACAGATCCAATCTAGAAGACAAACCATTAGTCTGGACCTCATCAGCTCCAATCTAGAACACAATCTAGAGCATAATCTATAACACAAACCATTAATCTGGACCTCATCAGATCCTATCTATAACACCAACAATTAATCTGGACCTCATCAGAACCAGTCTAGAACACAAACCATTAATCACACAAACCATTCATTTATGACGACATTCATTTATGATGACTGTGACTGACACAGCTGTGAACAGTCAAATGTCTCTGTAAGGTGTCTGTCTGTTTTTAGTGTTTTTTAGTCCTTTTCTATTGGATTTTAGTATACGTTTTTAGACTCTTTCATTTAAGGCTTTTGGGATTAATTTGTAGCAGTGGATTGGCAACGTGAATGGTGATACTTGGTGGATCTGAACTAGGCCTGTCTAGCAGCCAAGCCAACAGCCTTGCTGTAGCCACCATTTGCCTTGGGCTCCCTGCTGCAGCCCATCCATCCACCAGGCTAAGCCAGGCCCAGGTGCTGCTGCAGGTTATCCATCCACCAGGCCAAGCCAGGCCCAGGTCCTGCTGCAGGTTATCCATCCACCAGGCCAAGCCAGGCCCAGGTCCCGCTGCAGCACATCCATCTGAGATCTGTTGGACTCTGCTATAGCACCACACTGGTCAGTGCTAACTGCTGCTGCTACTGCGGGAGCTTGCTACAGCTCCACACTGTTGGAGCCTAGTGAACCAGGCTGGGGATCTGCTGACATAGGCCAGGAGGCTGCTGGACCAGGTCAGGCCTTTGCTGACAACAAGACCGGATAATCTGAAAAAGCCATCCATAATAATGACCACCAAAGAGATAAAAAAGGATGTGGAAGAATTGAAAACTTTCATCAACATGATGGGTGAGCAGCTGGAAACCACATTAGAACAGCAATGAACTATCATGAGCCTTATGAAGGAGTTTCAAGAACTTAAAAAGCTTACTGAAGAACAACAAAACAATCAGCTTTTTGGAGACAAGAGTTGCAGATCTTGAACAATACACAAGGCTTAATGATGTGATTATTTCCGGATTGACCCTTAGACCACCCTCATATGCTTATGCTGTGAAGGGAAAAAATGGAGATGATGACAGTGAGCAAAATACCTCAACTGAGGAACAGGTAACCCTGTATCTCGAGAGTAAAGTTATACATTTTGACAGAAAAGGTATTGAAGCCTGTCACACCTTACAGTCTCGGAATCCAAACGTTAAACCTATGGTTATTATGAGATTTGTGAATAGAAAGGACAAAATGAATTTACTAAGACAGGGAAGGAAATTAAAAGGCACAAATGTATATATTAATGAGCATCTCTCCAAAGTGAATGCAGAACTAGCAAGGAGAGCAAGATTTCTTAAAAGACAAGGAAAGATTTTGGCTACTTGGACCTCCAACTGCAAAGTGTATGTGAAGACGGGCGCATATGAGAATGCTCAAGTTATTTGCATTAGAAGTTCAGAGCAACTGGATAAGTTGTGCAATATCAGCTAAAAGATTATTGCCTCGGAGTGGTTTAATCTAGTGTGTATTAGAATGTATTCTTAGTGCAAGTATAACTATTGTCCACTGTTGGTTACACATGGTGTTTTCACTATCAAAAAAGGGAATACAAATTGCTCATCTAAATATTTGCAGTTTAAAAAACAAAATTTATGAACTATCTTCTGTCCTAGAGTCAAAAATTCATATAATGGCTGTTACAGAAACACATTTAGATGACACTATAGATGATGATGCTTTGGCAATAGAAGGATACAACATTTTCAGGCTTGACAGAAACAAGAACGGTGGAGGAACTGCATTTTATGTACAAAATCATATTCCAGCTAAAATAAGAGCTGATCTAAGCCAATCTGATATTGAAGCACTTTGGCTTCAAGTGCATTTTCCACATCGTAAACCCATTCTGATTTGCTGTTGCTGCAGACCACCATGTGAGAATATTGAAAATCTGCATAAAATATGTACAATGATCCAAAATGCAAGTGATACAAACCATGAAATGTTTATTCTTGGAGATATGAACATTGATTGGTTTTCAAATGACTCAATGAAAAAAACTCTGATTAATACAATTACCATATGTAATCTGGAGCAGTTAGTGAATTCACCAACAAGGATCAACACAAATAAAGATGGACGTACGACATCTACATGTGTTGATCATATATATACAAATTGCATTGAGAAATGTTCTAATATAATTTCAGTACCCGTTGGTTTCAGTGATCATAATGTAATTGGTGTGGTTTTTAAAACAAAAATTCCTCGGGCAGGACCTAAAGTAATTTTTAGAAGAATGTAGAAATCCTTTTCGAATAGTGATTTTATCATGGATGTGGAAAATGTAAAATGGGATTCAGTACTAGAGAATACACATGCGGAGTCTGCATTGAACAATTTTTGTAAACTATTTTCAGATGTGTGTGACAGACATGCTCCGATAAAAAAAACTCTCTCTGCGAACTTTTAAGTCTCCTTGGTTAGATGCAGATTTGAAACAGTTAATGAAAGAAAGAGATCAAATGAAGAGTTCATCTGTAATTTCTGGGAACACTGACGACTGGCAAACTTATCGGTCACTAAGAAACAAAGTAACAAAAATAAATAGGCAAAAGAAAAAAGAATACTACCATACAAAATTTAGAGAATGTGGAAATAATACTAAACACTTGTGGAAAATCATCAATGAACTACTAAGTCGAAGCAAAATGAGAAGAAAGTCAACATTTATTGAGCAGAATGGAGTTTTTATTACCAAACCTTTCAAAATTGCAAACTACTTCAGCAATTACTATCAAAGAAAAGTGGAATTAATATGAAATGAGATGCATGGAGCTGGTAGTAATAGGTCGGAAACAATTATCACAAAACAAATTATGTCTAAGAAAAACTGTTCTTTTATTTTCAAACCTGTTGAAACTAAAGAAATTCTAAAACTAACAAATATTAACAGCGATAAACCCTGTGGAGTTGACAATATGGATGGGAGACTGCTAAAGATTGCAGCTGAATCAGTTGTCCAGCCTTTATGTCATATTTTCAATTTATGTTTTGAAGAAGGCATTTTTCCCGATTTATGGAAAAAATCAAAAGTAATTCCTGTTGTAAAAAATTCAAAAGAACCATTGTCAGGGCAAAATAGCAGACCCATAAGCATTTTACCTGTTTTGAGCAAACTGATGGAGGGTGTTATGTTCAAACAGATTCAAAATTATTTTAATGAAAACCATCTCTGTACGGATGTCCAACATGCTTATAGGGAAGGCTATTCAACAAGTACAGCCCTCACAGCTCTTACTGATGACTGGTGGAAGCAGATTGACACTCAGCACTTGATTGGAGCTGTGTTTCTTGATTTTAGCGCAGCCTTTGATCTAGTTGATCATCATCTACTGCTTAGAAAACTCGCAGCATATGGGTTGAAAAGCTCAGCGGTGAGTTATCTAAGTAGTTATTTGACAAACAGAACAAAATGTGTGACTTTCAATGGCAGTCTCTCAGACCCGGTAATCCAATTGTGTGGTATTCCACAGGGCAGCTGCCTTGGCCCTTTATTATACAGCATTTTTGTAAATGACATGCCAAAGGTTTTGCGTAAAGCCAGTATGACAGTGTATGCTGATGATACAACTATACATGTCTCTGGCCCAAACCTGGATCAGGTCAGTAGCTTACTACAAAAAGAGCTAACTGACATTCATGAATGGGTTGTGGAAAACAGGCTAAAATTGAATATATTAAAAACAAAATGCATGACATTGGGCACTAAACGAGCAGTGAAATAGGCTCCAAGATTACAAATTCTACTGAACAACCAATTGTTAGAACAAGTAACAGAGATTAAACTGCTGGGAGTCACTTTAGACCAGACCATGTCATGGAAAACACACATTAATAATATTGTATCTAAAATGGGCAGAAACATATGTCTTATAAAATGTAATGCCAATTTTATGTCTACAGAAACAAGAAAACTGGTACTGCAGTCTTTGGTCTTATGTCATTTAGACTATTGTTCTTCTGTATGGTCATGTTCAGATAAAAAATATCTCGATAGATTACAGATAGCTCAGAATAGGGCTGCCAGAGTACCTCTTGGCTGTCCCTTTCGAACTCATGTTGAAAAAATGCATCTATAACTATCATGGATGAAAGTCAAAGACCGACAGGAATTTAGTTCTGTGTTATCCCTTCATAAAATCTGGACCTCACACAAACCGTTTATCCTGTTCTCTAAACTTCAACCTACCTGTGATAGACACGAGTTTAATACAAGACAAGCTGCAAATGTTTCATTTTTGTTACCTCGGCCAAAAACAAATGTACTGAAAAAAACCTTTATGTATAGAACAGTTTCAAAATGGAATATTTTGCCTCCTTATGTGAGAAAAATTAAAAATCACTGTGCATTGAAAGTCAATCTGAAGAAGTATATGGGAACTTGATCAATATATTCTTAATGTATTATTATACGATTTTAACTGTATGATTGTATGCTATTGATGTAATTTTAAACTGTCATGATGTTTATAAATGTTAATTGTAGTGATCCACTGTAAATACAAGAATTTTTAAGGACCCCAGGAAGAATAGCTAACTGAAAGGTATAGTTAATGGGGATCCTAATAAATAAACAAATAAACAAACAAAATATGGACCTCATCAGCGCCAATCTAGAACACAATCTAGAGCATAATCTATAACACAAACCATTAATCTGGACCTCATCAGAACCAATGTAGAACAGAATCTAGAACGAGGTTAAAACCTATTAATAATGTTATAGGGTTAGGGCTAGGGTTAGATGTTGGATGTACTGCCAAATTCTCTGAAACGCCTTTGGAGACGGCTTATGGTAGAGAAATGAACATTCAATACACCAGCAACAGCTCTGGTTGACATTCCTGATGTCAGCATGCCGATTGCACGCTCCCTCAAATCTTACCACATCTGTGGCATTGTGCTGTGATAAAACCTTTCAGAGTGTCCTTTTATTGTGGGCAGTCTGAGGCACACCTGTGCACTAATCATGGTGTCTAATCAGCATCTTGATATGGTACACCTGTGAGGTGGGATGGATTATCTCAGCAAAGGAGAAGTGCTCACTATCACAGATTTAGACAGATTTGAGAACAATATTTGAGAGAAATGGTGATATTGTGAATGTGGAAAAAGTTTTAGATCTTTGAGTTCATCTCATAAAAAATGGTAGCAAAAACTAAAATGTTGCGTTTATATTTTTGTTGAGTGTATGTTCACAGAAGCCCTCTGGGCTGATATACATGACTGACTTCACACCAATATTCTACTTGAACCGTTTCTTCAGAAAGATATTATTTATGGTTTTGGATTAGAAAACAAGGACTATGACTTCTTGATTAACAATGCCCTCATCCTCGGGAAATTTTATATACATAAATGCAAATACATGATGGTAAATCCTAGGTTTTATGTGTTTTATAAGGAATTTCTATATCTTTCACCAAAGCCCTTACAAAAATGAAAACTAAACATGCAATGAAACTGTTCAACTTGATTGATAATTAAACTGTTTCATTACCAAATACCATTGAAATTGTGTTCCACAACGTTCTGTTAAATGATTTATCAATAAAGAGGAAAAAAAAATTCTATTTCCTCATCACGTGCACCAATGACGTACATATAGAGCTAGACCGCTCACTGGCCGCTGAGAGGCGGTAAATAGGAGCTGACTTCCGGTAGTGGTAAGACGTGGTGTCAGATTGGAACGTCAGCACGGTATGTGACTTTGTGTTTCGTGATTTACCAAGGTACAGTAAACTTCTGTGTTGGAATCAAGTCACAATGCTTGAAATACGTTGAGAACACCAGACCAGGAGGCCCTAGACCAGCACTGGCTGGGTTTTTCAGTGACTGCAGCTGAGCAGACTCTCCTCAGGAGAGCGCCCAGTTCGCTGTCATACTCATGGCTCGTCATTCCCCCTGTGCCTGTGGTCTCACTCTGACCTGGTGACGGGTGACAAGGCTATTTTTGTCATCAGAAAATATGTGTTAATGAACTAGAAATCTGTTTGAGAAGGTGAGCAGCACGGCATGATCATATCTGACACTGACAGTGCATACGTCACTGCATAGCACTTAGCAGTTAGCACTTCTGCTAGCTCCTTCAATGCCACCAGTTTGATTCCTTCTCTGGAATGTAAGTGAAAGGAAACGTGCTGACACTCACCTTGCAATCATCCCATCATGAACCTGTTAATGTAAGTGTCTCTGTTGTTATGGTTTCAGGTGGGTGTGGCTAATATCTGACCATGGTGAAGTCGTGTGCTGCCCTCTCCTGCACCAATCCATTTGGAATATTTCCTTTCATAAGTAAGTGGCTCTTTTATTTGGGACATTCTGCCTCAAATTTGCTCTGCTTCTTTGTTTGCAAACAGAAAGTCCTTCTGACCTTGGCTTGAGTGCTGCACTCAGCCAGTTTAGCTGAATCACTAACTGTACAGTGTAAGCTGGTGTGACTACCAGTATTCAGTGACAGTCACAGTGCATCATTGTCTATGGATGGATTATAATATGCCACACATTTCAGGTTTCCCAAGCAGTCCAAGGACAGCACACTGAGAGATCAATGGATACAGGCCATCAGTAGAGAAGTGGTGAGGACCAAGAGGAGATGATCATAATTATGTCTGCAGCAACCATTTCAGGGAGGAGGACTTCATCCTCTCAAAACATGCTCAACACAAGCTTCTCAGGCCAGGAGCTGTACCATCCCTCAGTTTGGGGAAACCAGAGAAAAAGGTTATGTTCCTTAATTGTTAATGGTTGCTCATTATTTCAGTTTAGTTCTTTTCTTGTCAGTTTGTGTGGCTATGAAAATGATTCAGGATCGGTTTTTGGCTTTCATTGTGATTTGCAGCCATTCGTTGTGATAATGTTTTCTTTCAGGTATTGGTGAAACAGAAACACATCTTTTGGGAATTTGCCATGTTAATTCTTTTATCAAATGTTGTAGATGGCAGTGAGGACAACCCAAAGCAGCCCGGCAGCAGTGGCATTATACCAGCACATCCACATGGAGTCCTTTACTAAAACAGTTCTATTTAGAAATCAGTGACTTTCCAATATCCTTATTATTTCCAGCAATGCCTATAAATTCCTGTATTTTGAGTAAAAACTCCTGGATATTTTGAAGCCTTTTGACGCACTGAAAATTAGTAATTTGTTCACTTTGTGAAAATTATGTAGAAAAGTACACTTTTGGTGAGATTTTTAAAAAGCCATGCATCTCATATCGTCAAACTGCTTTTCTTGAAACAATTTAGGCTATTTCTGGGAAAACAGGCTACTTCCTAAGTTTCAAACTGAAACATTTTGTTTTTGCCCTAAAGTTGGCGTTTTATAGCAAATTGTTCATGGACTTTTATTGTGAAATATATATTTCCTACAATACTCCTATATTTTCTCAGAGAAGACTTTTATTTTGTCATATTTCTGTCAGGTGCACTTGATACCCTGTAAATATTTTATTGGAACATGGATATTTGCAACTGAAGCTACAAGTGGTGTAACTATTGTAATGCATTTATCAACACAAACTTTTGTCTGGGGGGTGTATTTTATATTTTTGGTAACAAGTTGGAGCAGTATTCCTTTGTAAAAATAAATAAATACTTTCAATGGTTTCCTTCGTTATATAGTGCCTGTTTGTATCTCTGGAAGTATTTGGTCTAGAAAGTCATGGCTGAGCTCAAACTACTCAAAAATCTCCAGATTGACTGAAACTTCAGCCTCTGTTTGCAGTACTAAGGCTGAGGCCTGTGAACTTTCCATCCCTCTTTACCATAAAACATAATTTAGATTTTTTGACTACTGCATGTGCTGCTTTTCAAAGTCCAACTGAATAATGTGAATTGGAGAAAAATTATTTAAAACACTAATTTTCTTATTTGGCATTGGTTTGAATATTTTCTAGAGCCCATGTAAGTGAAACACTAATGCTGCAGAAAGTATGACACATTTGTTATTGACACAATCACTGCATCAGCATTCAGCACTCATTATCATTGTGTGGTGGTCTCTGTTGTAGGCAGAACATGTGAAGAGGCTAAATATGAAGGATAGTGGAATGGAGGCTCTGTGTTCTGCTATTATACGAGTGTGATTGCTGTAGAAACATGCCTTCTGCTTTGTTTTTTCTTGTCTGTGAGGGCTAAACAACGCTGTGATTGCCGTGAAAACGTGCCTCGGACAGAGATTTTATTGTCTGCTAACAGTAAAAGCCGTAACATAACACATATTGTCCCATCAGTGATGACAAGCAGGCCTTGAAGTTGGTGTATTCACACAGGATCAAATAGCGCTCCATAGCTTCTTGCCACTACCGGAAGTCAGCGCCGATTTACCATGGCGCCGCTGTTGTCCGCCAAGCAGTGAGCGGTCTAGCTCTATATATACGTCATTGGTAGGACCTGTGCGTAAATGCTTCTCCTTTGAGTTCTCAGCTCCTTCCAGTTTGACTTGACACATAGACTGCTTTGCACTCTGTCACCTGTACCTTCAGAGCTCTGAATAAAAGAACCAAAGATTTATTGCAAAGAACAAAAAGGTTTTGCCTCCACAGCAGCTTGTTTTGAAAATGATTGTATTTGATGATTGAATGTTCTTATTCATTGTAATACTGTGTGATGTGTGCTAAAAGAGGAACGAGGACACGAGCTATCATCAATATTATTTCATCTTACATGTCTAATTTTAAAAAAATATGACATTATATAAATATGCACTACTGTTCAAAAGTTTGAGGTCACTTAGAAAAGTCCTTTTTCTAGAAATCAGTTCTTTTCAGTGAAGATAGCATTAAATAAATGATAAATCCAGTCTTGACCTTATTAATGTGGTAAATGACTATTGTAGCTGTAAACATCTGATTTTTAATGGAATATCTCCATAGGGGTACAGAGGAACATTTCCAGCAACCATCACTCCTGTGTTCTAATGCTACATTGTGTTAGCTAATGGTGCTGAAAGGCTCATTGATGATTAGAAAACACTTGTGCAGTTATGTTAGCACATGGATAAAAGTGGGAGTTTACATGGAGAACATGGAATTGTCTGGATGACCCCAAACTTTTGAACGGTAGTGTACAGAAGGATATGGAAATCATAACACAGTGTTTGAGCGGTCGTAGGTGAGCTGGTCTGCTTGAGCTGCAGTGAGTACTGGAGAGGACTTCATACATAGACATAATAAAGAGTAGACGCCGCATCGACCGCTACTGTCCATTGGGGCTGACGAGCGGTGGGGCCGCCATCTTGGTCCGGTCATCCGCTTCACTCAGCGCTGTTTGACAGCACATTTAATCCATCTTAACTCTGAATATTAAACTGATTTTCACGCGACAAATGGTTCGGCGTATTTTAATATTCATAGCAGGAATAATAGATGGGTCATTCCAGAATTGGAGGACGATTTAGGCATCCTAACCTTTGAAAAATCGACCCTTTATTTTATCATTTTCTGTCACGTATTTAAGAAAACCAGGTAGTAAGGCATCAAATAATGTGATTCGTCCAGCTCAGGCATTAAAGTTACACTTTTTATGAAATGTTTTATTTGATGTGCGCCATGCATAGTGCAACCCTGTTATGAACACTCAGGAACCTGAAAAAAATATAATTTTTTCAAAAATGTTTAATAAATCCTTTACCATTAAGTAAAGAAGGCCACATTCACATTGGATAATCATTTAATTTCAGTTGAGACTTGACCTCTATTAATTTAAACAACTTTTGAACTCTGGCATGCCCAACTTTTCAATATTTGCATGTTTTTTGTTTGTTTTTTGTATTGAATTGCAAATATTTGCTCAAATCCATTACATTTCTGTAGAAATTAATTAAAACATTTTAAAATGTCTGTTGTAAATAATCTTAACATGAACATTGAAGAGTTCAGTTCAGTTCAGTTGATAATCTCATCCAGGTGGTTATTGCAACATTGACATACTTTTGCTACCTGGTGGTAATAAAAGAAACAAATAGTAATTTATATTCCAGAAAACATAGTAATACATTTAAATAAGACAAGTAAATTATGCTAAATTATACAGACACATTTTATTTTACTAGATAATTGGTTGTCCCTCATGAGTTGTCTGAAGGAAATGCAACCCTGTTACTCTAATTACAGTAACAGGGTTGAAAATCAATGCTAATGTTAGCTTTTTTTCAGGAATAGATGCTAGCTGAGGAATATAATGTTACTGTTAGCATCAAGGACAGACTTAGTTATATGAATAAATAAAGAAAACTTTTAATTTATTTGTATTATTATGATAATATGAGTAACAGGGTTGCGTTGGTGAGAGTGACCCACTCAGTGAAGGCTTAAAAGATTGCCAAAATATGAAAGATAGAAGAGAGACCTTACCTTTGGTAAATGCTAAATGGTTGTATTTATATAGCGCTTTTATCCAAAGCGCTTTACATGATATATCACATTTACCCATTCACACACACATTCACACACTGAGGATATCCCTGGTGTTCCCGATTACCCAGCACGCCACCCAGGGGGTGCATTTCCATCTGACAATGGCTGTGGTCTCCACCCCCCCCCCCCCCCCCCCCCCCCACTTTTAAAAACAAACTGACGCCCTTGGTAAACACACACACACTAATATATGTTAGAGAAGCAGAAAATAGCTGTAAAGCCAATTATTTTAATAATTTGAAGAGACAATATATGATTACGCCATATACACATATATATATACAAAATACTGACTAATGAACACATATTTCTATATAAAACAATAGATAGAAGTTATATATCAGAAAAAATGAATATATCTAAATCATAGATGGAGTATCAACATCATTCACATATATACAGGCTATAATAGATAAAAGTTATATATCAGAGAAAATCATACTACATATATAAATCATGTATGGAGTATCAATATAATCAATATATCAGAAAACTGACTAATGTGTTCATTAGTATTTTGTTTATATATGTATATATAGTAACCATATATTGTCTCTTCAAATTATTAAAACAATTGACTTTACTGCCATTATCTGCTTCTCTAACATATATTAGTGTGTGTGTGTTTGCAGTGTTTGCAAAATACCTGTCTACAGGCGAGCTTAATATCAGAATATTCTATTACCTATTATTATTATTATCTATTATTCCAGCTATGGATATTAAAATACGCCAAACCATTTGTCCTGTATCATAGCTACATGTATGACGTTTGCAGCAAAAAATAAAAATAAAAAACGAGTGAAAATCAGTTTAATATTCAGAGCTAAAATGGATTAAATGCGCTGTCAAACAGCGCTGAGTGGAGCGTGTGACTGGACCAAGATGGCGGCCCCACCGCTCGTCAGCCCCAGTAGGCAGTAGCGGACGATGCGGCGTCTACTCTTTGTTATGTCTATGGCGAGAACCGTCAGCTCTCTGCGCAGGCGCAGACCTGTTCTGTGTGAGGTCCCTTTAAAGGGGCGGAACCGCCGTTAGCTGCTCTGTAAACACTATTAGCCGTTAGCTTCCGCAGCTATCGGCAGGTTAACGGAGCTTTAACCGGGAGAACGGAGAGCGTGCAGGATGGGTACGTGCTCACCGAGCCTCTTACTCTGTTCACCGGGTTTTAATCGTTCGGAACCTGTGTCCATTCTGTTGGCCTGTTAGCCAGCATTAGCCTGCTAGCTCCACTGATCCACACTCCAGGCAAAAAAACATTCACTTTTAACAAACCGGCTGAGGAAAACATTAAACTCTAGAGGTGCCATTAATGCTGACAGGTGATTGTAAGTTTGAAGCTGTTAAACTTCAATTCGGCGTGTTTGTGAACACCAGAAAACAATAATTTTAATCAAAGTAAACTTGTTAGCATCAGATGCTAGCTGCCGTTAGTGGGTGTTTAATCTGCTAACTATCAGTGTTTCTCATCTGTTAGCCTCAATATTACAACTGTTTCATCCACAGCAGTGCATTTATTTAACATCCATCACCAGTTAACTAGCACTGACCGAGCTGCAGACACAGCTGGAGGTTAAACTCAATTAATATGTCTATGAGACCTGAAGACTAGACTCTAGATAAACTGAAGACTAGATTTAGGGATCCTAAACCCAGGTTTAATGAGCCTTCCTGTGCTGGTATCCACCCTTAAATCTGATGGTTTCTATTAGTCCAGACTGAAACCTGTTGGTTTGTTTAGCAGCAGTCACCTGATAAATACATAAATAAATACCTGTCTGTGTCACTCACCTGTATCAGCCTGTTTATATGCCACAACTACAGGTGACACCAGGACAGGTGGGTTAGTACAGACAGGCCTGTTCCCAAAACCAGTTCACCAAATTAACCAGGACTAGTTAGTGTGAGGGCTGCACAGTGGAGTAGTGGTTAGCGATTTTGCCTTGCAGTAAGAAGATCCCTGGTTCAAATCCCGGCCTGGGCCTGGGATCTTTCTGCATGGAGTTTGCATGTTCTCCCTGTGCATGCGTGGGTTTTCTCCGGGTACTCCGGCTTCCTCCCACAGTCCAAAAACATGCTGAGGTTAATTGGTTACTCTAAATTGTCCATAGGTGTGATTGTGTGTCTGTATATGTAGCCCTGTGACAGACTGGTGACCTGTCCAGGGTGTCCCCTGCCTTCACCGAGTCAGCTGGGATAGACTCCAGCACCCCCCATGACCCTAGTGAGGATAAAGCGGTGTATAGAGGATGGATGGATGGATGGATAGTTAGTGTGACTCTGTGTAGGTTAGTATACTTAGTCTGGATTATTATCAGGTTAGTTTAGTTAGTATGGGTTTTTATCAGGTTAGTTTAGTTAGTCTGGATTACTATCAGGTTAGTTTAGTTAGTCTGGATTATTATCAGGTTAGTTCAGTTAGTCTGGATTACTATCAGGTTAGTTTAGTTAGTCTGGGTTTTTATCAGGTTAGTTTAGTTAGTCTGGATTACTATCAGGTTAGTTTAGTCTGGATTACTATCAGTATAGTTTAGTTAGTCTGGATTATTATCAGGTTAGTTCAGTTAGTCTTGGTTATTATCAGGTTAGTTTAGTTAGTCTGGATTACTATCAGGTTAGTTTAGTTAGTCTTGGTTATTATCAGGTTAGTTCAGTTAGTCTGGATTACTATCAGGTTAGTTTAGTTAGTCTGGGTTTTTATCAGGTTAGTTTAGTTAGTCTGGATTACTATCAGTATAGTTTAGTCTGGATTACTATCAGTATAGTTTAGTTAGTCTGGATTATTATCAGGTTAGTTCAGTTAGTCTTGGTTATTATCAGGTTAGTTTAGTTAGTCTGGATTACTATCAGGTTAGTTTAGTTAGTCTTGGTTATTATCAGGTTAGTTCAGTTAGTCTGGATTACTATCAGGTTAGTTTAGTTAGTCTGGATTATTATCAGGTTAGTTCAATTAGTCTGGATTACTATCAGGTTAGTTAGTCTGGGTTTTTATCAGGTTAGTTTAGTTAGTCTGGATTACTATCAGGTTAGTTCAGTTAGTCTGGATTATTATCAGGTTAGTTCAGTTAGTCTGGATTACTATCAGGTTAGTTTAGTCTGGATTACTATCAGTATAGTTTAGTCTGGATTACTATCAGGTTAGTTCAGTTAGTCTGGATTATTATCAGGTTAGTTCAGTTAGTCTTGGTTATTATCAGGTTAGTTTAGTTAGTCTGGATTACTATCAGGTTAGTTTAGTTAGTCTTGGTTATCAGGTTAGTTCAGTTAGTCTGGATTACTATCAGGTTAGTTTAGTCTGGATTACTATCAGTATAGTTTAGTCTGGATTACTATCAGTATAGTTTAGTTAGTCTTTCTCCACATATTAACTCCAACTTCTTCCTCCTCAGCCTCCTCTCTTCCTCTCTCCTCCCTGCGCCTCCTTGTTCCTCCTCTCCGCCTGCTGACAGCTGCAATGTGGCAGGTTGCTCGCCAACAGAGCGTGAAGCATTATGGGATGCTGGAGGATTTTGTTTCCATGGTTACTGATGCCATCCCCCAATTTGTAACGGAGCGACAGAGGAATCTGCTGCTGCTGGCTCTGAGGGCCAAGGTGGGTATTGAACTAACTAACCAACTAAATCACTCACCAAGTAACCAACAACCCAACAAACTATCTATCTATCTATCTATCTATCTATCTATCTATCTATCTATCTATCTATCTATCTATCTATCTATCTATCTATCGTGAAAAAATGAGGACACCCCATTAAATATTCAATTCTTTATCAGGAAATGTTCACATATCGATGTCTAATGTCGTTTTTATTTATCTCTGAAAAGAAAGTGAGTTAATTGCAGGTAAACAACAAAAAATGTCCTTGTTTTTCAAATTAAGCAAAACATATCAACAAAAATGTATATTCTGAGGAAAAAATTAGGACACCCTACCCATTAATAGCTGGTGTTACCCCCTTTGGCTGAAATAACTTCAGTGTGATGCTTCTTGTACCATCTACCAGTCTCTGACGTCGGTCTGAGGAAAGTTCACCCCACTTCTCAATACAAACTTCTTTCAGCTCTGAGTTACTTGATGTCAATTCACCCCACAGCATCCCAGTGGGATTAAGATCTGGGGTTTGATCTGGGCTTCGGCCATCCCATGACTCTCCATTTCTTAGTCTTCAGCCAGTCCTTGGTGGATTTACTGGTATGTTTTGGGTCATTGTCATGTTGCATGGTCCAGTTCTGCTTCAGCTTTAATTTTTTCACAGACAGTCTCACATTATCCTCAAGCACCCTCTGATAGATGGCAGAATTCATGGTGGATTCTGTAATGGAGAGCTGTCCAGGTCCTGCTGCAGCAAAACATCCATAAACCATGACATCTCCACCTCCATGCTTCACAGTTGGTATGAGGTTTTTTCCCTGGAATGGTGTTTTTGGTTTATGCCAAACATGTCCTCTGTTCTAGTGTCCACATTATTCTATTTGAGACTCATCTGTCCAAAGAGCATCATTCCAGAAGCCTTAGTCTTTGTCTTTGTTCTCTCTGGCAAACTTCAGTCTGGCCTTCATGTTTGTCTTAGAGAGCAACGGTTTCCTTCTTGCACACCGTACATGAAAGTTAAACTTGTGCCGTCTCTTTCTGATTGTAGAGGCATGCACCTTCACATCAACGGTAGCAAGAGCCTGCTGTAAATCCCGTGATGACATTTTAGGGTTTCTGGAGACTTCTTTTAGCATCTTGTGGTCTGATCTCGGGGTGAACTTTCATGGACGGCCAGACCTGGGCATGGTGGCAGTTGTTTTGAAAGTCCTCAACTTGTAGACTATTTTACTGACAGCGGAATGACTGATTTCAAATTCCTCTGAGATGTTTTTAAATCCTTTACCAGACTCATAAGCTGCTACAGTCTCCTTTCTGATGGCCCCAGACAGCTCTTTCAATCTCTCCACGGTGTTCATTCTCACTTCAACAGTCAGGAGCTCTCCACACTAAATGTCTGAGGCTTAAATAGGGACAGCCTCTTTCCAAATGCTGACGAATGTTCTAATCATGTGCACCTGATGTGAAACAACTGTGTGATTTGAGCGATTTTAAGTGGCAATAAATGTTGGGGTGTCCGAATTTGTTCACATGACTATATATATGATAATAATTACTGAATTTTTAAATAAAAACAAGATTAGATGATGATATATTGTTTTTATCACGAGGTGTGAGAATAATCTCTCTAAAATGTAGAGAAAGATAAAAACACCAGCAGTAAATGGTAAAAACATGTCAGTTCTCTGTTTCCAGCTTTGTTTCTGGAAACACAGAACATTTTTAAGTCATGGAAATAACAAAATTTATTAAAATTAACCACATGTAGAAGTTTCTGAGCAGAACATGATGGTCCTGATTCACTGTGTCGGTTCTTCAGGTGACCCTGTCTGACCCCGACTCACCTGCCGTCCACAAACACCTGGACAGGATCCGGTCTGTCTCCAGGGCAACGGTGAGGACGAACTCGGACTGATTCCTCATTTTGTCCTGTTAACTGTCCATATTAGAGATGAGAGGGAAGAAGACATCAATACAAAGAGTACATCATCATGGAGTCGTCATAGAGTACATCAATACACAGAGTACATCATTACACAGAATACATCATTATACAGTTCCAGTTGGGATTCCAGTCAGTCTAACTGATGAACATGGTTCTTAAATTGATTGTTTTCTGCTGTTAGTAAGACTTCCAGCTTCTCTCTGAGCTCCTTAATTGTAATGTTAAAGGCTGTTCTGTGACATTGTGGAGCAGCAGCTGAAATGACTTGATTCAACTGGAGTCATGTGACTGCAGGGAATTCTGAGATATCGAGGAGTAAAACATCCTGAAATGGTGTTTCTGTCAGCAGCTGGACCAGGAGGTTGATGAATGTTGTTCTGCTCTGGAAACTCTCAGCAACAAACTGAAGCAGACTCCTGATGACACTAAGTGCCTCCTACAGGTCAGTGCTGCCCTGAACCTGTTAGCATGAACTACCATTTCTCCATCAGTATTTATATAAACTACCATTCCTCCATCAGTATTTATATAAACTACCATTCCTCCATCAGTATTTATATAAACTACCATTCCTCCATCAGTATTAATATAAACTACCAGTCCTCCATCAGTATTAACATAAACTACCAGTCCTCCATCAGTATTTATATAAACTACCAGTCCTCCATCAGTATTTATATAAACTACCAGTCCTCCATCAGTATTAACATAAACTACCAGTCCTCCATCAGTATTTATATAAACTACCAGTCCTCCATCAGTATTTATATAAACTACCAGTCCTCCATCAGTATTTATATAAACTACCAGTCCTCCATCAGTATTAACAAAAACTACCAGTCCTCCATCAGTATTTATATAAACTACCAGTCCTCCATCAGTATTTATATAAACTACCAGTCCTCCATCAGTATTTATATAAACTACCAGTCCTCCATCAGCATTAATATAAACTACCAGTCCTCCATCAGTATTTATATAAACTACCAGTCCTCCATCAGCATTAATATAAACTACCAGTCCTCCATCAGTATTAATATAAACTACCAGTCCTCCATCAGTATTTATATAAACTACCAGTCCTCCATCAGTATTAACATAAACTACCAGTCCTCCATCAGTATTAATATAAACTACCAGTCCTCCATCAGTATTTATATAAACTACCAGTCCTCCATCAGCATTAATATAAACTACCAGTCCTCCATCAGTATTTATATAAACTACCAGTCCTCCATCAGTATTAACATAAACTACCAGTCCTCCATCAGTATTAATATAAACTACCAGTCCTCCATCAGTATTAATATAAACTACCAGTCCTCCATCAGTATTAATATAAACTACCAGTCCTCCATCAGTATTAATATAAACTACCAGTCCTCCATCAGTATTTATATAAACTACCAGTCCTCCATCAGCATTAATATAAACTACCAGTCCTCCATCAGTATTTATATAAACTACCTGTCCTCCATCAGTATTTATATAAACTACCTGTCCTCCATCAGCATTAATATAAACTACCAGTCCTCCATCAGTATTAATATAAACTACCAGTCCTCCATCAGCATTAATATAAACTACCAGTCCTCCATCAGTACTTATATAAACTACCAGTCCTCCATCAGTATTTATATAAACTACCAGTCCTCCATCAGCATTAATATAAACTACCAGTTCTCCATCAGTATTAACATAAACTACCAGTCCTCCATCAGTATTTATATAAACTACCAGTCCTCCATCAGTATTAATATAAACTACCTGTCCTCCATCAGTATTAACATGAACTGCCAGTCCTCCATCAGTATTTATATAAACTACCAGTCCTCCATCAGCATTAATATAAACTACCAGTCCTCCATCAGTATTAATATAAACTACCAGTCCTCCATCAGTACTTATATAAACTACCAGTCCTCCATCAGTATTAATATAAACCACCAGTCCTCCATCAGTATTAACATAAACTACCAGTCCTCCATCAGTATTTATATAAACTACCAGTCCTCCATCAGCATTAATATAAACTACCAGTCCTCCATCAGTATTTATATAAACTACCAGTCCTCCATCAGCATTAATATAAACTACCAGTCCTCCATCAGTATTAATATAAACTACCAGTCCTCCATCAGTACTTATATAAAACTACCAGTCCTCCATCAGTATTAATATAAACTACCAGTCCTCCATCAGCATTAATATAAACTACCAGTCCTCCATCAGCATTAATATAAACTACCAGTCCTCCATCAGCATTAATATAAACTACCAGTCCTCCATCAGTATTAATATAAACTACCAGTCCTCCATCAGTATTAATATAAACTACCAGTCCTCCATCAGTATTAATATAAACTACCAGTCCTCCATCAGTATTAATATAAACTACCAGTCCTCCATCAGTATTAATATAAACTGCCAGTTCCATCATTGTTTCCCTGTGTCCTCCAGGAGGTCTTCAACCAGAACTTTGATTTGGCCCTCCAGTCCTTCATATCAGACTTCCTGTCTAGGATCGACCAGATGTTCCCCGTCCCAGACTTCAAGCAGGTGAATCTTTCCACCCAGAAAGTATGTCCTCATAATGGGATTCATTACCAGGTTTCAGAACAAGTGGATCCTTCCACCCAGAGGTCCAGAAAGTAGGTCCTCATCAGGTTAACTACCAGGTTTCAGATTCTCACTCTGATCTAACTTGGATAGAAATTTAGGAAACGGTTAAAAATCTGGATATTTATGCAGAGTCAAAACTCTTTCAGACATGGTTAAAACTCAGTGATATTATTGTACAAAGTAAATGAAACAGCAGCTGCTCTCTCTAACCTGGATTCATGGGGATCAGGCGGCCTCTTGGCTCAGCACTGCCCCTGGTGGCCTGGATGACTGTCTGCAGGAGGCCGACAGAGAAGACCTGAGGGAGCTACTGACCAATCAGAGCAGTCTAGCAGGACGAGCCCCCACCACAGGTAGGAAAACACACACAGGTAACTGATCACATCCAGGTAATTCAGGTGTTCTTTACTGATTCTGTCGTTACCTTCAGTTGCCTGTGATGCTGAGAAGACCCTCCTGTCCGCCTGGTCCCACCCCTTTTTCACCAGCCTGACCAATCCTGATCCTCCTACCGCTGACACTGTCACCCAATCAGACCGCCCGGTTCAGCTGGATGTGGAGCTGGTGAAGGTGGAGGTGGTGGTGATGACAGAGGACGAGCAGGAGGATGTACAGGAGGCTGTGATTGGTCAGAACGAGTCACCAGGGAGCCCAGAGATGACCAATGAGAGCTCAGCAGCAGACAGTAACACATGTCTAGTCGCACATGTAGTACTGGAGGAAGACAGGTGAGATTTTTAGTGTAGTACTGGAGGAGGACAGATGAGATGTTTACTGTAGTACTGGAGGAGGACAGGTGAGAGTTTTAGTGTATTACTGGAGGAGGACAGTTGAGAGTTTTAGTGTAGTACTGGAAGAGGACAGTTGAAAGTTTTAGTGTAGTACTGGAGGAGGACAGGTGAGAGTTTTAGTGTAGTACTGGAAGAGGACAGGTGAGAGTTTTAGTGTAGTACTGGAGGAGGACAGGTGAGAGTTTTAGTGTAGTACTGGAAGAGGACAGGTGAGAGTTTTAGTGTAGTACTGGAGGAGGACAGTTGAGAGTTTTAGTGTAGTACTGGAGGAGGACAGGTGAGAGTTTTAGTGTAGTACTGGAAGAGGACAGGTGAGAGTTTTAGTGTAGTACTGGAGGAGGACAGGTGAGAGTTTTAGTGTAGTACTGGAAGAGGACAGTTGAGAGTTTTAGTGTAGTACTGGAGGAGGACAGTTGAGAGTTTTAGTGTACTACTGGAGGAGGACAGGTGAGAGTTTTAGTGTAGTACTGGAGGAGGACAGGTGAGAGTTTTAGTGTAGTACTGGAGGAGGACAGGTGAGAGTTTTAGTGTATACTGGAAGAGGACAGTTGAGAGTTTTAGTGTAGTACTGGAAGAGGACAGGTGAGAGTTTTAGTGTATACTGGAGGAGGACAGGTGAGAGTTTTAGTGTAGTACTGGAAGAGGACAGTTGAGAGTTTTAGTGTAGTACTGGAGGAGGACAGGTGAGAGTTTTAGTGTAGTACTGGAAGAGGACAGGTGAGAGTTTTAGTGTAGTACTGGAGGAGGACAGGTGAGAGTTTTAGTGTAGTACTGGAAGAGGACAGTTGAGAGTTTTAGTGTAGTACTGGAGGAGGACAGTTGAGAGTTTTAGTGTACTACTGGAGGAGGACAGGTGAGAGTTTTAGTGTAGTACTGGAGGAGGACAGGTGAGAGTTTTAGTGTAGTACTGGAGGAGGACAGGTGAGAGTTTTAGTGTATACTGGAAGAGGACAGTTGAGAGTTTTAGTGTAGTACTGGAAGAGGACAGGTGAGAGTTTTAGTGTATACTGGAGGAGGACAGGTGAGAGTTTTAGTGTAGTACTGGAAGAGGACAGGTGAGAGTTTTAGTGTAGTACTGGAGGAGGACAGGTGAGAGTTTTAGTGTAGTACTGGAGGAGGACAGTTGAGAGTTTTAGTGTAGTACTGGAGGAGGACAGGTGAGAGTTTTAGTGTAGTACTGGAAGAGGACAGTTGAGAGTTTTAGTGTAGTACTGGAGGAGGACAGGTGAGAGTTTTAGTGTTGTACTGGAAGAGGACAGGTGAGAGTTTTAGTGTAGTACTGGAAGAGGACAGGTGAGAGTTTTAGTGTAGTACTGGAGGAGGACAGGTGAGAGTTTTAGTGTAGTACTGGAAGAGGACAGGTGAGAGTTTTAGTGTAGTACTGGAAGAGCACAGTTGAGAGTTTTAGTGTAGTACTGGAGGAGGACAGGTGAGAGTTTTAGTGTAGTACTGGAAGAGGACAGTTGAGAGTTTTAGTGTAGTACTGGAGGAGGACAGTTGAGAGTTTTAGTGTAGTACTGGAGGAGGACAGGTGAGAGTTTTAGTGTATACTGGAAGAGGACAGTTGAGAGTTTTAGTGTAGTACTGGAAGAGGACAGGTGAGAGTTTTAGTGTAGTACTGGAGGAGGACAGGTGAGAGTTTTAGTGTAGTACTGAGGGAGGACAGGTGAGATGTTTATCTGGCTACTAATCACTTTTTTCTGTCAGGTTGAAGGACTCCCCTGGAAACTGTGCTGACCAGTCAGAGGACACAGGTAACTACATGCCCATGTAGACACACACACACACAGGTGACCTGAATTAAAGCTTCTTTCTGTCTTTCCAGTGGGCCAATTGGATCATTCCTGCTCTGAGGTCACAGCCAACGCTCTGTACAGCATTTCCCATAATTCCCAGCGGGTGGCTCACAAGTGTCCTCAGTGTGGGAAATGTTTCATCTACCGCTCTCAGGTACTCACCTGTCCCAGGTGATCTGTCGTGTTACATTCAGGATGATCAGAAAGAACATGTGTTTGTAGAAACTTTATTTAACCCACTTTGAGATCTGCATAAGCAATTTGCTAAAGGTCTGAAACTGCAAACGCGATTATACAAACACTATATGCCGATGGAAAGCTTAGATTCTCATGAATCCGCCGGTATAAACCACTTTCAGATGTGATTACCACAGCGGGTAATATAAACACATTTGTCCGACAAACAACGACTATCCATCCATCCGTTCTCTATACACGGCTTCAACGCACACAGCGCGACTCACATTTCCGGGTTCATTATTACACACAGATGACAATATTCCACAAAAAACGGCCATAATCCAACCTTGGACATCCAGACGAAACAAGCCAGTAAGATATTTTGTCCAAAACATAGCTTGAAGTCGGTATAAAATCCACGAATAGGTCGTTTTCAAGGAAATGCACCTCGCGATGTGCGTCCAATATTCCCGGTATTTCTCGTCATATTTTTTATTTACAAATAGAATATTAGCGATTTTTTGTACTGAAAATGGCTGGAATTGACTGCAGCTTAAAGGGTTAAACTGGTCAGAGACCTGACAACACAAAACATTCACAACAACACCAAAACACACAAATAATAAACCAGTAGTGATTAAAACACATAGAAAACCAGTTTAGCTTCTACAGAAAAAACATTGAAATAGGTAAAACCACTATAAACGCCCTGATGCTGGACTCAGGTTCACTGGACTCAGTCTGACCTGAAGACTGAGCTTTGATTTCTACATGTTTAGACACTTTTATATATTGTGTCATTTGGTAAGGAGGATCAGCAAAATAATTTTATTGTAAATACGTCGTTTCTGCGTACATCACGATAAACCTCTTGAATCTTGATTAATCAGGTTGATGAACTTAAGTTTATAAGTTTGAAAACAGCCGACCAACAGCCAACAAACTTAAGTTTGATAAACTTAAGTTTGATAAATCTGATTAATCAGATTTGATCGCCTTTAGTTTTATAAACTTGCGTCACATCGACCTGAGCTCTGTTTCCAACTCTCTGCAGGTCATTCGACACCTGCGCACCAACAAGTCCTGCGGTTCGTCCTTAATGTCCAACGGGACCCTGCAGAGTGGAGCCAACAGCAGGGACAAAGAAGCACGCCCCCCGGAGCCCCGCCCCCGGAGCCTCGCCCCCTCAGGACACACTCGTGCTTCCAGTGCAACGCCGTCTTCAAGACCAAAGCCGAGCTGCTGTCTCACCAGAGAAGCCACCGGGCGCGTCCCGTCTACCACTGCAGTCAGTGTGACAAGGAGTTCCACCACCTGTCCAGCTTGACCAATCACAAGCAGACCCATCTGGACAAGGGAGGGTTCACCTGTAGCAGGTGTGAGAAGGTGTTCCAGTCGGCAAAGGAAAGGGACACCCACCGGCTGCAGCACCGGCTGCCCGACCTCACCTGCACCGTGTGCGACCAGACCTTCAGCTCTCAGACCCAGCTGCTGAGACACCTGCAGACGCACTCAGTGGAGGGAGCTGAACCCTGCTACCGCTGTCGCTTCTGTGACCAGACCTTCTCAGGTAACCATCCAGGTAGAGACCAGACCTTCTCAGGTAACCAAACCTTCTCAGGTAACGTCCAAGTAGACCTCTGAGACCAGAGCTTCTGAGATAACAGTCCAGGTAGACCTTTAACTGATATTATGATCCAACAGTCTTGTACAGTTTTTGGCTGATTTTTGTTGTTACTTGGAAAGAAAAGACGTCTTTAAAACCTGCAGGTTCTTGGGCTTAAAGGAAGTGAAGCAGTTAGAAACATTTACTGTATTTCCTCTGATCAGAAGGTAAAGAACAAACATGAGAAATGTAAACATTTAATAGGAAAAAGATGATTCCTTTGTGTCTTTTTTCCAAAGGGCTAAAACCTGGAGGACAGCAGGTGTTCAGAGAGGTCCAGAGGGTTGGACTTCATCAGCTGTAGTTGTCAGTGAATGCAGCTGTTTATAGTTTAGCCCCGTTTCCCTGTGCTGATGCTGCTGTTTCCAGAGTTGGACTGTCAGTACAGAAAATGTTGAAGAAGTTGAAGAAGCTGAACAAGGGATGGACCATGTCAGGGTTTAGTCTGCTGGTCCAGTGAAGGACTAGCTTCCTGGACTCCACCACCTTCTCCTCCACTTCAGACCCTGGAGGCTTTTTAGTTAGCTAGCTAGCTATCAGGGCATCAGGACTGGTCGCTGGTTCAGTTTAGAAAGTGCCTACCACTTTCTAAACTGAACCAGCGACTAGTCCCCAATATCCGAATATTCAGTCGCTACGGCGGTATTCGAATACTAATTTTGAGATCCGAATATTCGACAACAATGCGAATATTCGGAGCCCATCTCTCACCTTCGCCTTCGGCCCGCTTTGGCTTATCCCGTTGTGTTTGGCTCATCTCAGCGCATCCTTTCGTGTTTGTTACCACCATCCGACTGGCGAAGGACCTGTCGACTCTTACGTCACGCTCCGCTTCGTTGCATAAACACAAGACAAGATGCCAAAGACCTCCACTGTTTGGGAATTCTTCAGTTTAAATGAAGACAAGACGAAGGCAGTGTGCAAAATCTGCGATTTGAAATTAGTGCACCATGGCAGTACAGCAAGCATGAAAAGTCACCTGAATGCTGTAAGTAGTTGCTATTTTTTCATATTAACCTACAGTTAACACTGCTAACTGCATATCCTACTGTCGCCATGATGAAGCTCAGACGGTAACTTACTCATGCTAAAATAACGTCGGAAAGTATTTAAACTGGCTGAATGTTTAAATTAACATTACGGGCAATGTAGGAAAATGACTGGTTGCTGAGCCTAATAGTATAATTTGTTCATAGATGCATCACAGCCGTCAACATCTTCCACCTCGACCCCCAAATACACGCAGCAGACCCTTCATTTTCACAAACCAGTCACGGAGACAAGAAAGAGAGAGATAACGGATGCCACTGTGGATTTTATTGCCTTGAACATGGGACCCATTAGTGTGGTAGAAGGTGACGAAAGTGACGGGTTCAAAAATTTAATTAAAACGCTGGTACCTGAGTACACTGTCCCCAAACGCAGCAGCATTTCACAGGCGTTCTCTCTGAAGTACAGTAATCTCTGTGACCATGTCACAACTCTTCTTCAGAAGTCCACTGCCGTGAGGTTTACACAGACATTTGGACATCAGTGAGTATGGAGGCTGTGCTTGCGCTAGCCATTTGCCACTTCTCCATAGGCGAAGCCTTCCTCAGGATGGCGAAGCCATTTTTAGCATGTTTAGCCACGGTGGCGAAGCTAATTTTGCCTAATAAATGTGAAAAAAGGATTAACTTACAACTTTTTCGTAATTTGCCGAGCGACAATCAAAGAAAATAACAAACCGCGTCTCCTTTACTGAAGAGCGCTACCGAGTATAACCGGAACGACCCGAATGCTTCCGATCATTAATAGATGCACACTGTCACGTGTCTCGTCTCAGCCAATCAGAAAAAAGGATTCAGACTACAGCTCTCGCTCTCTGCACCTGGCTTACTCCATTTCCACCAACACCCCTCTCCCTTTGCTACACACGCACGCACGCACACACGCACACACACACACACACACACACACACACACACACACACACACACACACACACACACACACACACACACACACTTCCCTCATCCCCAATCCCCTGGTCCTTGTGCATCCCAACTTGTTAACCCATGCGTTTTTTTCTTCCTGTATTATTGCTATTCAGGCTTTCAGCTGCTATTTGGCTGGCGTTAATTGGTCATTTCATTGTTTTCCAATCTGTCCATTACTTTGTCAATTGAGTGATTAATTATTTGTTCTATAAACTGTCAGAAAAGGGTGAAAAATGTAGTGTATCAGTATTTCTCAAAGCCCAAGATGATGTCCTCAACTGTCTTGTCTTTTGTCCACAACTTCGCGTCCCGCAGTACAGATACTGAAAAAGTGTGGATAAACAAAATTCTAGCACTTTAGCCACAGTGGCTAGAGACAAATTTTCCCTAGTGCAAGCATAGACTGTATATAAAGATGGACGTAGCATCTGGCTCCAGAATTGAAGTCCACCCGGAAGTGTCAAAAACTTGCAATATCACGCCGTCCGCTAGGGTTGGCTCCAAAAAGCTTTTGCTCCATAGACCCCAATTCATTTTTGGAAAAAATAAAATTTGATAGACTGATGTTCTACAGCTCAGGATTTTTTCCCCGTTAGTTTTCATGGTCAAAATGAGAGATCAGGTGGCCGATCTTAAAATAAATCAATACTGAATTTTAAATAAATCGTTAAAGTTGGCGGAGCCAGGGGGCGTGGCTATACTTGATAGACAGCAACAGAAGCCTCTGCGGTAAAATGTGGGCGGGATAAGAGAGTTCTCAGCCAATCCTGCCCCTAGTTGCTCTCCGGTCCAGTCTGTTTGATGACGCTTTTTACGTCACTGGCTCCAAAAAATCCAAAACGGCGACCAGGAAGTAGCAAAATCCGGGCTTCATTTTCTCGCCGTTGAAACCAACGGGTGACGTCACGGTTAGTTTACGCCTGAGTGCAAGCACAGGGAGGCGTACATGGCTGTCACATGTCACTTCATAACTCATGAGTGGGAACTCTGTGACTTTGTGCTGGAAACCAAAAAAATGGAGGCAAGCCATGCCGGCTTCAACATAGCACAACAGCTAGGAGCAGCGGGGGGGGGGGGGATTTAATATTCCTAATTTAAAAAGAGTTGCTATTGTTCACGACAACGCCAGCGACAGGAAGCTGTGCACCGAGATGCTGGCCAAAGAAGCACAAAAATGGGGCCAGGTCCGAGGGTCTGCTGCTCAGGGCACACGTTACAGTTGTGCATAAATTCAGCTTTAAAACAGGAGTGAACATGCCGCACAGTTGCTGCTGCTCGTAATCTCATTGGACACTTCAAAAAAAGTGCAAAGGCAACAACAGCCCTTCACGAGAAACAGAAGCAGCAGAACATTCCTGAACACAAACTCATTCAGGATGTCGCCACTCGTTGGAATTCGACGTGTGAAATGCTCAGCCGGCTGCTTGAGCAGAGATGAAGAGTGACTGCTGTTTTATCAGATTCAAGAGATAACAAAAAAGTTGATGGACTCTGGAGCGACAGCAGACCAGTGGAAGCTGGCACAGGAGGTAACAGACGTGCTGGGGCAGAATTGCTGTCTCAGGAAGAGAATCTCTCTTTGTCTGCTACTCTGCCGATGCTGTTCAACCTGAAGAAACACCACCTGTCACCTGAGGAGGATGACAGCCCTGCCATCGCAGAGATGAAGGAGACACTGATAGTGGAGATGGCAGCTGATGATCGGATTTGGATCCCAGCAGCCTTTATCTCCTATCCTCTGCTCTGGACCAGCGCTTCAAACAGCTGAGATTCCTCGACAACGAGAAAAAGGATCTCGTCCACATTGAGGTGTGAATATTATTATTATTATGTTATTGTTATTATCATTATTATTGTTATCATTATTACTGTTATTGCTATTATTATCATTATTATTGTTATTATTATCATTATTACTGTTATTGCTATTATTATTTTTATCGTTATTGTTATTATTATTTTACCTAAATTTAGTGAAATTATATATTTAGTTACGCATTTATTCCTATGTCATACTGCTTTATCTTGCCTGACCCATGGGATTTGAGGTTTGACTAATGTTTTTGATTTAAAGGTTATCTGCTTGGCTCAACATCTGCACCAGCAGCCGGTGACTCGGGAGGCGTGAAAGGAGCCGGCATGGCGAGGACGCTGCTGCTGTACCACCGCCAAGAATAAAAAAGCAGCAGGAGATATCCATGCTACTGCAGTCAGACTCCGATGATGACAATCCTGAGGAGCAAGACGAAAGTGGCAAAAGAGAGATGGGATAGTATTTGGTGGACTCTACCCGAGTTCAGTCTGGGCCGCTTGGATGGTAAAAGCAGAACTCGGACCGCTATCCAAAGCTGGCTTTGGATGCTAAGTTCTGCCTCTGCGTTCCGACAGAGCGCATGTTTTCCAAAGCTGGGTACATTTTGAATAAAACACGAAGTCCACAGTTACCTGAAAATTTGTTTGTTGGAAACAGCAAATTCAAAATGTAAAGATTAAATTGGCAAAAAGTATTGGAGTTCTGGGCAAAGCAAGGCATTTTTTGCCATATAGAGCGATGTACATATTATACTCTGCATTGGTAATGCCATATCTAAATTATTGTTTAGAAGTATGGGGTAACACTTACCAGACAAATTTACAACCTTTGTTTATACTTAAGATAAAAGCACTAAGAATTATTCGTAATGTTGGATATAAAGAACATACAAATGAACTGTTTTTAAAATGACAAGAAATGAAATTTTTAGATTTGGTTCAGTATAAAACTGTTATAATTGTGTATAAGGCAAGGAAAAATGAACTACCGAGTGAAGTTCAAAAACTGTTTCATGATAGAGAGGGGGGTTATTATTTGAGAGGGGAACTTAATTTTAAAGAAATGTATGCTGACAAAGCTAAAAAGAGAGTGTCTTTCTGTTTGCGGGGTTAAAATGTGGAACAAGTTAAGTGATGAAATAAAAAGAAATACAAATATTCAATTATTTAAAAGAAATTCTAAAACATTTGTCCTTTGTAAGTATGCTAGAAATGAAACATAAAAAGGTATTTCATTTTCAATATTAATGTTACATATGAATTGCTGTAAATGTTCATTATGCCTTTACTGGAGATTGCCGAGAATAAGTAATTCAGTTGTATGCTGCTAAAACAGTATGTCAATTTAATTTCATGAATATAAGATTGTAAAGGGGGTAGGTTTCTATAAGTTTCACTTCAACCTACTCCTTTTTTAATAATATGTTTTGTAATCAGTTTAATTTCTGAATTGTTTTTTTTTTTTGAAATAAACATTTCAATCAATCAAAAAAAAATGAAAATATGTTGGTTTTCTGGGCACACAATTTGAAGAAAGTGTAATATTGTGTGTAATATTTACCACTTTTTCATTGCACTATTTTTGTGCTTCTGTTTGTTTACATTGGCGTTATTTAATTTTTGACACAGTATATGTGTGTGTGTGTGTGTGTGTGTGTGTGTAAATATATTGTTACTATAATAATAAACGGTGTTCATTGTGTTTATAAACGAGTAATGTAGGTAAATGAATAACACTGTCTCATGTCCCACCTCCCCGAACGTTACGATAATTCATCACGGCTCATACAGCCACATATAGAAAGTGGACTGTTTAACCTTTCTTTAACCTTTGGACAAGAGACACAGTAGAATGTGCTTTTTCCTTTGAAGTTTTTGCACTTCTCATGGTCTTTATCTTCTGATCAGAGAGGGAACACCTGCAGTGAGAGATCCTAACCTGACTTAACTTCTCCAGCACGGTTCTCCGGGTTTTAGATGTTTCTTGTCTTCAGCTGCAGACCTGATGTTGATTTCATTAAATGTGTGTTCAGGTGTGACTCAGCTCCGTATCCACCAGCGAACACACACCTTCCGGTCATACCAGTGCGACCAGTGCAGTAAAACGTACGGTTCCCTGACGGGCCTCCACTCCCACCGGGCAAGCCACAGCGCCGACAGCCGCTTCCTGTGTTCTCAGTGCGGCAAACGCTTCAAGACCCGGGACGGCCTGGAGGGACACCTGAGGACACACACCGGAGAGAGGCCCTACCGCTGCCCCTACTGCCCCAAGGACTTCACCGCGCTGGCCGGCCTCAATGTGCACGTCCGGCGGCACACCGGGGAACGGCCGTACGTGTGCACGGTGTGCGGTAAAGGCTGGCCTTCTGGTGGCGACCTGCAGAAACACATGAGGACGCACACCGGAGAACGGCCCTACGTCTGCCAGGACTGTGGAAAGGCCTTCTCCATCTCCTGCCACCTGACGGAGCACCGCCGGATCCACACCGGTGAGACCACGGGAACACCTGTAAAAACCTGTACACCACCTGTAAACACCTGTACAGTCAGTAGAATGCTTGTAAACACCTGTACAGTCACTGAAAGTAGCATGTCGTCATTCATCTGACAGATTCTACGCGTGTTGAGTGTTTTGGACACTTTCTGGACTCTCAGATATAGTTTTGTATCCAGGTGAATATTTATTTCCAGGTGTGGTTTTATCTCCAGGTGTAGTTTTGTTTTCAGGTGTAGTTTTATCTCAATTCAATTCAATTTTATTTATATAGCACTAATTACAGTCAAATTGTCTCCAGACGCTTTCCAGAACCCATATGAACCCCCAGAGCAGCTCTAAGGAGACAGTGGCAGAAAAAAACCTTGAGCAGAACCTGACTCTTTATATGGGGGAACCATATCACAGATGATTCATACAAAGCAGAAGCTAACATATAAATTGATTCATAGTTTCCTGTTCTGGTGTACAGCTCTGGCATTAAATCTACTACATATGTAGCTGGTAGTAAAATTCAAACAGTATGTAGAATATATCAGGTATAGTGAGGGCGATGCAGAGTAGACTGGTGGAAATGGGCAGCTGGAAGCAGCATCCAACAGTGGACAGGTGTAGTTTTGTCTCCAGGTGTAGTTTTGTCTCCAGGTGTCCTCTTGTCTCCAGGTATAGTTTTGTCTCCAGATGTTGTTTTGTCTCCAGGTGTCCTCTTTTGTCCAGGTGTCCTCTTGTCTCCAAGTGTTGTTTTGTCTCCAGGTGTCCCCTTGTCTCCAGGTGTCCTCTTGTCTCCAGGTGTAGTTTTGTCTCCAGGTGTCTTCTTGTCTTCAGGTGTCTTCTTGTTTCCAGGTGTCCTCTTGTCTCCAGGTGTTGTTTTTTCTCCAGGTGTCCTCTTGTCTCCAGGTGTCCTCTTGTCTCCAGGTCTTGTTTTGTCTCCAGAGGTCTTGTTTTGTCTCCAGGTGTCCACTTGTCTCCAGGTGTAGTTTTGTCTCCAGGTGTCCTCTTGTCTCCAAGTGTTGTTTTGTCTCCAGGTGTCCTCTTGTCTCCAAGTGTTGTTTTGTCTCCAGGTGTCCTCTTGTCTCCAGGTGTCCCCTTGTCTCCAGGTGTAGTTTTGTCTCTTGGTGTCCCCGTGTCTCTAGGTGTAGTCTTGTCTCTAGGTGTCCTCTTGTCTCCAGGTGTCCTCTTGTCTCCAGGTGTAGTTTTGTCTCCTGGTATCCTCTTGTCTCCAGGTGTCCTCTTGTCTCCAGGTGTAGTTTTGTCTCTTGGTGTCCTCTTGTTTCCAGGTGTCCTCTTGTCTCCAAGTGTTGTTTTGTCTCCAGGTGTCCTCTTGTCTCCAAGTGTTGTTTTGTCTCCAAGTGTTGTTTTGTCTCCAGTTGTTGTTTTGTCTCCAGGTGTAGTTTTGTCTCCTGGTATCCTCTTGTCTCCAGGTGTCCCCTTGTCTCCAGGTGTTCTCTTGTCTCCAGGTGTAGTTTTGTCTCCTGGTATCCTCTTGTCTCCAGGTGTCCCCTTGTCTCCAGGTTTCCTCTTGTCTCCAGGTCTTGTTTTGTCTCCAGGTGTCCCCTTGTCTCCAGGTGTAGTTTTGTCTCCAGGTGTCCTCTTGTCTCCAAGTGTTGTTTTGTCTCCAGGTGTTGTTTTGTCTCCAGGTGTAGTTTTGTCTCCTGGTATCCTCTTGTCTCCAGGTGTAGTTTTGTCCCCAGGTGTAGTTTTGTCTCCAGGTGTCTTCTTGTCTTCAGGTGTCTTCTTGTCTCCAGGTGTCCTCTTGTCTCCAGGTGTTGTTTTGTCTCCTGGTATCCTCTTGTCTCCAGGTGTCCTCTTGTCTCCAGGTGTAGTTTTGTCTCCAGGTGTCCTCTTGTCTCCAAGTGTTGTTTTGTCTCCAGGTGTCCCCTTGTCTCCAGGTGTCCTCTTGTCTCCAGGTGTAGTTTTGTCTCCAGGTGTCCTCTTGTCTCCAGGTGTAGTCTTGTCTCCAGGTGTCCTCTTGTCTCCAGGTGTAGTTTTGTCTCCAGGTGTTCTCTTGTCTCCAGGTGTAGTTTTGTCTCCTGGTATCCTCTTGTCTCCAGGTGTCCTCTTGTCTCCAGGTGTAGTTTTGTCTCTTGGTGTCCTCTTGTCTCCAGGTGTCCTCTTGTCTCCAAGTGTTGTTTTGTCTCCAGGTGTCCTCTTGTCTCCAGGTGTAGTTTTGTCTCCTGGTATCCTCTTGTCTCCAGGTGTAGTTTTGTCCCCAGGTGTAGTTTTGTCTCCAGGTGTCTTCTTGTCTTCAGGTGTCTTCTTGTCTCCAGGTGTCCTCTTGTCTCCAGGTGTTGTTTTGTCTCCTGGTATCCTCTTGTCTCCAGGTGTCCTCTTGTCTCCAGGTGTAGTTTTGTCTCCAGGTGTCCTCTTGTCTCCAAGTGTTGTTTTGTCTCCAGGTGTCCCCTTGTCTCCAGGTGTCCTCTTGTCTCCAGGTGTAGTTTTGTCTCCAGGTGTCCTCTTGTCTCCAGGTGTAGTCTTGTCTCCAGGTGTCCTCTTGTCTCCAGGTGTAGTTTTGTCTCCAGGTGTTCTCTTGTCTCCAGGTGTAGTTTTGTCTCCTGGTATCCTCTTGTCTCCAGGTGTCCTCTTGTCTCCAGGTGTAGTTTTGTCTCTTGGTGTCCTCTTGTCTCCAGGTGTCCTCTTGTCTCCAAGTGTTGTTTTGTCTCCAGGTGTCCTCTTGTCTCCAAGTGTTGTTTTGTCTCCAAGTGTTGTTTTGTCTCCAGTTGTAGTTTTGTCTCCTGGTATCCTCTTGTCTCCAGGTGTCCCCTTGTCTCCAGGTGTAGTTTTGTCTCCAGGTGTTCTCTTGTCTCCAGGTGTAGTTTTGTCTCCTGGTATCCTCTTGTCTCCAGGTGTCCCCTTGTCTCCAGGTTTCCTCTTGTCTCCAGGTCTTGTTTTGTCTCCAGGTGTCCCCTTGTCTCCAGGTGTAGTTTTGTCTCCAGGTGTCCTCTTGTCTCCAAGTGTTGTTTTGTCTCCAGGTGTCCTCTTGTCTCCAGGTGTAGTTTTGTCTCCTGGTATCCTCTTGTCTCCAGGTGTCCCCTTGTCTCCAGGTGTCCTCTTGTCTCCAGGTGTAGTTTTGTCTCTTGGTGTCCTCTTGTCTCCAGGTGTCCTCTCTTCTCCAAGTGTTGTTTTGTCTCCAGGTGTAGTCTTGTCTCCAGGTGTCCTCTTGTCTCCAGGTGTAGTTTTGTCTCCAGGTGTTCTCTTGTCTCCAGGTGTAGTTTTGTCTCTTGGTGTCCTCTTGTCTCCAGGTGTCCTCTTGTCTCCAAGTGTTGTTTTGTCTCCAGGTGTCCTCTTGTCTCCAAGTGTTGTTTTGTCTCCAGTTGTAGTTTTGTCTCCTGGTATCCTCTTGTCTCCAGGTGTCCCCTTGTCTCCAGGTGTAGTTTTGTCTCCAGGTGTTCTCTTGTCTCCAGATGTAGTTTTGTCTCCTGGTATCCTCTTGTCTCCAGGTGTCCCCTTGTCTCCAGGTTTCCTCTTGTCTCCAGGTGTAGTTTTGTCTCCTGGTGTCCCCTTGTCTCCAGGTGTCCCCTTGTCTCCAGGTGTCCTCTTGTCTCCAGGTGTAGTTTTGTCTCCAGGTGTCCTCTTATCTCCAAGTGTTGTTTTGTCTCCAGGTGTTGTTTTGTCTCCAGGTGTAGTTTTGTCTCCTGGTATCCTCTTGTCTCCAGGTGTCCTCTTGTCTCCAGGTGTAGTTTTGTCTCTTGGTGTCCTCTTGTCTCCAGGTGTCCTCTTGTCTCCAAGTGTTGTTTTGTCTCCAGGTGTCCTCTTGTCTCCAAGTGTTGTTTTGTCTCCAGTTGTAGTTTTGTCTCCTGGTATCCTCTTGTCTCCAGGTGTCCCCTTGTCTCCAGGTGTAGTTTTGTCTCCAGGTGTTCTCTTGTCTCCAGATGTAGTTTTGTCTCCTGGTATCCTCTTGTCTCCAGGTGTCCCCTTGTCTCCAGGTTTCCTCTTGTCTCCAGGTGTAGTTTTGTCTCCTGGTGTCCCCTTGTCTCCAGGTGTCCCCTTGTCTCCAGGTGTCCTCTTGTCTCCAGGTGTAGTTTTGTCTCCAGGTGTCCTCTTATCTCCAAGTGTTGTTTTGTCTCCAGGTGTTGTTTTGTCTCCAGGTGTAGTTTTGTCTCCTGGTATCCTCTTGTCTCCAGGTGTCCCCTTGTCTCCAGGTGTCCTCTTGTCTCCAGGTGTAGTTTTGTCTCTTGGTGTCCTCTTGTCTCCAGGTGTCCTCTTGTCTCCAAGTGTTGTTTTGTCTCCAGGTGTCCTCTTGTCTCCAAGTGTTGTTTTGTCTCCAGGTGTAGTTTTGTCTCCTGGTGTAGTTTTGTCTCTTGGTGTCCTCTTGTCTCCAGGTGTCCTCTTGTCTCCAAGTGTTGTTTTGTCTCCAGGTGTCCTCTTGTCTCCAAGTGTTGTTTTGTCTCCAGTTGTAGTTTTGTCTCCTGGTATCCTCTTGTCTCCAGGTGTCCCCTTGTCTCCAGGTGTAGTTTTGTCTCCAGGTGTTCTCTTGTCTCCAGATGTAGTTTTGTCTCCTGGTATCCTCTTGTCTCCAGGTGTCCCCTTGTCTCCAGGTTTCCTCTTGTCTCCAGGTGTTGTTTTGTCTCCAGGTGTCCCCTTGTCTCCAGGTGTTGTTTTGTCTCCAGGTGTAGTTTTGTCTCCAGGTGTCCTCTTATCTCCAAGTGTTGTTTTGTCTCCAGGTGTTGTTTTGTCTCCAGGTGTAGTTTTGTCTCCTGGTATCCTCTTGTCTCCAGGTGTCCCCTTGTCTCCAGGTGTCCTCTTGTCTCCAGGTGTAGTTTTGTCTCTTGGTGTCCTCTTGTCTCCAGGTGTCCTCTTGTCTCCAAGTGTTGTTTTGTCTCCAGGTGTTCTCTTGTCTCCAAGTGTTGTTTTGTCTCCAAGTGTTGTTTTGTCTCCAGTTGTTGTTTTGTCTGCAGGTGTAGTTTTGTCTCCTGGTATCCTCTTGTCTCCAGGTGTAGTTTTGTCTCCAGGTGTTCTCTTGTCTCCAGGTGTAGTTTTGTCTCCTGGTATCCTCTTGTCTCCAGGTGTCCCCTTGTCTCCAGGTTTCCTCTTGTCTCCAGGTCTTGTTTTGTCTCCAGGTGTCCCCTTGTCTCCAGGTGTCCTCTTGTCTCCAAGTGTTGTTTTGTCTCCAGGTGTCCCCTTGTCTCCAGGTGTCCTCTTGTCTCCAGGTTTAGTTTTGTCTCTTGGTGTTCTCTTGTCTCCAGGTGTAGTTTTGTCTCTAGGTGTCCTCTTGTCTCCATGTGTAGTCTTGTCTCCAGGTGTCCTCTTGTCTCCAGGTGTAGTTTTGTCTCCAGGTGTCCTCTTGTCTCCAGGTGTAGTTTTGTCTCTAGGTGTTCTCTTGTCTCCAGGTGTAGTTTTGTCTCTAGGTGTCCTCTTGTCTCCAGGTGTAGTCTTGTCTCCAGGTGTCCTCTTGTCTCCAGGTGTCGTTTTGTCTCCAGGTGTTCTCTTGTGTCCAGGTGTCCCCTTGCCTCCAGGTGTTGTTTTGTCTCTAGGTGTCCTCTCTTCTCCAGGTGTCCTGTTGTCTCCACTTCTTGTTTTGTCTCCAGGTGTCCTCTTGTCTCCAGGTGTAGTTTTGTCTCCAAGTGTCCTCTTGTCTCCAGGTGTTTTTTTTGTCTCTCGGTGTCCTCTTGTCTCCAGGTGTCCTCTTGTCTCCAAGTGTAGTTTTGTCTCCAGGTGTCCTCATGTCTCTTGGTATCCTCTTGCCTCCAGGTGTTGTTTTGTCTCTAGGTGTCCTCTTGTCTCCAGGTGTCCTCTTGTCTCCAGGTCTTTTTTTGTCTCCAGGTCTTGTTTTATCTCCAGGTGTCCTCTTGTCTCCAGGTGTCCTCTTGTCTCCAGGTGTAGTTTTGTCTCCAGGTGTTTTTTTTTTGTCTCTAGGTGTCCTCTTGTCTCCAGGTGTCCTCTTGTCTCCAGGTGTTGTTTTGTCTCTTGGTGTCCTCTTGTCTCCAGGTGTTTTTTTGTCTCTAGGTGTCCTCTTGTCTCCAGGTGTCCTCTTGTCTCCAAGTGTAGTTTTGTCTCCAGGTGTCCTCATGTCTCTAGGTATCCTCTTGCCTCCAGGTGTTGTTTTGTCTCTAGGTGTCCTCTTGTCTCCAGGTGTCCTCTTGTCTCCAGGTGTAGTTTTGTCTCCAGGTGTTTTTTTTTTGTCTCCAGGTGTTTTTTTTTGTCTCTAGGTGTCCTCTTGTCTCCAGGTGTCCTCTTGTCTCCAGGTGTTGTTTTGTCTCTTGGTGTCCTCTTGTCTCCAGGTGTAGTTTTGTCTCCAGGTGTCCTCGTGTCTCCAGGTGTCCTCGTGTCTCCAGGTGTCCTCTTGTCTCCAGGTGTCCTCTAGCTGTTCTGAACAGTTGTGTTTCTGTTTTCCAGGTGAGAAGCCGTTCTCGTGTCCAGAATGCGGTAAATGTTTACGGAGGAAGTTTGATCTGAAGAAGCACATGTTGTCCCACAGCAACGTGCGACCATACGGCTGTATCTACTGTTCAAAGAGCTACACCCGTAAAACCCATCTGAACAGACACCTGCTGACCCACAGGGCTGCAGACGGACAGGTGGAGACGGAGGAACCCTGAACTAAACTCATTCAGCTTCTCATCCTGGATCCTCAGCAGATCTGTGGGTCGGGCTGAGAGAAACTAAACCCTGACAGGATTTAAAGTTCAGGAACTCATCATGAAAGTGGATCCAGAGTTTTGTTTTTGTTTCATTACAAACTACTAATGAAATGTCCAACAAATAGTAATTAGACCATGAATGAACTGTTTAGACCCGGTTTCTGGGTCAAAGGTCCTTTTAGAGACTGGATGCTGAATCCTCAGAAATCACCAATGACATTTCAGTTCAAGGTTAAAGGCTGCTGTAAAAAATACACACAAATCTGTCAACAAAAGGGCTGAAATGTCTGTAAAATGTCCAAATACATCAGTCAGATATGGGAAACATCCAGAAAGTATCAATCAGTTGATGCATAAAAGCCAAGAACTGACTTATTCCCTGCTGAACATCTGAGTGTTGATGGAATAAAGACATGGTTTATGACAGAACATCAGTGTTTATTCAGCTTTAGAGGGAAGCTTCTAAACATGGTGACATGAAACCGTCTTCAGACTGACAGCAGCTGCTGAGGCTCTGCAGGTTTAGAGTCTGAAAACAGGTTTAATTAAAGGTAAATTCTAATTAGTATCAGATCACCACAGGGCAAGGTTAATCATCTGGACTAATTATTACATGATCATTAGAGAGGTTCTGATTGGACGGCTCACAGGAAGCAGGATTGTGATTGGTTAGTGAGGACACACCAGTTCTGTTTGATAATGCTGATCTGTCATGTTTGTGTTGACTTAAATCTGTAAAATGTTGTTTTGTGAACGTCATGGCTGCTAGTTTTGACCTCCTTCTGTATCTGTGCTTCTATAAACAGAGACTTAATGAGACCAGAGGTGAGATGTGGATAAACTTTATTAGCAGCTTGCTGCTCTGACAGGAAATGATGTCATCTGGTTTCTGTCTAGTCGTCGTCTCCTCCCGTCTTCTCGATAACTTTCCTCATCCACCTGCTCATCCTGAACAGGTGAGTGTAGAAGCCGTACTTTCCGTCGCGGTCGCAGCCTTCTCCCCACGACACCACGCCCACCTGGTACCAGCGGTTCTCTGCCGGGTACTAAACAGAACACAGGAGGGTTCTTCAGTCTGCTGCTGTCATCGTTTAGAACATGGAAACAGGCTGTTTAAAGGCTATTAATGGTCATAATAAGATATTTATACAACAAAATCTGAAATATTTCTCCCAGATATTACAGAAACACTTTTCAGGAAATATCTGATGTCAGATTGTGACTGTTGGACAAACCACAGATCAGTTTCAGTTCTGTTTTGTTTCCATACTTTAGGATGCTTGAGTGGTTAATAACCAGTCTTATGTAGAACAATAAATGTTCTTCTGTCAGGATGAAGGTTCTCACCTTCATCACAAACGGTCCACCGCTGTCTCCCTCACAGGCGTCGCCTCGTTGGCTGTCTTCTGGTTTATATCCTGAAACACAGCGTCTGTATTTAGACTGACCCAGGACCGTAAACCATCCTGATACTGACTGACAGATCAAACCAACCAGACCCTCAAAGTAGCACTGGAGGATAAATCAACAGTTTCAGAGGATCCACCGTCTGGAGAACATGTGTGAACCTTTAAGTAGTTCAATTTAACCTTTTCCATCCTTAGTAAAAAGTCAACATGCAGTTTCTTGCTAAGTGAACAAATGGAGAAGTGTTACCAGCACAGAACATGTTGTTGGTGATCCGGACTGAGGTGGAGGTTCTGCAGATGTCCTGGTCCACGATTGGTAGATGGATCTGCTGGAGGACTGTGGGTAAATTTCTTGCTGCTGGGTTCCAGGTTTCCTTCAGGTTTCCCCAACCGGTCACTCGTCCCTTAAAGCCTTCAGTCATCAGACTGGCAGGAAAACAACAATCAGAGGGTCAGAAACTCGTCAACAGGAAACACAATCGTACGAACGTTACTGGATTTTACATGAAGTCAGACCCGTGTTCACATTTGATGTTTCCTCCTGAAGATCTAAAGGTGGACAACAGATCCAGGACAACCTGGATCTAGCTTGACGATTGCAATTCCTTATTATCGGGTTGTCCAAATAGCTCAAACATCTACAGTTGATCCAAAACACTGCTGCGAGAGTACTGACAGGACTTAGCAAAAGAGATCATATTTCCCCTATACTTGCTTCTCTTCACTGGCTTCCTGTTAAATCCAGAATAGAATTTAAAATCCTTCTGACATATAAAGCTCTTAATAACCAATCTCCATCATATCTTAAAGATCTGATAGTACCTTATTATCCTAGTAGAACTCTTGGCTCTCAAACTGCAGGCTCACTTATTCCTAGAATTTCTAAAAGTAGAATGGGAGGCAGAGCCTTCAGTTATCAGCTCCTCTCCTGTGGAACCTGCTCCCAGTTTGGGTTCTGGAGGCAGACACCCTCTCTATTTTTAAGACCAGGCTTAAAACGTTCCTTTTTGACAAATCTTATAGTTGGGGCTGACTGGGTGACCCACAGGGGTTCGGCTTGTGTCTTCATTGCACAGCTGACTCCCTCTTGGACGTCCCTTCGTTCTGCCTCTAGTCATGCTGCTATAGGCCTATAGGCTGCTGGGGGACTTCTCTTGACGCACTGAGCCCTTCTCTATCTACCTTTACATTTAATATGTATACCGTTATTGCAGTACATTCACTCTGTTTCCCCCTGTGCTATTTCTCCGAGTGTCCCTGGTCCCAGAGCTGGATGCTTCAGATCTGCGGTTGATGTTCCACCAGCTGGTCCAGTCTCCACCATGTCCACTGTGGGATGCTGTTGCTGACCTTCCTCCAGCCCTCTGCTTCCAACTCCCTTTTCCACCAGTCAATTCTGCATTGCCTTCACTATACTATTATGCTAACTTACATACTGTTTGAATTTTACTGCTAGCTATATATGAAGTATGTTTAATGTCAGAGCCGTACATCATCAGAGTAAACTATGAGTCAGTTTTCAATGTTAGCTTATACTTTGTCTGTGTCACATATCCTGTCATGCATGTATCCAAATGTGTGTTGTGTTTTCCTTGCTTTCCCACCCCTCCCTCTTCTCCCATCCCTCCCCCTTGCCCTCTTCTGTCCCTCTCAACCCCCCCGGCCAGCAGGCAGATGGGTCCCCCCTATATAGAGCCGGGTTCTGCTCGAGGTTTCTTCCCTGTTAAAAGGGTGTTTTTCCTTGCCACTGTCGCCTTTGGGCTTGCTCTGGGGGTCAGGCATTTGGGTTCTGTAAAGCATCTTGAGACGATTTGACTGTAATTGACGCTATATAAATAAAATTGAATTGAATTGAATCTTTAATTCAGGGTTCACAGGAAAACATGCTCTGTTGAACTCTCACTTCCTGTTCTTTTTTCTCCTGACTGAATGAAGCTGTTGTTGGTTTAACTGAATAAATCCAGAGACCTTCTACCAGAACCACCTGAACTGTCTGTAGCTCTGAGCTCCTCATCTGACGAAGCTCAACGTTCCTCAATCTTCTAGGCACTATAAGTTCACCAGGTTTGAGGGCATTCTTTGTTTCAGATCTATAATTTTCTGGTAGAAGACCTTTGCTCTGGTGGAGAATGATTTTAGGTTTGCTGGAGTTTTGCTTACTAAAAGTGTCAATGAAAGACCTTGCTGAAACACTGAACTATGTCTGAACCCCTTCAGGGACGGTTCAGTCCAATTACGCAGTGACTGGTTTACTGGAAGTATTTGAGTTTTAGTAGGATTCAGGCTTTTCAGCCCATCGTTAGTGTCCAGGACGTCTCCAACAGGTCATACCTCTGGATTAGTTAGGTTAGTTCGGAACATTGTCTGTTTCTGTGTTTGTCTTACAACTTGGCGACCTTCTTGTTGGGGAGACAGACCGGGTGGATCTGATCAGTGAATTTTACTGGTCGTCTCATGTGCAGCAAGGCGATGTCTCGATTCAGGTTTTCCTTCCAGTTGTACTTGGGGTGGACGATGATTTCATCGATGGCGACGATCTTCTCAACTCCACGCTCAAACCTGAGAAGATATCCCATCAGCTGTCTGTAGTAACATGGATCACATAGACGATGTGAACATTAGAACCCAGGTGGCATCTTACTTGGCTCGGTTGTGTTTTCCCAGACGGACCAGGATGTCGTTGGTGGTGAAGTTCTTGTTCCAGGGCGGGTACAGGATGCAGTGGGCTGCAGTGAGGATCCACTCATCACTGATCAGACTGGCTCCACACAGCAGCTCCTGTGGGCTGCGTTTGTACAGCATCACTTGCCTGTCAACAGGAACACCTGATTATTATGGGATTAATGAACACTGACATGTTATCAGTTTTATTAAAGTCTGTGTTGTTGGGATTGTTGCTCGTCTAGTTTTATCAATCATCTCTTAGATATTGTAGCATCTATCTGTTTATATAAATGTATGATTTGGTTATTGAAATTATGATGATTTTATTGTGGATGCTCCTCAATGAAGAGATGACACAGGTAGATCAAGTTAAGGGTACTTTAATACAGACGAGCTCATGATCCAGGCATCATGCGGTAAATGGACAATGGATGTTCTGAGTAAGATTATATAGGTCTTGTGGACCCACCTGCATATAGTTTACATTAAGACACGTAGAGAGAGGGCCCCAAGTCTCGACTTACTGGCACCATACTCAGCTAGAATAAACATTTAACATATGGTTTTCATTCTCCCTTACATTCTTAGAGGCCAAAGAAAACATGTACCCCAGAAAAACACATACCATCAGTTATTTTCTTATAGATGTGGTTACCATGGTGATGGCCTGTCATAGGTGTGGTTACCATGGTGCTGACGCCTGTTATAGGTGTGGTTACCATGGTGGTGATGCCTGTTATAGGTGTGGTTACCATGGTGCTGACACCTGTTATAGATGTGATTACTATGGTCAAGGCCTGCTATAGGTGTGGTTACCATGGTGCTGAGGCCTGTTATAGGTGTGCTTACCATGGTGATGGCCTGTTATACGTGTGGTTGCCATGGTAATAGCCTGTTATAGATGTGGTTAACATGGTGATAGCCTGTTATAGGTGTGGTTACCATGGTGATAGCCTGTCATAGGTGTGGTTACCATGGTGACGGCTTGTTATAGGTGTGGTTACCATGGTGATGACGCCTGTTATAGGTGTGGTTACCATGGTGCTGATGCCTGTTATAGATGTGATTACTATTGTGATGGCCTGCTATAGATGTGGTTACCATGGTGATGATGCCTGTTATAGGTGTGGTTACCATGGTGATGGCCTGTTATACGTGTGGTTGCCATGGTAATAGCCTGTTATAGATGTGGTTACCATAGTGATGGCCTGTCATAGGTGTGGTTACCATGGTGATGGCCTGTTATACGTTCGGTTGCCATGGTGATAGCCTGTTATAGATGTGGTTAACATGGTGATGGCCTGTTATAGGTGTGGTTACCATGGTGATGGGCTGTTATAGGTGCGGTTACCACGGTGATAGCCTGTTACAGGTGTGGTTACCATGGTGACAGCTTGTTATAGGTGTGGTTGCCATTGTAATAGCCTGTTATAGGTGTGGTTACCCTGGTGATAGCCTGTTATAGGTGTAGTTACCATGGTGATAGCCTGTTATAGGTGTGGTTACCATGGTGATAGCCTGTTATAGTTATAGTTACCATGGTGCTGAGGCGTCCTCGGCATCGTCGCCTCCAACGATACGTTTCTCTCTGTAGGACGCCAGCAGCTCGTCCTCCTTGGCGTCCGTCTTGCCCTTCTTTTCAAACAGGGGGCGCTGTCCACAGTCTGAAACACAACCAGCCAGTAAGCCAGTCAGGAAGATGGGTAACTAACAAGTACATAACCAGTCAGTAGGTCAATAAACCGCTAACATAAGCTGGGCAACTGAACCTGTATATCTGATGATGACAAGACAGTTCAGGAATCAGCTGTTAAGCAACCAGTTAAACAGTCATTAAACCAGTGTCCTGTCTCACACTTTCACTCAAGCAGGTAGTCAACCAATTTACCAACTAGTTTCTGAGTCAGCACCAGATTAAATAAACTAGCCAGTTAATTATCTAATGACATTATGCCCAGAGTGTTTGGTAAACAGATATCTAGTCACCTAAGAGCTGAGAAACCAGTAAACCAGTTAGTAAAGCTGTAAACAGCCATCACACCAGTAATTTAAATGGTCAGTGAAGCAGATCCAACCCTAACCCAATCAACTGAACCATCAGTTAAGGAGCCAGGTAACTAGGAGTCAGTTAACCATAGTAACCAGTTAGTCTGCCAGTTTAATCACTACTAACCACTTAATGAGTTTCCTCCATTTCTTTTTAAAGCTATAAACTTCCTGCTAACCTGGCTCTAAACCAGCTAACCAGTTAATTATCTCATCTGACACTAAATAAACCTTTAGTAAGTTTCAGAAAATGAATAAAAAACTCATTGGTTGTGGAATCAACCAGGTCCAAACAAGTGTTCCTTTTCCAGTCAATCAACCAGACTATTGACTGGTTAGTTGTATTAACTTCTTCATGACTAGTTAACTGACCAGTAGATGACTGGTTAGTTGTATTACCTGCTTCATGACTAGTTAACTGTCCTACCAGTAGATGACTGGTTAGTTGTTTTACCTGCTTTATGACTAGTTTACTCTGACCTGTAGAAGTGTGTTACTGCTGGACCTCATCATGATGTTTGCTCTTTATCTCCTCCATATCTATGTTTTAGAATAAAATGCTTTTTGGTGCTAAATTGGTGCTGAGGTCCACTTCATGCTGCAGCTCCTGAACCTTCATGTACCAGATCTGGAGGCTGATATGGGATGTGAGCTGCATTAGAAGCTATAATAACCCCTGTAGAGCCTGAGAGGAACCATAAGGAGAACTAGAAATGAATCTGAAGTCACAGGTTGTAGAAGTAACTCACCGCTCTCTCCTTGTCCAAATGTTCGTGGGTTGAAGAAGAGTTTCTTGGCGGGCCCCAAGACGGATCGCTCCATGCCTCCGGTTTCCGTCGTCTGTTCTCCACCAACCAGAGGATCGTCTGGGAGACGTTCAGGAGCAGTTAGATAAACACCAACTCTTCCGTGACAGTAGATTGTGTGTTTGAACTTTACCACACAGTTCCAGGTCACAGTAGTCGACTGTGATGTTTCCAGAGACGTCCACATAGCACCAGGGGCCCTCGGGGTCGTTGTCAGGGTTCCTGCACTTGTTGCTCAACAGAATGACCTCAGGGATGAACTCTTTGTCCTGGCTGAGGGCCGTTGCTTCCGGTGACGACCACTGCAGACAGGTGTGGCCTCCCAAGGTGACGTCCAGGTCGCCAACGTAGTCGATGCCATAGCTGGGTAAACACTCTGTATTTCTGACCGACTTAGGGGTCACAGTAGGGGGGACAAAGTCCTCACCTTGAAGGAGAAGACAGGAAATGGAGGTGTGAGTGCTGCAGCAGCACCAACAAGATGATGTAGTGATACGACAGGTGATGTAGTGATGCTACAGGTGATTTAGTAGTACTACAGGTGATGCAGTGGTACTACAGGTGATGTAGGGGTACTACAGGTGATGTAGTGATGCTACAGGTGATGTAGTGGTACTACAGGTGATGCAGGGGTACTACAGGTGATGTAGGGGTACTACAGGTGATGTAGTGATGCTACAGGTGATGTAGTGGTACTACAGGTGATGTGAAGATACTACAGGTGATGTAGGAACAGGTGATGTAGTGGTACTAGAGATGATGTAATGGTACTACAGGTGATGTGGGGATACTACAGATGATGTAGTGGTACTACAGGTAATGCAGTGATACTACAGCTCAGTCCCAAACCGCCCCCTACACACTCCCCCTCCACTACCGAGTGTCACTCCAAAAGAAGTCACACTCGCAGCTGTGGAGGGCACTTTAATTGAAGGGGGAGGGTATAAATACGATCGTCAGGAATGGGACGCCCTGTCGCCTCACCGGAAAACGGAAGACGTCATCGCCATGGTAACACAAAGACGCCTACTGTCATGGCTGTAGCGCTGTGGCACAGGTTGCAACTAACAAGGATCGCTGCTGCTTCCAGAAGACGACAGCGTCCCACTTTTTTTTCACTCACGTTTTTTCCAATCCTATTATCTGGCATTTCAAATCCAACAAATGAATAAATGAATTCTGTCAGCTGTGTTCAAATTTTAAGGTGTCAGGGGGTGCACAATTAAATCAAACGTCAGCAGAGAAGAAGATTTGTTTCTTTTGATTTATCTTTTTACACCACTCTTTTTGTGATGTTCTGTCAGTGTGAAAAAGGCGTGGGAGAAATAAAGGATGTGGAACTTAAATCGATATGTTGTTTCCTCCTCCATTTCGACGTTGCACTTCCTGAAAAAGTTGTCCAGAGTGAGCATCGATGCAGACTCGCGATTTAAGGGCTGAACAGTCCACTCCCCCTCCGCACTACGAGGTTTGGGATGGCCCTTAATATGGAGGACCCTCCACGGGAACGCACAAACGGAGGGGTAGTGTGTAGGGGTAGTGTGTAGGGATAGTGTGTAGGGGGCGGTTTGGGACTGAGCCTACAGGTAATGTGGTGGTACTACAGGTGATGTAGGGATACTACAGGTGATGTAGTGGTACGACAGGTAGGATGAACGTGGATGGAGGGACAGTTTATACTAAGGCAGCGGTATGAGTGGACACTTGCCACATGTTGGGACCCTGCATATCTCTTTCTGGACCGTGGGGTCTTGGGTGAAACACCAAGGGCCATCTGGATTCTTGTCAGGGTTCCTACAGAAGTTCTCCACCAGAATGCTGTTTGGCTCTGAAACATTATACTCCCTGCAGACAACCAGGTAAACACACAGGTAAACAGGTAAACCAGACTAAAGTTAGATCTGTCAACCAATCAGTGTGTTTCTCCATTAGTTAACTACATAATTAATTAGTTGTAGGGACTCATTATTAATCTGTTTGATTACTGGGTTATTAGTTATTTAACTGTCTGGACCTTTGATCTTTAGTCAGCTGTTTAGTTAGTAGCCTAACCCTAAATCTGTATTTGTTCTTCTGTTTGTCTGCTCATTAAATTCATTAGTTAATTGGTTTATATGTTCACTTGATGGCTCCTCTTTGTTGAGTGAGTTAGTTCGTTAGTTAGTTTATATGTTCAATAGACGGCTCCTCTTTGTTTAGTTAGTTAGCTGTTAATCAGGTCTTTAGTCTGGTTTATTTATATCTTAGCTTAATGTCCCTCATTTTTTGTTAGTTCTTTAGTGTGGTTAGTTTGTTGGTTGAGTTGGTAGTTAAGTGTTGGTTATTCTGTTTAGTTTCATCATGTTGGTTCCTCACTAACTTGTTCTTTCTGTACTTAATCCACCTGCTGGTTACTTTAATTTATTATTCCACTGATGAAGTTGTTGCTCGGTTGGTTGCGGTGCAGTTCCTAAGTTAACTACTGGTTTATTGGTTCAGTTTTCGGTCATTGATTGTTCAATAATTAGACAGTTCCATAATTTGTGCTATTAGTTAACATTTTTAAAGGGTCGGATCAGTTATCTCTTCATCAGGTCTAGTTAGTTCCATGGGTTAGTTACCGGTAGATGGGGTGGGGGAAGCGATGCCTCCAGTGTTGACACATCTGACTCGTCTTTAGTTAACGTTTTTTTAAAGGTTGGATTAATCTCTTTGGTTCCTTCATCGGGTCTAGTTAGTTCCATGGGTAGTTGGATCAGTTATCTCTTCATCAGATCTAGTTAGTTTCATGGGTTAGTTACCGGTAGATGGGATGGGGGAAGCGATGCCTCCAGTGTTGACACATCCGACCAGTCTTTGTGATGTTGATGTTTCCTTCATAGTTCAGTCCCTGACCAGAGATGCACTGACCTGCGGAAACACACTGGGTCAGCATAACGTACGTCACATTCAGCTTTCCAATCATTTATTTATATTTACCTTCAATGCACTGTCTGACCAGGTTGATGTTTTCTGCTGTTCTCGTCATCTGAGTTCCCTTACAGTCTGCAGAACAGAAGTTTGGTGTTTGTTTACTTAGTCTGAGATGTTCTGGACTTTGATTCTGTTTGTGGTGCAGCTGAATAAACTCCACTTTACAAATAACATTAAAATTAAACCCTGCTCTTCTGCATGGACCCAGCTGAAGCTAAATGAATTCATTCAGGGGTAGAAGAGTCTGTTAAAACCGTTTTAGTTGTCTCCACTAGATTCTACAATCTGATGCCAAACTGGTCTAAATAAACACTAAACCAGCTGACAGAGCACTTCTGTTGGAAATGTTTGCTTAGCTGTGTTTCCAGTCTGTGTGCTAAGTTAAGCTAACTGCAGGGGAGACTGATTTAGTTTGTTGTAGTTCTGACTCTAACCCCTCCCAGAAGCTGCAACCAGCTGCAAAATGATGAGAATTAAATTTCATTTTCAACCAGTTCATTATGAATGGATGTTAATTTACTGAAATATGAGGCTTTTTGTTTTATCTAATAATCAGAAATAACCTAAATGCACAGATTTATTTTGAATAGAGCAACACAAACTCTTTATTCTACGATCGCCACCATCCACACCAGCAAGTGTTCACATGTAGCTCCGTAAAATCAGAGACAGTCAATGGGACTGAATACAAGATGAATTAAACAGCAGGTGGCACTAACTCTCCAATCAGCAGCATTAAAAGAAGCAAGTGGAAATCAGACCCATCTGTTATTTGTTTTATGTCCTAATAACTAGAAGGTTGTTGCTCCTTCATCGCTCCACACAGCTGGAGTTTCTCTGGAATCACGTTAAGATTCATTAGATTTATTTCAAACATCTGATTGAGCTGAAAGACAGATATTTCAAAAAGATAAAGACAAAGATGGCACTGACACTTAATCAGAAACAACCAGACAGTGTGTTTTTATTCTTATTAAACTAGTGCTTCCACTTTCTTTTGTCAAGTTAAGCTCAAAGGTTTAAAAATAATTAGTGGATTAATGGAGTAGATGATGGTGCAAATGAAAGCTTTCCTGATTTTCATTGACTTATTTGACAATAAACTGAGTGTCTCTGAGTCCTGGACTGTTGGTAATGTTTATACCGGAAATTATTGTTCAGGAGGTACTTACGCAGGTACTCCACCCTAAACCCTAATGTTTAAACTGGAACTAAACATGGGAGTCATTGTCCAGCAGGTACTTACCTAGGTACTTCTCCCAGAAGGTCTCCTGGAGGAACACAGTGAGTTCTGTGGTTAAACTGGAACCTGATGTTAGAACTGTTCTAAGGGATGAAGACAAACTGAAATTGTACCGTTTTATCCGTCTGTTCGAACACCTCTCTGGCTTCTTCATGATCGCAGATTTCCTCCACACACTCCCGCTCCAGGTTCCCTGACACACGAAAACACACAAAGATGCACACAAGTCATGGACACACTATGACACACATGACAGTCTGTGTGGTTGTGTGTTTAATAATAATACATTTTATTTGGCAGCACCTTTCACAACACCCAAGGTCACTTTACAGAGGATTAAAAAAAATTATGTGTCATCATTCTGTTTCTCCTTGACTGACTTCCCAAAAGAACCAATCAGAGTGGAGTTTGGTCCGTCAGAACCAATCAGAGCAGACCTTTAATCCACCTAAAGTTCTTCTTCTTCTCCTCTACAACAAACTTCTAACATGCTGTAAAACAGGAAGTCTTTGTCCAGTAGGTGGCATCATTTTGGTCTGCTTTATTTTTAATTTTTTAATCCGAATCCAACAGTCGTGGTTTCATATTGAGGCACCAGAAGCTGTAATAATAATGTAGTAATAATAATATAACAGGTATGTTACCTGGTTTCACCTCCTCAAAGATCTGATTGGCTCTTCGGTTTCGGACTAAAACTTGCGACGCCAGGTGGCTGTTGAGGAAAACTAGAAAAACAAGGAAAATCAGTCAACATGTTGACCAATCAGCTCCCACAAAGATGATGAACTGTTCTAGCCTTTAAACCAAACCAGGTCCATCATTTACCCCAGGACTGAAGTAGTTATAGTTTAGGTTAATCGTGGGGACGTTAACCAAGTATTCAGCTCCTTAGTAAAACTCACAGTACTGCGATAAAGAAGTACTGGACGTTAATCAAGTATTCAGCTCCTTAGTAAAACTCACAGTACTGCGATAAAGAAGTACGGTTAGGATTAAGGCTACGGGTTAGTTAGGTTTGATGTTAAGGGTTAGTTAGGCTTAAGGGTAGGGTTATGTTTGGGTTAATTAGGGTTAAGGTTGGGTTAGCCAGGGTTAAGGGTAGGATTAGGGTTGGGTTAGTTGGTGTTAAAGAATAGGTTCGAGTTGCCAATGAGGATTGAGGAAGACATTTGGAGAACATAAAAACTAAAGATTAGAAATAGAAAAGTGGACTGACTTTTGTTGACTTATCAGGAAATCTGAACTCTTTATCTGACATCAGAACAAATATTGTACTCCAACTTAGAAGTAATCAGATTACTGTAAAATGGTTTATCATTTTGTGTTTCTGTATTTACTGTGAATAAACTCAAAGCTGTGCAGATTGATTCATGAGTACAGCTTTAACTAAGATTACTGTCACTACTAGCATTTGTACTACTACTACTTTACTACAACCAGCACCTGTACTAGCACTACTAGCAGAGCTAGGAAGAACACAACAAGGGTTTCGTACCATTGGTAGCCACACAGCTGTGCAGGAGAAGCAGCAGAACAACGGCTGCTTTAGATGTTGGTTCTATCATGATCCAGACCTCCGAGCAGAACCTCAGAACCAGATCTAGCAGTCTTCAGTGTGTGTCGCCTCTCTGTCCTCTGTGGGGGAATATTGACCAAAGGGTCAAAGTATGAGTCGTCTGATGTTCAGCGTGGGTTTTCCACATGTTTACTGAACTCAACGTCCACTCAGTAGGTCATCCTACTGCAGTTAAAAACTGGTATTTGCAATGTCTGTTCATCAACTCATCGTTTTAATTCATAAATCATTTCTAAAATGTAAAAAGTCATGAAAGTCATAATTTCTCACAATCACAAGAGGTGGAAGAAGCCCTCAGACTTTCAGGTAAAAATACTGTAGTCTTGAAATACAAGCTAAAGTTCTGACAAATGCACAAAAGCAACAACAATGAGACACAAACAACTCTGGTTTGATCAGCAAGAAGACACACGTCAGAAAACATGGACAGCAAAGGAATCACAGAGACACAAAACAACTACAAAGACACAATAAAGACCCAATAAAGACATAAAACAACCCCAAAGACACAATAAAGGCACCAAACAATCACAAAGACACAATAACGACACAAAACAACCAGAGACACAATAACGACACAAAACAACCACAAAGACACAATAAAGACACAAAACAACCCCAAAGACACAATAAAGGCACCAAACAATCACAAAGACACAATAGACACAAAACAACCACAAAGACACAATAAAGATACAAAAAAGTCACAAAACAACTACAGAGACACAATAAAGACACAAAACAACCACAAAGACACAATAAAGGCACCAAACAATCACAAAGACACAATAACAACACAAAACAACCAGAGACACAATAAAGACACAATACAACCCCAAAGACACAATAAAGGCACCAAACAATCACAAAGACACAATAGACACAAAACAACCACAAAGACACAATAAAGATACAAAAAAGTCACAAAACAACTACAGAGACACAATAAAGACACAAAACAGCCACAATGACACAATAAAGACACAACAAACACACAACAAAGACACCAAACAACCACAAAGATGTAATACAGACACAAAACAAAGAGATTACAGACACCCCTTAGAACACAGATTTCATTATATTCTGTCTCCACAGCTTGTTGCATCATCTGTTGTGTCTGACATCCTAAAATAAAAACATTCTGCTACTTTTGAGTTCCACTCTGAGACATTTGTGAGGAAAAGAAGAGGACAGAAACCTGCTGCTCGTCTCCTCTGAGTTTAACAATCAGCATTATTCTGTCTTAGTTTATGTCCCAAGCAGGGTTCCCTCCAGACACCTGGAGTTCTTTGTCTCCTGAGCAGCCCCGAAATAGGTTCTGTAGGGACGGTTCCACGAAGAGGTTCTGCAGGGATAGTTCCTCAGAGAGCTTCTATAGGGACGGTTCCTCCAAGAGGGTCTGTAGGGACGGTTACAAAGGGACGGTTCTACAGGGACAGTTCTAAAGGGAGGATTCTATAGGGACGGTTCCAAAAGGACGGTTTTAGAGGGAGGATTCTACAGGGACAGTTCTATGTGGACATTTCTATAGGAACGGTTCTATAGGGATGATTCTATATGGACGGTTCTTGTAATTGCAACAAAGGCTTGAGTTTTCCTAAAACAGCCTTAAGTACCTCTGTATCTCTGAAAGTCATCAGAATGGAATTTTAAAGGAAACATGAGTCTGGTTTGGGTTACTGTCTGAATACAGTTTATTGATCCACCTTCTGTGTGACTCTTAGATCAAATATTTACCTGCAGATACTGAGGTGAAAGTCTTACAGCAGAGTTGTTGAGCTCGTATCATGCAGACAAAGAGCTGAACAGTTTGAGTATCAGGTTACAGCTTTAATAAAGTCACCTACAGACTGTTAAGTCCAAGATTTTTTGGATTTTATGCTTTCTCTGCCCACCACCAAGTTAAAGCTGTTGAGGCTAAAAATCTGCTGTCTCATGTTTCAGGAGAGCTAACGCTGCCCCCTTGTGGCTAGTCGTAAATGTTTCTGTTTGGTTCTTTAAGAAGTTTCAACTTCATCCAGTAGACTTTCTTCGCCCTCTTTCAAAGACTTGAGTTGCTCTAAAAGAGTTAGGGGTTGGGTTAGGGTTAGGTTAGGGGATGACCCAACTCCCCCAAGGGGGTGTTGGGGTTTGCACAGGCACAGGGGCTGTTTTTCTTTGTTCTTGTGCATTGTATTTAAAAAGTAAATGCTGTGTGTTGAATATATGTTGGCCTGACAATGCACTCTTGAATCTACAGGACTGCCTCCAGCACACAGACTGGGACCTTTTTGAACACCAGGAACTGGACACATTGACAGGGACTACTGGAACTGTGTCTGTTGACAAAGTCATCCAGGTTTTTCCGAACCAGAAACCCTGGATGACCAGCCGGGTCCGCTCACTCCTCAAGGTCCACAATGCTGCTTTCAGGTCAGGTGACAAAGCTCTCTACAGTGCGGCTCAAGTTGACCTGAAAAAAAGGAATAAAGGAAGCCAAAGCGGACTATGAGAGGAGGATAGAGTCTCACTTCACCAGCAACAGACCAGGGAGGTGTGGCAGGGTCTGCAGAGCATCACAAACTTCAGAGGCTGTGATGTGACATCAGGAGACCCGAGAGTTGCTGTCAGAGGAGCTCAACTGCTTCTTTGTGTGGCCGGATGGTTTCTCCCTCCTTGCCACTGTGTGGCACAGGGTTAGAGTGAGAGGTGACGTCCCCCGCAGGGAACTGAATCTGGACTTCCGAAGGAGCCGACTGTGCACGGGCAATCCTAGCCCGAGGCCCAGGCTCCCGTGACCTCCCATGCCAACGCCTCTGTTCCCCGCTGGAGTCTCCATAAAAGTAACGTGGGGAGCGGGCTCTCCCTGGAGGGTCTCGCCTTCGCCAGAGAGGTTGTCCTCTGTCAGCCATATGCTGTCTGTCCATGTCTCCATTTTATTGTTGTGCATCATGGTGTCCATAATGTCTGTATTCATCCTGGCGTGTGCCATTGTGCCATCCATCACGCCCTTCATGTACGTCATATGTGTACTCGTGGTAAATGGTCTTGCTCTTATATAGCGCTTTTCTACTCATCAGAGTACTCAAAGCGCTTTTACAACAATTGCTCTCATTCACCCAGAAACACACACATTCACACACTAATGTGCAGGTTGCTAATCAACCTGCAACATCAGTCAGTATACATTCATACACCAGTGGAACAGTCACTGGTAGGCAATTCAGGGTTCAGAATCTTGCCCAAGGAAACTTCGGCATGCAGCACATGACTAGGCGAGAGCGGGAATCGAACCGCCAACCCTTCGATCATCGGACGACCCGCTCTACCACCTGAGCCACAGCCGCCCCGTATCTGTCCCTACCTCTGTCCCGATGTTGTACATTGTATGGTCGATAATATCCATATGCGTCCCGGCGTGTATCACTGTACCACTCATCCTGTCCACGTTCTTCATTTTTATAGTTGTGGTCTCTGTCCCTGTCTCTGTCAGGAGGCTGTTCACTATAGGGTCTATGGGGATGGCTAGTAACTACGTCATCGTGTCCAAAAACGTCACTTCCGTGTCCTACCAAACCAACGATATAATGGTGCTGTGTTGTGTCCCGTGTTGCAACAATAGAAATGATGTAAATAAAACGATATCCTTCTACCGCTTTCCTCTGGACGAAAAGGAGAAGAGAAGATGGCTGACACTGATAAGGTAAGTCGGATTTCTAATCTTAGAAAATACATTTAGCGCCGGGAGCTAACGTGCGCTAGCTTGTATTAGCCGCTTGAATCATGTTATCTTTTTGTGTTATGAGGAGTGTTTGGGCCACATTACAAAAGAAACTAAAAGTGGTCGAGATTAAAGTCTCTGATAATAAGTTTATACTTTTAATTTATAAGAATAAAGTCTGCCGAGGGAGACTTTTGTCCCAGTTTTGGGGACTTGGACTTGCTTGACCAATCTGCCCAAAATACTCGACTTGACTAGGATATGGGTCTATGTGACTTGGATTTAATTGAGTCCAATACTTGGACTGACTTGCTAAAAATGTTTGACTAAGATTGTTTTAACTGTTATGGATTCATGATTAGTGTAAAGAGATGCGTAGTTATTTACATATGCAAATTAGCCATGTGCTCCCGGCAGAAGTTAGCGCTAGAGTGTGCTGCTGGGAATCTTTAGAGTATACTTTTCAAATCTAACATAACAACTCTAACAAAGCCAAGTAAACGACATTTAACCTCACACAGATGATAAAGCTAGCTTTATTTCTGACATCCTGTGTTTGTTAGCTTACGCTACTTAGCTACTCACCTCAACACTGTACGTTTTCCTTTTCATTGACGCCTGCACTTTCCCTTTAAAACCACCTGCCAGCACACTAACTCTTACAACTCTGTTTGAGTTGTAAGAGTTAAGACCTCGCTTTACCGACTTCGGAAAATCCGCAAAATAAGATGTCACAGTGAAAAAGGTGACCGGTTCTTTCGCTACTGCCATTGTGTTTTCATTCGGTACGCCGCGGCTTGGACACGGAAGTGGTCCATGACGTCACACTAGCCATCCCCATAGCGTCTGTACTCATCCCCACGTGTGTCCCTATAGCGGTCATACTGTTCACGTTCGTCATAATGTATGCATTCATGGTTCCCGTATCGCCCATATCTATCCCCATGTGGCTCTCTGTATCCCTTGTCTCGTTCATATCTGCCATATTTGTCCTGTGTGTTGTCTCTATGGCGTCTGAATCTGTCAAATCGGTCCTGGTGGAAGTCTCTATCTCATCCATATCCGTCATAACGGTCCCTACTGTACTCCCTGTAACGTCTGTTGTCTGCATATCGTCTGTCAGTGTATCCTCTGTATGATCTGTCCCTATCGTAGTGTCCTCTGTCCGGATTCCTGTATTGCATGTACCCCCTATCCTGTCGTGTTTGTGTCCTGTAATCCCTATCTTGTATATCCACCTTGTACGTTCGTCCATAATTGTCCCTCCTGTAGTCCCTGTCTGTCCAGTCCCGATGTATTGTCTGCCAAGGTGTCATATTTTCCGTAATGTTATAGTCTGTGTTGTGTGTTTGTTAATCAACAAAGGAAGCACAGTAACAAAAAATAATGTTTACTGCGCAAAAACGGCCTCAAGGGAGTGAAAACTCTTTTCTATAAAACTATAACCAAGGTTTGACAAAAGGAAATAACCTTAACCCAATCTTCCCAGATTTTTTCTTTTTTTGGTCTTTGTTTTTTTTTAAATTTTTTGTCGCTTTTGTGTTTTATAGTTTTTTGTGTTTTTTTGTGTTTTTTTTGTTTATTTTTTATTTTTTGTTGTGTGAATGAAGTGTGTGGTCTGTGTGAAAATAGTGTGTATATGTGCAAGAGTGTGGTGCCAGTATCAGTGTAAGTGGAAAGAATGTGAGTGAGTGAGTGAATGTGTGTGATAGTGAGGTCCCACAGTTATTTTAAACTGTATTTTTTGTTGTTTATTTTAACAACAAGTTTTGCTTGTCTCAGCAGGTCAGAGTGTGCGTCCTAACGACGACGTTTCAACTCTCAGCGAGTCTTCTTCAGGCCTGAACGCACACTGTAGAGAGATCCGAAAAATGACTGCCACCCTGAGATGATGTGTCTCTGTCAAAGGCTCAGAGTAAAGTGGCTTGTAGTTATGCTGTATTTATTCCTATATGTTTTTGTTAAAAAGGTTTTAAATATTTTTTACTGGTTTTTTTAAGGTTTTGAAGGATTTTCAATAGTTTTAAATGGTGTCTAATGATGTTTAATGATTTTTGAAGGGTTTTCAATGGATTTTAATGGCTTTTAATGGGTTTTCAATATTTTTTAATGGTTTTCAATGGGGTTCAATGGTTTTTAACAGGTTTTTAAGTGTTATAAGGGTTTTCAATGGATTTTAATGGGTTTTAATGGGTTTTTAAAGGTTTTTAATGGTTTTTAAGAGTTTTTTAAAGGGATTTGAAGGGTATTTAAGGATTTTCAATGTTTTTTAATGGTTTCTAAGAGTTTCTGAAGGGTTTTTAAGGATTGTCTATGGTTTTTAAGGGTTTTTAAGGGTTTTTAGTCGCTTTTCGTGGTTTTTTAAGGGTTTTAAAAGTTCTTAAGGGTTTTTAAGGGTTTTTAATAGTTTTCAAGGGTTGTAAATGGGTTTTTAATGGGTTTGAATGGTTTTTAAGGTTTAAAATGGTAGTTAAGGGTTCTTAATGGTTTGAAATGGTTTTTAGTAGTTTTTAAGCGTTTTTTAATAAACCTAAGATCTATGCATCCATCCATCCATTCTCTATACACCGCTTTATCCTCACTAGGGTCATGGGGGGGCTGGAGTCTATCCCAGCTGACTCGGGTGAAGGCAGGGGACACCCTGGACAGGTCACCAGTCTGTCACAGGGCTACATATACAGACACACAATCACACTCACATTCACACCTACGGACAATTTAGGAAGCTGCAGAATTTATGCTTTAGTTGCATTAATCCTTCTCCAGCTTCTGTTGGTTTTAATAAAATGATTTTTTAGAATTTCTCTGCGTTTTCCAGCATTTTGATTTATAAACCAGGATCTGCTTCACTGAGGAGAATCTTTTAGTTTTCAGGTAATATGATGGTGAAGAAAATGTGTTCCTGCAGTAAAGAATCTACTGAATTATTATTTGATCCATGAACTGGGGGGTATTCCACGAAGCTGGCTAAAACAGGCTGGGCTTACGCCGGTAAGCGTGGCTTGAATAAGCGGCAACTTTAATCTCAGCTGCAAGTAGTTCCACCAACGAGGCTCAGCTGTTTTTCAGAGACGCTTATTCAAGCCAGGCTGATCCAAGCTGCGGCTGAGCGCGCGTCCGGGGAGATAAAAAGCCCCGACGTGTCGATCGTCGAAATGATGATATTATGTCTACAAACAGAGCGGAGACTTTCTCTTTGGAGTTGTACGAGGACTACAGGGAGATTATCACAAGAAAAGGCAACACGGTTGATAAATAAAGCTCCAGACGCTGCCTGGCAAAGCATTGCCGACCGTTTAAATGCGTGTTTATTTTCTTTTTAATGAAGCACTTAGTCTGAGCGTACACACGCACACGTCTGAAAATGTAATTTTCAGAGGGCAAGTTTTTGACACTGATTAGGGATAACCCACAACTGCAGTGGTTGATGACTTTTTTTCCTCATCCTGAAGTTTGTCACACTACTGTGGCCCAGAGGAGATCAATCTGATGAAATAAAGCTTTTCAAAA